>NW_027361685.1:1800000-2110000 GCF_039654945.1 Dendrobates tinctorius
ATTATTTGAAGAAAAAATGTACTAGGGAAAATGTGGAAGGTGTGTCTGAGCTGATAGATCCTTATCAACACACTATGTTGAAAAAGAAGTCCAACTTTAACCCTATTCAGGAGTATTCGGAATCCTTTGAGGCCTTTCAGAACAATGTGATAAGGGATATTAAAAACATATCTGAGAGTAGATGCAACAATTTCAGATACAACCTGTCAAACAAGGAACGTCAAGCTATTAGACAGCTCCAACAGAATCAGGAAATCACTATCAGACCAGCTGATAAGGGGGGGGGGATTGTTATTTTGAACAATAGTGACTATGAAAAGGAGTCACAGCGTATACTGGGTGATACAAGAACCTATCTTCTACTTGAGAAAGATCCATCTGAGGTCTATCTTGCTGAGATGCAAATTCTTTTAAAGTATGGTTTTGAAAAAGGTTTTTTAAATAAACAAGAATTGGAATTTATTAATAATCTGCACCCTAGGATCCCCTACTTTTACTATCTACCAAAAGTACATAAGGACCCATTAAACCCACCTGGTAGACCAATTATATCAGCAATAGGGGGTCTTACGGCAAATTTGTCAAAATTTATTGACTGCCACTTACAGAAGTTAGTCCCTAAACTTCCGGCCTATCTGAAAGACAGTACACATATTCTAAGAATTTTGAAAAATATTAAATGGCAAAACCACTATATTTTGGGGACATTAGATATTGCCTCTCTATATACTGTCATTCAACATGATAAAGGGTGTGAATCAGTAAAATACTTCATGACTAAGGATGGCGACTTACCGGATGATCAGGTTCAGTTCATTTTAGATTGTATATATTTTATCTTAACTCACAATTTCTTTCGATTTCGGGCGCACTACTACTCCCAGCAGTGGGGTACTGCCATGGGGACCAGGTTCGCCCCGAGTTATGCTAATTTATATGTAGGCAAATGGGAACAAGAAGCTATCTATCCGGGGGGTTCCCTTCGGAAGAACCTGGTCCTATGGCATAGATTCATAGACGATATTGTCTTTGTTTGGTCTGGTGGGCCTATTTTATTAGGGGATTTTTTAAATGAACTAAATAAAAATCAATATTTTTTAAAATTTACAGCCAACACCAGTCATAAAGAGATCAATTTTTTAGATTTAAAAATTTTTATTGAAAATGATACTATAGAGACTCAGGTTTTTCATAAACCAACAGACTCCAATAATTTTATTTCCTTGGATAGCTGTCACCTTCCAAGCTGGCTTTTGAATGTACCCAAAAGCCAGCTTATTAGGGCTCATAGGAATTGTTCTAGAATACAAGATTTTGACAAGGAGGCGTCATATCTGACTAACAAATTTGTCCGAAAGGGGTATGACAATAAGGCCCTGGCTGAAATAAAGGAGACTGTTAGGAAAATGCCGAGAGAGGATTTACTGACACAACAAAAGGAACACATCGAGTGTTCTACTATGGAAGATATTCCTATTATCACGCAATACAACGCTAACAGTAAAATCCTTAGAAAGATTGTCAACCGACACTGGAATATATTAAAAGAGGATAAAGTGATCGGTGAAAAGCTATCAGATTATCCTAGGTTTGTTTTTAGGAAAGCAAATAATCTTGGTAACAAAATAGCCCCTTCTATTCCTAAACCCATGTTGATGAGTCATGCACATGCTCACACACCTCCAAAAGGGTTCTTTCCATGCAATAAGTGTGGACCTTGTAGAAAATTAGGTTTTAGAAAGCAATTTTGCATTTTAAATAATTCTATGGAGGTCAAAATTAAAGACTTCATAACTTGTGAAACTAAGGGGGTTATATATGGAATTACTTGCCCTTGTGGCAAACTATATATTGGCCGGACTATACGTCCACTACATATAAGGATAGCAGAACATCTGAGGAATATTAAGAATAAATTTAGTGATCACCCCCTCTCCAATCATTTTTTAAATAATCATGGGGGTCTTATAAAAGGTACATTAGTGACAGGCATCAAAGTGGTGAACAGATGTTGGAGGGGAGGCAATTTTATCCATCAGATGTCAAAAGAAGAGAGTAGATGGATCTTTATGATGGACACTCTGATGCCTAATGGGCTCAACAGTGAAATTGAACTTTTTGCTTTTAATGCTTGAATTAGAACCTTGTAAGGTTGAGGGTATATAAGTGCTGCTTATCCGCTATGGAGTATCCCTGAGGAAGGAATCCGCTGATTCAGAAACGCGTCGGACGATTTTTGAGCTTCACCGCTCTCCATAGCTAGTCACGTGAGTGATCACGTGACCGTGACGTCACACAAGGTCCTGCGGACCTTGTTAGCTTTTCTCGGCGTGCGCCGCTACCGCTTCAAGCCCAGGAGGGCGCACTGCAGAGAGGACGTACGTCTCCGGCCGGGACGAGCGTCCGCAACCTACAGCACTAAATCACCCTCATCCTAACCTGGTGGCAATACTTTGGATTTTATTATTATCGCTGCCGCTTCATTTGGATCTTCCATGCACAGGACCTGGACTGCTAAGTACCATTAGTTTAAAGAAGTCTACCTCAAGGTAACTTTTTTCCTCTATTTATGGACAATTTCCTCTTCCTAGCCACATGGTTAATGCTGTATGGGGCAAAATCTGAAGTATAAATTTCTTTATTATTTTATTTTCCATTATTGAAAAAGTTTTTCTAAAGAGTCAAGTAGGCGGTGCCTGACCCTCACCGCTGTTAGGAGGTTGCAATTCAGGTTGGCTACTTGGTTTTCTATAATCATTTACAAAGTGAGTTTAGTTTATATAAAAGTCTATCTCTGAGCGCATATATTAAAACGTTTAATCATCTACAATATCATCTGAAAAAAATGTACAGAAAACATCTCTTTTGGGCAAGAATTGTGGAATTCCTACAGCTCCTTGAGCAACTCTTACAATATTATGTGATGGGGTGCCTCCAAGAACCCCAGCAGTACTGTTCCAAAAAACATTAGTTTGGGATGTTCTATTTATACGTTCTGCTGGATCCACTACTTCTTCATCATCTGTAGAATCACTGGACGATGAAGTAGAGACATTATCTGGTGGCATGTACTCTTCATCAGACAAAGAAAGTTCACTGTTTTCATCACTTTCAAAAATGATTGCTTCAATTTCTTGGTCAGTCAAACCCCTGGATGTAGACTGCGCCATTGTAACATTAGATGTCAGTAAACTAAAATGAAAAAAAATAATGATTACAATTTACAATTAGGGTTGTACACTCTTTGTTAGCGTGTGTGCTAAGGGTAAAGTGCAGACCCCTCCTCTCACCTTCAGCAGGTTACCACTTTCTTTTAGGTGCAGTAGAAGCCTCTGGATTTTTGTATCTCAGAAAGTTTCTTTTTCCTGAAACAATAAAGCTGACGCCTTCCTCCAAAGTCTCTTCAGCAAGTAGCACACAATGAACAGGATGTTGTCTGTCCTCCTGCTCCTGTGTGTTCAGGACCTGTGATGACATTGGAGACGCATGACTTTGTGAGGGAGCCTCCTTCCCAAGATCACATGACCATGTAGTCAGGCAGAATCCACACTCTTCACAGCAACAGCAGAGTCATAAAGACTGAGCTATAAAAAAATACAAAGTTGTCAGGAACACCGCACTGAACTTGCTCACGAGCCAGTGCGTATGTCCTGAGTAAAGCAAACAGTGCTCAAAGATACCTGTGGAGCAGGCAGCAGTCAAGTAGATGTGTACTTCATAGCCGCAGGACCTGAAGCACGTGACTGCTAGGGGCGTGGCCTAAACTCCACAGAGCTAGGAGCTGCAAGATAACCCCTAGCAGGGTAACTGCGAGACAAAGTTACCAGGGGGCATAGACAGGGAGAATAGTCAAGACTAGAGTTGAGCGAAATGGGTCGAAAAATGTAAAAAGTCGCCGACTTTTGGCAAAGTTGGGTTACATGAAACGAAACCCGACCCTAGGATGAGGTCGGCCACGAGGTCGGCGACTTAAGCGCCAAAGTCGCGTTTCAAAAGTTTGTTTTGCGCTCTTTTTCAGCCAATCAGGATCCACGGACACTGTGGGCAACGTGATGACATAGGCAGGGGTCACCACCATCTTTCAGAAGGGCATGCAAGTGATTGGCTTGCTTTGGTGGGTGTTACAGGGGGTATAAAAGGGCATGCACGCCGACCGCCATGTTACTCATGCTGATCTCAGAATAGGGAGAGCTGCTGCTGATGATGATTTTGTAGGCAGAGCGTTAGGCAGGGAAGAAGACACCAAAAACTGCTTCTGCTGCTAGCGATTTTGCCTGTACAACACACCAGTCACTGTGTGTGCAGTGCAAGTGGAGGCTATATTTTGCTGGATCAGCGGTGTTGGTTGTTAGGCTGCCTTCTAAGGCTTCCTGACAGCTGCATTGCTGTTTACCCACTGCTCTGCTATCTGCTTTTTTAAAAGCAATCCCAATTTTTTTTTTGTCCTGGTGAGGTACTGAGCGTGCATTTTTTCACACCATACAGCGGTGTACACTCCTCACACAGTACCATGTAACAGCTGTTATCACAGCCACAGTGAAGCTATCTGTGTGTCACTCTGTAAGGATAAGTCGAGGACATGTTCCGTTCTTACAGACCTGCACCTTCTAGTTTTGTCGAGCTTTCAAACAGTTAAATATATTTGCTGTTTGATCACATTCAAAACTATAGAGAGACAGCGTGTGTCAGTCCGTATACTTAAAAAACACGGAGCTTGACAATTTTACGTACACCGGACAGCCGTGTACATGCACGCTCCTCTCTCAGTACCATGTAACGGCTGTTATCACGGCCACAGTGAAGCTTTCTGTGTGTCGCTCTGTAAGGATAAGTCGAGGACATGTTCCATTCTTACAGACCTGCACCTTCTAGTTTTGTCTAGTTTTCAAACAGTTAAATATATTTGCTGTTTGATCACATTCAAAACTATAGAGAGACAGCATGTGTCAGTCCGTATACTTAAAAAACACGGAGCTTGACAATTTTACATACACCGGACAGCCGTGTACGTGCACGCTCCTCTCTCAGTACCGTGTAACGGCTGTTATCACGGCCACAGTGAAGCTATCTGTGTGTCGCTCTGTAAGGATAAGTCGAGGACATGTTCCATTCTTACAGACCTGCACCTTCTAGTTTTGTCTAGTTTTCAAGCAGAAAATTTATTTGCTGTTTGATCACATTCAAAACTATAGAGAGACAGCGTGTGTCAGTCCGTATGCTTAAAAAACACGGAGCTTGACAATTTTACGTACACCGGACAGCCGTGTACGTGCACGCTCCTCTCTCAGTACCGTGTAATGGCTGTTATCACGGCCACAGTGAAGCTATCTGTGTGTCGCTCTGTAAGGATAAGTCGAGGACTTGTTCCGTTCTTACAGACCTACACTCTAGGGAGATTCCTATTCTGCCCAATTCTATATACACCTTGCAGTTTGTCATACACTAGCCAATTTCTGCCTGTGACATAGCGCTGTGATATTCACTGGGCCTCACACAATCCAAAAGTGTCCAGTGTCCACAAGTGTGTGCTGAAATTCAAAATCTCCGTTATCCTCTAGTCACATTTTTCACACCTGCGACATCAAGCCTGTGACATAGCGCTGTGATATTCAGTGGGACTCACACAATCCAAAAGTGTCCAGTGTCCACAAGTGTGTGCAGAAATTCAAAATCTCCGTTATCCTCTAGTCACATTTTTCACACCTGCGACATCGAGCCTGTGACATAGCGCTGTGATATTCAGTGGGCCTCACACAATCCAAAAGTGTCCAGTGTCCACAAGTGTGTGCAGAAATTCAAAATCTCCGCTATCCTCTAGTGACATTTTTCACACCTGCGACATCGAGCCTGTGACATAGCGCTGTGATATTCAGTGGGCCTCACACAATCCAAAAGTGTCCAGTGTCCACAAGTGTGTGCAGAAATTCAAAATCTCCGTTATCCTCTAGTGACATTTTTCACACCTGCGACATCGAGCCTGTGACATAGCGCTGTGATATTCAGTGGGCCTCACACAATCCAAAAGTGTCCAGTGTCCACAAGTGTGTGCAGAAATTCAAAATCTCCGTTATCCTCTAGTGACATTTTTCACACCTGCAACATCGAGCCTGTGACATAGCGCTGTGATATTCAGTGGGCCTCACACAATCCATAATCCAAAAGTGTCCAGTGTCCACAAGTGTGTGCAGAAATTCAAAATCTCCATTATCCTCTAGTGACATTTTTCACACCTGCGACATCGAGCCTGTGACATAGCGCTGTGATATTCAGTGGGCCTCACACAATCCAAAAGTGTCCAGTGTCCACAAGTAACATAGTAACATAGTAACATAGTTATTAAGGTTGAAGGGAGACTTTAAGTCCATCTAGTTCAACCCATATCCTATCCTAACTTGCCCTAACATGTTGTGTGAAGAAATTCAAAATCTCCCCTGTCCTATAGACACCTTGTACCTTGTTTTACATTACTATATAGTTTGTTGGATTTTATCTACATTTCTACCAAAAATGGGGAAGGCTGGTGGAAGAGGTCGTGGAATTGGGCGGGGGTTGGCAGCTGGTAATGATGGTGTTGGTGGTGGATCTGATGGTAGTGGCAAAAGCAAAATAGGACCGAATGCAGGAGGTGTTGAGCCTGCGTCATCGTCTGGCTCCACAAGGCCTCGAAGGCTTAGTTTTCTAGGAGTTGGCAAACCGCTTTTAAAGCCAGAGCTTTAGGAAAAAGTTTTGTCTTACATTGCTGACTCAGCCTCCAGCTCTATCGCCTCCTCTTCTGAAGTTGTAAAAAATAAAAGCACTGAGTCGTCATTGGAGGCTCATGTTCATGAACCACACCTTTCCTTGTATCCTTCACCCCAACCAAGATTGAAGGATGACGCAGGCCATACTAATGATTACTCCATGGAGCTGTTTTCACATACCATGCCTGGATTATCAAGTGAAATGGTGAATTACCCAGGCCAAGATGAATCTGACATGGAGTGCACTGGTGCACAGCCACTGATAGATGATTCTGCTGGTACATTCACTCAGAGCACTACATTGTCCTCGCAGTGTACAGAGCCAGATTCTGACCCTGATGAGACTCAGGTGCCCCTTCCCGCACACTATACCACCATACACGGTGACACAGAGGAAGGTGCACATGACATTGAAGAGGAGGTGATGGATGACCCAGTTGTTGACCCAGATTGGCATCCATTGGGGGAAGAGGGTGCTGCTTCCAATAGCTCAGATGAGGAGGAGGAGCATCCACAGAAGACATCGACATCGCAACAGCTGTTATCTGGCAGGCCCAGATCACTCCAAAGACAGGTTCCAAAAATCAAAAGAGTTGCTGGACAGCTTGTCCATAGGGTCAAAATATCACAGCGTGCTAGGGCGCAAAATGTCTGCCAAAGTAGGAAGAGTGCAGTGTGGCACTTTTTTGAACAATATCCTCATGATCAGGCCAAGGTTATCTGTAAGAAGGGCGCAAAGACCCTTAGCCGAGGGAAAAATCTGAAAAATTTGAATACCAGTTGCATGCTTAGACATTTAACCAGCATGCACTTGCAAGCGTGGACACAACACCAAACCTCAAGTACCACATGTGCAACTGATCACAAAGAAGGTAGTCAGCAACGCTACATTGTTTCCCCCACTGTAAGCCCACCGGTTAGCACAGCAGCAAATGTTGAGGTGTCGTTGCAAGGCCACAGCAGTCAGGGAATCCCACTGTTATATCAACAAAAGACTGAATCTAGGCCATCAGAAAGAACACCAACTCCATAACCATCATCAACCCTCTCTCAGTCCACCCTGTCCACCGCTACTTCCACCATATGCAGCTCTCAAGTCCAGCTCACCCTCCCAGACACTATGAGTAGGTCAAGAAAGTACTCAGTCTCTCATCCACGTACACTGGGTTTGAACGCCCACATTGCCAAACTAATCTCGTTAGAGATGATGCCCTATCGGTTGGTGGAAAGCGCAGCTTTCCGCAAACTCATGGCCTATGCAGTACCACGCTATGACCTACCCAGTCGCCACTTCTTCTCTCGCAAAGCCATCCCAGCCCTCCACCATCATGTGAAAGACCGCATTGTCCATGCACTCAAGCAGTCAGTGAGTGGAAAGGTGCACCTCACAACTGATGCATGGTCCAGTCGGCATGGCCAGGGCCGTTACGTGTCCATCACTGCGCACTGGGTTAATGTGGTGGATGCAGTGCCCACAGGGGACAGCGGTGGTGGGACAGTGCTGCCTAGCCCACGGTATAGGAAACAGTTGGCTGTAGGCGTTCGACCCTCCTCCTCCTCCTCCAGAAGCGAAAGCTCGTCCACAGAGCGCAGTCGTACGAGCACTCCATCTGCAGCTGCTACTGTTACACATGAGGTGTCCCCCCTATCGAGCAGCTAGTGGAAAGAGTCAGCAGGCTGTGTTGCAGATGATGTGTTTGGGCGACAGACACACCGCCGAGGTGCTGGCCTAGTACTTCCAGCGACAAACTGAGTCATGGCTGGGCAGTGTACATCTTGAGGCAGGCAAGGTAGTTAGTGATAACGGCCGTAATTTTGTGGCAGCCATAGCCCTTTCAAAACTCAGCCACATACCTTGCTTGGCTCACACCTTGAACCTGGTGGTGCAGTGCTTCCTCAATAATTATCCGGAGTTAACAGCCCTGCTCCAGAAGGTGCGAAGACTGTGAGCGCACATCCGCCGGTCGCCTGTACACTCCATTCGTATGCAGAAGCTGCAGCGATTGCTCCACCTTCCCAACCACCGCCTCATTATCGACATTGCAACAAGGTGGAACTCCACCCTGCACATGGTTGAGCGGCTGTGCGAGCAGAGGCAGGCCATAATGCATTTGTGGGAGGATACACGGCCAGGCACTTTGAGAGCAGACATGGAGTTGACAGGTGTGCAGTGGTCGAAGCTGAAAGACCTCTGTAAAGCCCTTCAGTGTTTTGAGGAACGCACATGGCTGGTAAGCGCAGACGATGCCATCCTAAGCATGAGCATTCCACTTATGCGTCTGCTCATCCAAACTTTGACGCATCTTAAGGAGCAGGCGTCTGCAGCCAATGTTGATGAGGAGGAAGAGGTGGAGGGAATCCTTGATGACATTCAGCCATTGTCTGCTCAGGGACCTCTCCTGGATGAGATGGAGGAAGAAGAGGAGGAGGAGGATGATGATGGGGATGATTACTTAGGGGAGGAGAATGCATCTCGTGGGGCAAGTGAAAATGTTGGCGTGGCAAGGTCTGGTACAGGGTTTGTGCGTGACTGGAGGGATATGGATTTGCCAGAAAGTGCTCCTCCACCCAGCACTCGCAGTGCATCATTGACACTGGGAACATTGGCCCACATGTCAGATTATGCCTTGCAGATCCTAAAAAGGACCCACGCATTGCCAAAATGATGAACGATGACAACTACTGGTTGGCCAGCATCCTGGATCCACGCTATAAAGGCAAATTACAAAACATCATGCCACAGGAGAACCTTGACCTAATATTGGCTACTAAACAAGCAACTCTGGTTAACCGGTTGGTTGAGGCATTCCCAGCACACAGCAGCGGTGATGGTTCTCACACGAGCCGTACGGGCCAGGGGCAGCTTGGCAGAGGTGTTCGTGGTGCAAACAGCAGTTTCATGACAATGTTGTGGACTGATTTTTCACGGACCGCTCACACAACTGTTAATACAGCATCGATGGAATGTGAGAGGAGACAGCAGTTGTCAACTATGGTTAACAACTACTTTTCCTCCCATATCGATGTTCTCCCGCACAGGTCATTCCCCTTTGACTATTGGGCCGCTAAACTGGACACCTGGCCTGAATTGGCACAATATGCCTTACAGGAGCTCGCTTGTCCAGCTGCAAGTGTGCTATCGGAAAGAGTCTTCAGTGCAGCTGGATCAATCCTGACAGAAAAAAGGACCCGTCTGTCAGCCCAAAATGTGGATGATCTAACCTTCATTAAAATGAACCATGCATGGGTTTCCAAGGATTTTGTCCCACCTTCCCTTGATGACACATAGGTTGCCAGAAAAATGGCTTGCTTTGGTCCTCCTCCTATTCCGCGAACTTGACCTATTTTGCCTTTTGCAGAAGCTGAATGACCCACATCTACATATGCCACTTTGTAAACCTCCCTAAGTGGGTGCCCCCCCATGGCTGGGGTCACCACCTAGCGCACAAAACCGTGCGAGTGCCGTTGCCCTGGACAGGTGGGTAGGCCGACTCTTGGGCGCGGGCACTGGCATAGGGTCCCTCATAGGGCAATCAAGTGTCTCTGACAGTGGTGGTGCACACCCGCCGTCAGACACACCGCCGTACTATGAGGGGCCCAGTGCCAGTACCGACGCCCACGAGTGTGCCCCCCTTGCTTGGGCAGGGCCCCAGCATTTGCAATGTTTACCTCTCCCTGCTCCTCCGCTGTGTAGTCTGGGCTGTCAAATCCTTCACTGGGACTGCCACTACAAATTGATTGAACTGAACGATGATGGTTAAGATGTAGCTATGCCCTGTCCTGCTGGCCGGGCTCTAGCTCCAGATGATCAGTGGCTTCCATTTCTTATGGACGTCGACTCACAATTACATGCAGTGGTGGTTTATCATCAGCTTTCACAGTTTTCCTACTCACAAACGTGTGACATTCCGGCGCACATTTCAAAATGTGCCCTCTCATGCCAATCAAATAGAATCGCCTACGGCCTGTGGCTTCTGTCTTTTGCACTCCAAAGATACGTGACAGATCATGATAGCCAGTCAGCACCATGTTTACATCGCTCCCTGTGATAAAAATTGGATTGAGATGAGTAACAGTGATGGAATCAACGGAAGTGCGATACAGCAAGACTTTATTCACAAAAAAATGTTTTCACTGTCTCAACACACAAATTTATTGAGGGTCAGCATCGCCAATGAGAATTGTGACAGAAGTTTTTCCCGTGAATAATAATTCCTAGATTTCTGCAATCAATAGCCTTTATGTCACTAATTGTATGCATCTCATTTCCTATTGCGGAGAGGCTGGACTGTATTACTGAGACAGAAATATATATGAAGATTTAAAAATAACACCAAAAGTATATAGTTGTGTACGCCTCAAATGCATTTCCTTTTTTCCACTTTTTAGATTGCTGTGTAATCGATACTGAGAACACGGATATTTTACATGTTTAAACTATGCTATATATACCTGCTATCCAGTGATAAAGTACCCTTTCTCAACTTTGTACAATCTGGTCAAATCCATACTGGGCCTGAGAACATCTGAGTCTGCCTCCTGATCTATAGACATATATTTTTAATGTGTAAACTAGGCTACATATATACGTGTTATCCGGTGAAACTGTACCCTTTATCAACTTTCTACAATGTTGTTGAATCCATACTGGGCCTGAGAACGGCTGCCGAGCTGTTAAGCACGCTACAGCACCTGTGGTTTGGACACGTAATTTTTTCAGGAATGACGGTTAGGCCTAACTCCGGAATTGCGGTTGACCTGAACTTACTGGGAAATCATTGTTCGCGGGGAATAATCTGAATCCCAGATCCCCATCACTAACGGAGTTCAGCAGGTTATCTGCACCTGTAAGCGACAAAAGCTGGTCCTTTCAGTGTAGCGTGCATGCAGCCCCAGACATGTACTGGAATGCTAGACCTGTTATTGCTCGATCTCACGTGCCACAGCCTCGCGTATCCCTCTAGTAAGCTTGACCCGTACCGCGGGGCCATGCCGGAGTCTCGGTCGTTAACGGAATAAAGCTGAGACAATCACTAGCACAACTACAAACGGACATACCACACCACACACAGAATCAACAAAGCTTGCAATCTGTCCATCTTTTCTGTAGCTTGTATGGTAGTGGTTTCCCGGGTACAGTCCAATTAAGCCACAGGCTCCACTCCTGGTGGTGCCCTTTTGGACATTCCTTTAAGCTTCAGCTTTGCAATCATACTGCCCCCGGAAACCAAAAACTTTGCCTTCAGGGACGCTGTTTGGAGGTTCGTGGGAATAACGCCACCCGATCAGCAGTCGGCATATGGATCGCCCTCCCATGGCTGTGGGGTACTCGGTACCGGGCCGGTGTCAGTGGGATGTGTCACAGCAGCGGTGACCCGGACGGTGGCCCTGGGCGCCCATGTAAATGGCGTGGTATAATGGTAAAGAGTTTATATAGATAGTTTGACGCCACCTGTGGTGTTTGGTAACATAGTTGTTAGGCCGACGCTGCATGCAGATCCTCTGGGACTGATGGTGTTGTGCAGCAAAGATGGTGAAGCTCCCCACAGGTGGAGCTGGAGTCCCAGGGAAGTGTAGATGTAGTGATGGGGGAAAGGCACAGGTGGTGTAGGTGCTGGTACCCAGATGTAGCGGTACTGGAATAACTGTAGGACACCAGAGCGTGCAGTTCCATAGCTTTACTCACAGTCTGCAGGTTACACAGATGCCTGCCTCCGTGCTGTGTCCTCCGGGTCAGGACCACTGCCAACCTCCGGGAATGAATGAAAAGCTCCCTTCCAACACTCCGCCAACATGTACCTTCCTGAACGTCTCCTTTCTAGCGCTTGTGGGGGAAGCACTCACAGGACCGTGGTTCACTGAAACGCCTCCTGTCTAACAGATGTTCCTCAGACTTTACTTGTATGGCAGACAGTTTTAGCCTTTAACTTCTGCCTCGCACACGTCGATGCTGGGGCCTCCGAGCCTTAGTTGGGTACAGAGCATTTATAGCTGCTACTTCCCCCGGTTTCTGCTGCAGGAACGTCAGTGTCTCTACAAACTCGGAGACCGGAATCCGGACCATGCGCTCCAGCTAGGAGTGAGCCTTAACTCTGCTCATCCTCCAGCTCCCCTTCTCACGTCCACACACTTCCCCTTCCCTGCACAGAGTGCCATAACTTACCTCCTCCCGACCACAGAGAGCAGCTCCTCAGCAGTCAGGTTCAGAGGTCTCCCTGCTGGCCTGGAGTGGGAAATGTGTTGTGTGTTGGTTTCACTGCTAGAGAGATCCTTCCTTGCTCCCAAGCTTGACAACACACTCCCTAGGAGGAAAGCAATGCCACAGTGGCGACCGTACTCTTGGGGACGCCACAAGTGCACTGAGGCCCAGCCACTGCTGGATGATGCTGCTGGTACACTGACCCAGACCACTACATTCCCCTAGACCACTACATTCCCCTCGCACTCTACACAGCCAGAATCTGACCCAGAGGAAACTCAGGTTCCCCTTCCCGCATACTATATCACCTTACACGGTGACAAAGAGGAAGGTGCAGATGAAAGTGCAGGTTCCTTGAGCAGGTGGGGGGGCATACTCATGGGCGATGGCACTGGCACAGGGCACCGCATAGTACGCAAAAGTGTCTCTGCCGGTGGGAGGGCCTAAACAGCCAAGCGCAGTGAGATGGAAGATGGGGACGACAAGGAGTTCAGAGTAGTGCAGGGATTCCCTAGCAAGGAGACTTATGTAATTGTTTTCAATGTTGGGACAGCAATTTTTGGGGAGCACTATACTCTGGTGAATGATATATGGGGCCCACCATACACTGGAGCATTCCAAAGGTGGACATCAGACACTGGAGCAGCATTTACAGGGCCCATTATACACTAGAGCAGTAGAAATGGGGCCCATTATATATAGAGCCTTATTTGGGCAAATAAGACAGTGGAGCTTCATCCATGGGGACCAACATATACTGTAGCATTATGTGGAGCTCATCATATACGGTTTGAAACATTATATGGGAATAATGATTCCGTATAGAGAAATATATGGGCCTCATTACTCTGTATAGCGCACTAAGCGCTGGCCATAATACTGTATGGAGTTATATACTGTCCGTTTTTGGAGGTATTGGAGAATTTAAAATGGATATCAGTCTTGAGATGTAAGAAGTGAAGTATTTTTCATTGTACTATACTGCTATTTCTCTGCCGTATTGGAGCATCATGAGTTGTGGTATGTGTTAAAGGGGCGCTCTTTGGCCCTGGGGCCCATGAAAACCTGGAGCCAGCCCTCCCCCCCACAACTGTATCCAAATAACCCCCATTTTTCAGTGCGTAACTAGCATTATGAGGTTAATTAAGGTTGACAAGCTTCAGTAACAAGAATTTATGCTTTTGGCATTCAAATGGGCACTGTTGGTGTGTTTCCTGTCCTCCTCTCACTGCCGACTTTAATTCTCCATTGACTTACATTGGGTTTCGTGTTTCGGCACGACCCCGACTTTTCCCTATAGTCGGCCGATTTTGCTCGACCCGACTTTTGGAAAAGTCGGGTTTCATGAAACGAAACTCGACCCTAAAAAAACAAAAATCGCTCAACACTAGTCAAGACGTAGCCAATGAGTCACACACAGAGATAGCTGCAAAGGTACAAGAGGGGCGAGCAGAGAGTAGTCAGGTCACAGGCAATGAGTCATACACAGAGATAATAACGCAGTACAAAATCAACAGGCAAACTCACAACGGGAAACAGAACCGGGTCAGAACCATATAAACAAGCTATAGCAACAAACAGGCACACAGGGGTCAGCACACTAGGCCAAAGGCAAAAGTATAACTGGCAGGGATTGAAGCTTCCCAGGGGTTTAAGAAGCTCTCCCAGAACCAGAAAGAGGCCACAATCATTAACCCCAGGTGTGCAGGTCAAAACCTGCACCGAGCTCCAGACATTAACCCCAGGAGTGCAGCTCAAAAACCTGCACTGGGATCATGACAGTACCCCCCTCTCAACGGGGGGCCTCTGGACCCCCAGGCTTCCCCGGGTACTTGGCATGGAAAGCCCGAACCAGGTGATCTGCATGTACCGAGCGAGCAGGGACCCATGAGCGCTCCTCTGGTCCATATCAATTCCAGTGGACCAGGTACTGCAATGACCAGCGCCCCCGCCAAGAGTCCACAATATGTCCGACCTCATACTCCAATTGACCCTCCACCAGCACTGGAGGAACAACAGACTCAGAGTTCTCTTTGACCGATCCTGCAGGTTTCAACAGAGATTTATGGAACACATTAGATATTTTTAAGGAGGCGGGGAGACGCAACCTATATGCCACTGGGTTGACTATCTCCATAATCTCGTACAGACCAATGAACTTTGGTCCCAACTTTGCTGATGGTACCTTTAAGTTGATGTTACGTGTGGAGAGCCAGACCTTCTCTCCCACCTGAAACATGTCTGCTGAGGCTCTCTTTTTGTCAGCAAAATATTTGTATGTCCCCTGGGCCCGAGAGATATTACGCCGGACTTCAGCCCAGAGGTTTTTTAACCGTTGAATGGACCCCTCTGCCCCTGGACAACCGAAATCCACCTGAGAAAACTCCCCAAAATGCGGATTAAACCCATAGTTAATCAGGAATGGGGACATGTTGATGGACTGACTCACCCGGTTGTTAAAAGCGAATTCAGCCAACGATAACGCATCACACCAATCCTCCTGTCTGGCGGAGGTCAGACACCTGAGAATTTGTTCCAGGGATTGATTGGTGCGTTCTGTCTGACCATTACTCTCCGGGTGATATGCCGACGAGAAGGAGAGTGAGATGCCCAATTTCATACAGAACGACCTCCAAAATTTGGCCACAAACTGCACACCTCTGTCAGACACAACATTCAGGGGTACCCCATGCAATCGGACCACATGCTGCACAAACAACCTTGACAATGTTTCTGCTGAAGGTAATGCTGCCAAGGGAATGAAATGGGCCTTTATAGAAAACCTATCCACCACCACCCAGATCACGGTATTGCCCGTGGAAGGTGGAAGGCCCGTAATAAAATCCATGGAAAGATGAGTCCATGGCCTATCAGGAACCGGTAAAGGTATGAGTTCCCCAGCCGGTCGGTTATGCAAGCTTTTGGAATGGGCACACATGCCACAAGCAGAAACAAATTCCTTGACATCGGACCTTAATGAAGGCCACCAAAAACCCCTGGCTACTGCCTCTCTAGTGGCCGTGATACCTGGATGAGCACTCAGCCTAGACTCATGAAACTCCTGCAGAAGTCTAGGCTGCAATGAATCTGGAACAAACAGTTTATCCCCTGGCCTGGTTGCCGGAGCTAGGACCTGAGCCCTTAGAATTTCTTGTTCCAACTCAGTTGAGACCCCCGCCACTACCACCCCTGGGGGAAGAATGGAGGACGGCGGCTCAGGGGGAGACACTGGATCAAAACTTCTGGACAGGGCATCCACTTTATCATTTTTGGACCCCGGTTGAAAAGTAATGGAGAACTGAAATCACGAAAAAAAAGTGACCAACGGGCTTGTCTAGGAGTAAGCCTCTTAGCAGATTCAAGGTATGCCAAATTTTTGTGATCCGTGACAACTGTGATAGGGTGAGCCGCCCCTTCCAAAAAGTGCCTCCATTCCTCAAACGCCAGCTTGACTGCAAGAAGTTCCCTATTGCCTACATCATAGTTTTTCTCAGCTGAAGAGAACTTCTTGGAGAAGGCACAGGGTTTGCGATTGGTAAGGGTGGCTGGACCAGCACAGCCCCCACCCCCACTTCAGAAGCATCCACCTCCACAATGAATAGTTTGGACGGGTCAGGTTGTACCAACAACGGGGCAGACATGAAACATTTCTTAATCGCTGAGAAGTATTCCTTAGCGAGTACAGACCAATTCTTTACATCAGCACCCTTCTGGGTAAGATCCGTGAGTGGTTTATCCACTTGTGAGAAACCTTTAATGAATCTCCGGTAATAGTTCGCAAATCCTAAGAAGCGCTGGAGCGCCTTGAGATCTCGAGGCTGAACCCAGTCAGCGATCTCCAGCACCTTCTTAGGATCCATACGAAACCCCTCACAGGACACAATCAACCACAAAAAAGACAGCTCCTGTACAAAAAACGAACATTTTTCCAATTTAGCGAACAATTGGTTCTCCCTGAGTCTCTGGAGAACTGTCTTTAGATGTTGCAAGTGAGATTGCCTGTCCGGGGAATACACCAAAATGTCATCCAAACAAATAATAACAAAACGGCCTATCAGATCAGAAAACACAACATTGATGAAATTTTGGAAAATAGCGGGTGCATTAGTTAACCCAAACGGCATTACCAGGTTCTCAAAGAGTCCTTCTGATGTGAGGAATGCCGTTTTCCCCTTCCCGAACCCTTATCAGATTGTAGGCCCCCCGCAGATCTAACTTGGAGAACCATTGGGCCCCAGCTAACTGGTTACATAAGTCTGGGATGAGGGGAAGAGGGGAAGAGTTCCTAACCGTTATCTTGTTCAGTTCCCGAAAGTCGAGGCACGGCCGCAAACCACCATCTTTTTTCTTCACAAAGAAGAACCCTGCTGCCACAGGTGACACAGAAGGCCTGATATGCCCTTTGCGGAGGCTCTCAGCTATGTACTCCTTCATGGCTTGGTGCTCAGGCCCAGACAAATTGAACAATCGAGCCTTAGGTAACTTGGCTCCCGGGTACTAAATCAATGGCACAATCGTAGGGTCTATGTGGTGGCAGCGCCTCAGCCTCACTTTTGGAAAAAACGTCTTTGAAATCCTTCATGTACTCCAGAATACCTTCCAGACCGACAGACTACACAGACACGGATTTAAAAGCGTTAACAAGAAGTCCCAGGTTACCACATGTATTATTGCATCCCCATTGAGTGATTTCCCCTGTAACCTAATCAATGGTAGGATTATGGCATTGAAGCCAAGGCATCCCCAGTACCAGTCCTGCAGGCAAGTTATCTAGCACAAGACAACTTAGTTTTTTCACATGAGTGGAACCCATTTTTAGAGAAAAAAGTTCAGACCTGCAACAGATACCGCCCTGGGTAAGAGGAGATGAGTCAATTGCCACAAGTTTAACAGGATCGTGAAGCCTGACTGTGCCTATCTTATTAAGAGTCATAACCTTGGTATCAATCAGGTTCACAGCAGAACCGCAGTCAATAAAAGCAGTAGTCTGAACAGGACCATAACCAAGTTTCAGTTCCACCTGCAGCACCATTTTTGCACATGAGGAAAATTGTACCTGAAGGTCTGGGTAGCCTCCTCGACTACTACCCAGACCTAGTCGTTTCCCGCCATCTTGGAGGATGACGGACAGGAGGGGCAGTCCTTCTTCCAATGTCCAGATTTCCCACAATAGAAGCACAACTGCTTTACCCGGTGGCATCTTCTTTCCTTTCCCTCACAGGTGACAGCGCTCACCTCGATAGCCATAGGAAGAGTCCGGGTCTCATCTCCACTGAAGAAAAATGGTGTTTCTCGTTGCATAATGCCTTTAGCCCGCAGCCTGCGATCCATGCGAACCGCTTGGATCATGGCATCCTCCAGGGAGTCAGGCGGAGGATGAAGTGCCAAAGCATCCTTCAGACGTTCACATAGGCCTCTGTTGAACAGCCCCCGAAGGGCGGCATCACTCCAGGAAATCTCGGCTGCCCAACGTCTGAATTCAGTACAGAACCATTCGGCCGAGTGCTCCCCCTGACAGACACTCATCACCTTGTCCTCAGCCAACCGCACTCTATCAGGCTCATCATAAATAAGCCCTAAGGCTTCAAAAAAACGCATCCACAGACATTCTCTCAGGGGCAGAAGAGGAAAGCGAAAATGCCCAGGCTTGTGGGGACCCCCTAAGCAGGGACATCACCACCCACACCCTCTGTTTCTCATCCCCAGAGGAGGGGGTCTCAAAGAGAAAAAGAGCTTACAGCCCTCCTTAAATGCCCTGAAATCATCCTTGTTACTAGAAAATGTATCTGGCAATTTAACCGGGGATTCGGGTGGGACCAAAATGACATCTCTATTCCCCACCTGCTGGAAGCCTGCGGAAAGCACCCCCTGAACTGAGTCCTCCACCCGCCGTTGGGACTGGGCCAGAGCTTGGTGTTCCAAACTTAGCATCTGCAGCGACTGAGTCAAGCATTTCACCTGCTCAGATAAAGCACACATTGGGTCCATGCTGCAGAAGTGAGGAGAGAGAAAAAAAAATTGTAGGCCAGTTATAATGTCAAGAACACCGCAATGAACTTGCTCACTGAGCCAGCGCGCGTGTCCTGACTCCTGAGTAAAGCGAACAGTGCTCAAAGATACCTGTGGAGCGGGCAGCAGCCCAGTAGATGCGCACTTCAGAGCCGCAGGACCTGAATCACGTGACTGCTGGGGGCATGGCCTAAACTAAAGAGAGCTAGGAGCTGCAAGAGAACTCCTAGCAGGGTAACTGCGAGACAAAGTTACCCATGAGGCATAGACAGGGAGGATAGTCAGGACATAGCCAATGAGTCACACACAGAGATAGCTGCAAAGGTACAAGAGGGGCGAGCAGAGAGTAGTCAGGTCACAGGCAATGAGTCATACACAGAGATAATAACGCAGTACAAAATCAACAGGCAAACTCACAACGGGAAACAGAACCGGGTCAGAACCATATAAACAAGCTATAGCAATATACAGGCACACGGGGGTCAGCACACTAGGCCAAAGGCAGAAGTATAACTGGCAGGGATTGAAGCTTCCCAGGGGTTTAAGAAGCTCTCACAGAACCAGAAAGAGGCCACAATCATTAACCCCAGGTGTGCAGGTCAAAACCTGCACCAAGCTCCAGACATTAACCCCAGGTGTGCAGCTCAAAAACCTGCACTGAGATCATGACAAAAGTCTTCCCTAGCAACAGTAAAGACAAAAAGACTGAGGATCACATGTAAACCTGGTACAGGCCTAAAAGGCCCCAGGTATGTGAATGTGGGGTATTCCCAAAAAAGAGTTGTTATACCGAAATGCCTGTAACAAAAATATATGAATAACTGGAAATTACTAACAACTATATACCTGAAGAATACCTAAAGTTTCAGAATTCTAACTAAAGTAATCTTGCAGAAAATAGAAAACAATTAACCTAGCAGGTCTGCGAGGCCCCCGGTATGCTTTCTAGGGTTAAAAGCGTCTATCGCTTGGTGTATCAGTTTGTAATGCATCTCTCTCCACTGCTCATTAATCATTACCTTTCTTATTTTTTCCACCCGATCAGTATTTTGTTACCTAAGTCTTCATCTGGAATAGATTTATACCAGGTTGTAAATCTTTTTGAGCACCATGGTGACTGAATCTGGACACGAATACAGTCATAGATGCTGGAAAGCGATTCCAGGTCTGCACTCTGCCCCATCATGGAATCAAAATTGTTTATTCTTTCTACCTTCCCCAGGCCTTTCACCAAATTTGTGTAATGTTTGGTGATTTGTATAAATTGTAAATATTGATTATTTTGTATTCCAAATTTGCCCGAAAATTCCGACCAACTCAATAATCTTCCCTCTGCCGGTTGTAAGATATCCCCCAGAACCCAGATTCCTTTTTCCTTCCATTATCTAAAAAGTTTCTGTGTTCCTTGTGAAAAGTTTGGGTCTTTCCAAATCATCAAATATTTGGAGACACAGAAAGGGAGAGTGACCAGTTTCCTAATAGCTTTCCATGCCCCCAATGTGTCTCTGAGCAAACTGCTCGCTTTTACAGAGTTCGGTAGATGGGCACATTCTGTATGTGAGATTGTGCTGAGGTACGAAGGACCGGCTCGTCCCTTCTCCAGCACTAGATTGGAATAATCTGATGTGTCCTGTAGCCAGTCTCTAATGTGTCTCATCAAAGCTGCCAAATCATAGATTCTAATCAAGGGCACCTGCAATCCCCCATCATCTTATCTCAAAGCCAGTTTACTGTAAGCTATCCTTGGCCTTTATAAACCTAGTGAAGGCCAATTGTAAGGTTTTCGTGTCAGAGAGCTTTAATAGTAATGGAATGGTCTGCATTGGGTATAAAAGTCATACAAAGTTAACCATTTTTAGCAAGTGCATTCTCCCAAACAACGAGAGGTTTAGATTTCTCCATCTTTCCAATTCTAACAATATTTTTCAACTAAACTAGAATCATGTAATCTATATAGAGATCTCACATCTCTCCCTATTTTCACCCCTAAGTAGGTTATATGTTTCTGTGCTACTGAGACTCCAGCAGTTATCCCAGGATCAGCTATTTTTTGTGTCAGATATAAGGGCTGGCATTTACTTACATTTACTTTGTATCCTGAAAATGAGCCAAAATATGTCAGTTTTATCGAGTAATCCCTGCAAGTGTCTCCCCGGGCCTGCCATAAACAACAGCATATCGTCTGCAAAACATGTATAACTTCTCCATCCCCCATCTTTATGCCTTCAAAACACTCTGAATTAATCAAAAATCGGGCAAGAGGTTCTATGGCTAAGGTGAACAATACCGGTGATAGTGGCGCCCCTGCCTTGTTCCCTTTATGCAGATGAATTGTCTCAGATAGAAAACCTGGGGGGTAAATCTTGGCCTGCGGTGCAGTATACAAAGCAGTAAGATAATTTCTACAAGTCCCTGTTATTCCAAACTTATCCAATACATTACATAACCATCCCCATTGTATGTTATCAAAAGCTTTCTCAGCATCTAGTGCCAAGAGAGCGGAATTTTCCATCCCTTTCCCTTCCCGATACAGACGATCTTGGACCGCTAATACTGTTCTAATATTAAATACCGCTGCCCGTTTTTTATGAAACCTACTTGATGTGAGCCGATCAAGTCTGGGAATAATTCAGCAAGTCTATCTGCCAATATTTTTGACAGAATTTTTATATCCTGGTTTATCAGCAAAATCGGTCTATATGACCCTGGCTCTTTGTTAGGCTGGTGGAATGCACCAAATCACAAAATGATATTGAGGTGCGTCCGCAGCCTGGGGTCCACTGTGCAGAGATGGAATACTGCAGCTAAGTAATGGCAGATACTATATGGCGGTATAATAAGCGAACACACGCGGGTTAACGTCACCCAGTGTGTACAAGGCAGACTCTGTTGCCTCACAGAGCCGCACTACCGCCGAATATAAGTGCCGAAGCACGTTAAGCTCACAGAGCTCGGCGAAGTGAGCACTGGTGTAAAGTCACAGGACTCTGCCCCAAGACACAGGGTCGGAGTCCCTTTAGACTCACCAGCACTCGGCGCCACAGTAGATGCGGTACTTTTGTGTCTTGCGCTGGATGGCACAATATGGCGCTATGTGATATGCTGACCAGGAGCACTGTGGCCTAAAGCCTAGCCACTGACAGGCGCTGACTCTAACCACTAGACCCTAACAACAGGCACAACCAAGGGTAGGGGTTTCCAATGAGTCAGTCACCAGATACATGCATCCATCATCATACACACCTTAAGCATAAGAGTCTATACTAGTGCATGGTCGAGCGGCCATGTGACTCTTTTATAGCGGGGTCCTTCCGGGACTTGCCCAGTAGTGGAGCAATCAGAGCAGGAACGGACCTGCGCTTGTTACCTCCGACCTCCAATGAGATGTCGTCCCACGGGCATGCTCAGTAGGCAAAATACAGGACATAGTCCCTGGAGCGTCTGCTTGCTGCTGACTCAAGCATGGTGTTGCAGCAGAGCCTAAAGGAGCAACCAGATGCCTAGCATTAGCCTGGGCAAGACGTCTGGACCAACGCCTCTGCTGAGCAGGAATCTCTGCAGCCACAGAGGAATGGGAGACCGCAGAGGACATGGCTTGAGATTCCCCCTGTGCAATGGGAGAAACTCGACGCCTAACACTCTTTCTCATCTTTTCCTTGTTTGTGGAGAACTTTAATATAAGCCACGTTTCCTGAGTCTAGCAAAATTTTGTTTTGTAACGTGAAATTAAAAACTTTGACAAGAGTATTAGTTATATCATCCTTAAGCAATTTATAGAACTCCCCTGGAAGTCCATCCGGGCCGGGGCCTTATTACTCTTCACATGTGTCATCGTTTTGACTAGTTCTTCTTTCTTTATTAATCCGTTTATCTTCTCTCTGTCTGTTTCATTAAGCTGAGGCAATTGTAAGGAGTCAAGAAAGCGAGTCCCCCTCCGCCATATTCACGTCTCCTTCTTTGTATAAGGGTGAATAGAAATTGCTAAGAATTTTAGTTATTTTTTGGGGTCACCCTGTATAATACCCTCAGAGTCTCTTAGATTATATAAGGGATGAGCCTTTTACCTCTAGCCATTTTTGCCATAAGAGATCCGGCCTTATTCCCAAATTTAAAGAATTCTGCCAATTTTCTTTGCCCCTTTAATTTTTCTGACCTTTCCAACCAAAGGTCAAATTCTGATTTGGATTGTAACCTTCTATCTCTATTGGAAACTGGCGGATTATTGATATATTCTGTGTAACTTACTCTAGTTTTCTGACTTGCTTCATTATCGGCTATCCTTGTTTTCTTTTATAAAGAATTTACATCTCCAATTATTCTCCCCCTCACAACAGCCTTTGCTGTATCCCGGTATAAATGCACTGAACCCCTATGTTCTCTATTATCTAAGTCAAACTCTAACCACCAATTTTTTATGATTTTTTGAACATTTTCATCTTGTGCCAAGAACGTCGAAAATCTCCATAAGATATCAGAGCCTTTTGGGAAAGTGTCCTGCAAGGATAACGAGACCGGGGTATGATCCGAAATTAGAGTTGAACGACTTTGGTCGGATCGGGTTTCGTGAAACCCGAATGAAACAAAATTTGAGTCAGAAGAAACTGGTCCGACTAGGGCAAAAAAGTCGGAGTTTCGTCCAAAACCCGACCTCAATGCAAGTCAATGGGGAATAAAAGTCGGCATTGAGTGAATGAATGTTTCGGACGAAACTCCGACTTTTTCCGACAAATTTTGTTTCATTCTGGTTTCACGAAACCCGATCTGACCAAAGTCGCTCAACTCTATCCAAAATAATTAGATCTAGAATGTTAATATCATTCAGCCTATTCACCAAGTCTTGAGAGATCAGAAAATAATCTATTCTAGACCAAAAGTTGTGAACCTGTGAAAAATGAGTAAATTCTCGATCTATTGGATGAGATGTACGCCAGATATTTATCAACCCCGTGCTAGGAATGGTGCCACCACTCTGTCACTTGATCTACTACTGTCTGTCTGTTTCACTCTAGATCTATCTTCAATGTTACTCACAACTGTGTTATAATCACCACCAATGATTATCTTTTCCTCCTCGTCATCCAATATTTGAGTTTCCAGCTCTCTAAAAAAAGCTTTATTGTTCCCATTTGGAGCATATATGTTATATAATCTAACCCTGCCCACCGGGGTGCCTAATAATACTCTTATCTTCCTTCCATATTTATCTGAATCCCAAGATATTACTTTACACTTCGCCTGTTTGCTTATTAAAATAAGTACACCTGCTATCCTATTCACCGACGAAGATCCCAAAACAGAACCCACCCACATTATATCCATCCTGCAGAAATCTTGCTCTTTTATGTGCGTTTCTTGTAGCATCGCAATGTCTACTTTAAGTTTCTTAAGGTGTCTGAAAACCATCGTTCTTTTATGTGGGGATTGAAGCCCTTTGACATTCCATGTTACTACTTTCATATTAAATGTATAAAAAGAAATTAAATATTTTTTAACGAAACAGTCTGTTGAATTAAACAGTTTAAAACCTAAAGAGTATTAAGTCTTTTTTTGACCTCACTTTATTCGCACATGTATCTGTGGGCACTCTGTAAACCCAGCCTTTCACCAAAGCTAGACTTTCCCCCCTCCTTTAGAACTCAGCCTCCATCTCCTCCATTTTAACCCCCAAAATCAAACATATCATACAATTTATTATTTTGCAATGCGTGCCTTAGGAGAAAAAAAAGAAAAAATGTGCCATCTTCTAACAGATTTTGCCATCACCTCTTAATACGACAGATTGTTATAGTCTCTCTCCATCTGGGTCTCATCCAGGGACTCATCCGCCATTATTCTGAAGCAACTTCTTTATATATTCTCTGGCCATGTCCGGTGCATTAAAGCATCCTCTACCTCCTTCTGGGGGAAATATCTTCAGAGTAGCAGGAAATTGCAGCGCGAATCTGACCTTTTTTCCCACCAGTTCAGTACACAGATCACTAAATGCTCTCCTTTTCTTTGTGACTTCTACGGAATAATCGTTGAATAATAAACCTTTGTAGCCCTCTAATATTGATTTGAGTCGACTTTTTTCTGTCATGTTTTAGAAGGGCAGATTTATCCACAAAGTCCAGATATTTCACAATTACCGGTCTCGGTCTACTAGAAGGAGAGGGAGAATTGTGCTGCTGTGGCAGAGGTGGACCCACTCTGGGGGCTCTTTCTACTTTCATACTGTTTTCTATCCCCAATGATCTGGGAAGTTCCTCCATACAAATCTTCATTAAATGAGTAGGGGGGATAGATTCTGGGAGACGTATTATCCTTAGATTGTTTCTCCTCGATCTGTTTTCTAGATCATTTACTTTTTCAGACAATTGCAGGCTCAATTTTGTGGCTTTTCTCAGCTTTAGTTGTATATTCTGAAGTTCATCCTCTGCTGCACTCAATCTGTGCTCAGCTATATCAAGCCTTTCAGACCGCTGGGTGATGGAAGCCTGCGGCTGCTGCAATGATGCAGAAACTGTTTGTTCGAGACTTTTTTATGTCTGGTGCCAATATTTTAGCCACCTCTGCAGCCAGAGCTTTATATGGTATATTAAGTCCTGCTGGTAGTTCCCCCTCTTCCTCCCCCGTCTGTATCGTATGCGGTGCTGTGCCCGGGGACTTACTAGATTTCTTTGCTTTTGGTGCATCCGGCGCCATCTTGTTGCACGCCTCTAGTGGTGTGTGGGGATTAAAACTTTTCCGGGACCCGCTTCTGTTAAGAAATCTCTCCATACGCCGATGGAGATGTCTGGAGAGTCTCACTGACAGACAATTAGCCAGTCGCAAGGTTGAATAGGTCCCAGGAATCACACTGGCAGAGGCTGGTTTACGGAGCTCTTGTCACACCGGAAGTTCCTGATATGTGTTTTAGCGCATTTATAAATATTTATATCCCTGTTCATTTTAGTTAACATTTAACAAAATTCAGTAAAAATACCTATTTGAATAAAAAGCATAGTGAGCTCCTACTTCACTGCCAGAAGAGCAAGCACCGAGAACGGAGAAAAAGAAGGAGCCGATCGCCACATCAGATGGAAGCTCTGGGAAGGAATTCCCCTTAGTGCCGAGCTCAAAGAGTAAGATCAACTCAATTCAATAATGTCTCACATTTCACTCTGCTCACAACAGCATGAACAGGAAACCAGAGAGGTAATATACCAGGGTCGTGGACAGGAAACCAGAGAGGTAATATACCAGGGTCATGGACAGGAAACCAGAGAGGTACTATACCAGGGTCATGAACAGGAAAGCAGAGAGGTAATATACCAGGATCATGGACAGGAAACCAGAGAGGTAATATGCCAGGGTCATGGACAGGAAACTAGAGAGGTAATATACCAAGATCATGGACAGGAATCCAGAGAGGTAAGATATCAGGATCATGGACAGGAAACTGGAAAGGTAAGATATCAGGATCATGGATAGGAAACCGGAGAGGTAAGATATCAGGATCATGGACAGGAAACAAGAAAGGTAATATACCAGGGTCATGAACAAGAAACCAGAGAGGTAATATACCAGGGTCATGAACAGGAAGCCAGATAGGTAATATACCAGGGCCGTGGACAGGAAACTAGAGAGGTAAGATACCAGGGTCATGAACAAGAAACCAGAGAGGTAATATACCAGGGTCATGAACAGGACGCCAGATAGGTAATATACCAGGGCCGTGGACAGGAAACTAGAGAGGTAATATAACAGGGTCATGGACAGGAAACCAGAGAGGTAACATACCAGGGACATGAACAGGAGACCAGAGAGGTAATATAACAGGATCATGGACAGCACACCAGAAAAGTAATATACCAGGGTCATGGACAGGAAACCAGAGAGGTAATATACAAGGGTCAAGGATAGGAAACCAGAAAGGTAATATTCTAGGGTCATGGACAGGAAACCAGAGAAGTAATGTACCTGGGTCATGAACAGGATACTAGAAAGGTAATATATCAGGGTCATGGACAGGAAACCAGAAAGGTAAGATACCAGGATCATGGACAGGAGACCAGAAAGGTAATATTCCAGAGTTATGGACAGGAAACTAGAGAGGTAAGATACCATGGTCATGGACAGGAAAACAGAGAGGAAATATACCAGGGTTATGGACAGGAAACCAGAGAGGTAAGATACCAGGGTCATGGACAGGAAACCAGAAAGGAAATATACCAGGGTCATGGACAGGAAACCAGAGAGGTAAGATACCAGGATCATGGACAGGATACCAGAAAGGTAATATACCACGGTTATGGACAGGAAACCAGAGAGGTAAGATACCATGGTCATGGACAGGAAACCAGAGAGGTAATATACTAGGGTCATGGACAGGAAACCAGAGGTAAGATACCAGGATCATGGACAAGAAACCAGAGAGGTAAGATACCAGGATCATGGACAGGAAACCAGGGTCATGGACAAGAAGCCAGAGAGGTAAGATACCAGGATCATGGACAGAAAACCAGAGAGATAATATACTAGGGTCATGGACAGGAAACCAGAAAGGTAATATACCAGGGTCATGGACAAGAAACCAGAGAGGTAATATACCAGAGTCATGGACAGAAAACCAGAGAGATAATGTACCAGGGTCATGGACAGAAAACCAGAGAGGTAATATACCAGGGTCATGGACAGGAATCCAGAGAGGTAATATACCAGGGTCATGGACAGGAAACCAGAAAGGTAATATACCAGGGTCATGGACAGGAAAACAGAAAGGTAATATACCAGAGTCATGGACAGGAAATCAGAGAGGTAATATACCAGGGTCATGGACAGGAAACCAGAAACGTAATAAACAAGGGTCATGGACAGAAAACCAGAGAGGTAATATACCAGGGTCATGGACAGGAAACCAGAGAGGTAATATACCAGGGTCATGGACAGGAAACCAGAAAGGTAATATACCAGGGTCATGGACAGGAAAACAGAAAGGTAATATACCAGAGTGATGGACAAGAAAAAAGAGAGGTAATATACCAGATTCATGGACAGAAAACCAGAGAGGTAATGTACCAGGGTCATGGACAGAAAACCAGAGAGGTAATATACCAGGGTCATGGACAGGAATCCAGAGAGGTAATATACCAGGGTCATGGACAGGAAACCAGAAAGGTAATATACCAGGGTCATGGACAGGAAAACAGAAAGGTAATATACCAGAGTCATGGACAGGAAATCAGAGAGGTAATATACAAGGGTCATGGACAGGAAACCAGAAACGTAATAAACAAGGGTCATGGACAGAAAACCAGAGAGGTAATATACGAGGGTCATGGACAGGAAACCAGAGAGGTAATATACCAGAGTCATGGACAGGAAACCAGAAAGGTAATATACCAGGGTCATGGACAGGAAAACAGAAAGGTAATATACCAGAGTCATGGACAGGAAATCAGAGAGGTAATATACCAGGGTCATGGACACGAAATCAGAGAGTTAATATACCAGGGTTAGGGACACGAAATCAGAGAGGTAATATACCAGGGTCATGGACAGTAAGCCAGAGAGGTAATATACCAAGGTCATGGACAGTAAGCCAGAGAGGTAATATACCAAGGTCATGGACAAGAAACCAGAGAGGTAATATGCCAGGGTCATGGACAGGAAATCAGAGAGGTAATATACCAGGGTCATGGACAGGCTACCAGAGAGGTAAGATATCAGGCTCAAAATTATGAGGTCCAGAATAAATGTTTGAATCATTTCTTATGTACTGATGTGTATTTTTGTGGCAATTTAAATGTATAAATATTTTAACCATGTTAATGTTATGTAGATTTTATTTTAGTTGTTTATAATGAAAATAATTATAAACTCAAACTTCACAGTGTGAGGAGCAGGTGCAGAGGGCAGTAAATCACCAGAATGAGCCGAACGCTGCATCACTTTCGAAATTGAGGTGAACGGAGTTCAATATTTTGGGAATTCGTTCTGCTCAGTAATAGCAGTATGAATGGGAGACCAGAAGCACAGTGTACTAGGGCACAGAGAGAAACATGGGTTCCAGGACATATGGGCCCCCAATGTCCTGTTAAAAAACTAGAAATCAGGAATATCAAGGAATTTATGGAAAAAAGAAGACAAGAGAAAATGCTGATGGGTAAGTTTTTCATATTAGGCTCAATATATACTTGGCTTGGTTTTAATAAGGTGGAAATATAATTTTCCCACCAGGTTCAAGAATTGTCAAGGAAGTTATCGATTGTAACCAGAACCTTTGAAATTTCGGGATATTACAGACCCGCTTTTTAGTTTGACATATGTTAAATCTACCGATCTGAAAGAACAGCTGCCCATAATAATATATGCTATTCACAATACTGGACGTGAGGCACCATGTATCTTATCAATGGTATCTAGTGGAGCAGAAGCTATCCTCCAGGAACACAGACCGATATAGTATATCATTAATCTGCAGATAGCTTATCACTATAGTCGGATGGTAGATATATATCTAGATGGGAAAAGATGGCTGGGGGGGAAAGGGTGAGGATGGAAGTAAGATGGGGAATTGTGGCCAGGGAGAGAGCACAGTAGGAGCTCATCCGCGCTGATTCTACCGGCAAGAATCTTCTTATGGGAGACAAATAGGGGGAAATACAATATATTTGATCATATATATTATATTTATACCTAATTTATAACCCACTTGCTGATTGTCTCTCTTAGGCCAGACACATCCACAATCACAGGGAGTGAGTGTGAAGACAAAATAGTATTGTGACCCGGTCACTGCTTCACATAGAGTCTTCATTGCTAGTGCACAAATCCAGAAGCAGGAGAACGTGGCGAACCCCACAATGTCCACATACCAAAGAGGCAGACACAGACAAGACCGATCTATAGAGATGGAACATTACCCAGAGGCGCTCTTTTAAGCATGTTTCGCTTGTAATGCTTCCTCAAAAAGGGGTTTCTACAAGAGAAACGCATGTAATGTGCAGTTTGCCCCGTTCTGCTGCTTCTGGATTTATGCACCAGCAATGAAGACTCCATGTGAAGCCGTGACCATGTCATGCCCATAATGCCACACATGCCCTATGGAATCGGCTTTATATCATTCATTGTTTGTACTATTTTTTGATTGTTTCCATGAGCACTGTCACTTTATGAGTCTACAATTTAATATTTATTCATGTGTGGATTGTAAACACGTTCTATATATTCTTTGTATCTGGGTTTATTGTGAATTGCTATTGACCATTCGGCGGAGACCTTACACCTGAGATATGTAACGATATAGGATGATATGCTATATACAGTGCCTTGCGAAAGTATTCGGCCCCCTGGAACTTTTCAACCTTTTCCCACATATCGTGCTTCAAACATAAAGATACCAAATGTAAATTTTTGGTGAAGAATCAACAACAAGTGGGACACAATTGTGACGTTGAACGAAATTTATTGGTTATTTTAAATTTTTGCGGAAATGCAAAAACTGAAAAGTGGGGCGTGCAATATTATTCGGCCCCTGTAACTTAATACTTTTTTGTGCTCCCTTTTGCTGCGATTACAGCTGCAAGTCGCTTGCGGTATGTCTATCAGTTTTGTACATCGAGAGACTGAAATTCTTACCCATTCTTCCTTGGCAAACAGCTCGAGCTCAGTGAGGTTGGATGGAGATCGTTTGTGAACAGCAGTTTTCAGCTCTTTCCACAGATTCTCGATTGGATTCAGGTCTGGACTGTGACTTGGCCATTCTAACTCCTGGATACATTTATTTGTGAACCATTCCATTGTAGATTTTGCTTTATGTTTGGGATCATTCTCTTGTTGGAAGACAAATCTCTGTCCCAGTCTCAGGTCTTTTGCAGACCCCAACAGGTTTTCTTCAAGAATGGTCTTGTATTTGACTCCATCCATCATCCCATCAATTTTCACCATCTTCCCTGTCCCTGCTGAAGAAAAGCAGGCCCAAATCATGATGCTGCCACCACCATGTTTGACAGTGGGGATGGGGTGTTCAGGGTGATGAGCTGTGTTGCCTTTATGCCAAGCATATCGTTTGTTAGTGTTGCCAAAAAGTTTGATCTTGGTTTCATCTGACCAGAGCACCTTCTTCCACATGTTTGGTGTGTCTCCCAGGTGGCTTGCTGCAAACTTTAAACAACACTTTTTATGGATATCTTTGAGAAATGACTTTCTTCTTGCCACTCTTCCATAGAGGCCAGATTTGCGCAGTGTACGACTGACTGTTGTCCTATGGACAGACTGTCCCACCTCAGCTGCAGATCTCTGCAGTTCATCCAGAGTGATCATGGGCCTCTTGGCTGCATCTCTGATCAGTCTTCTCCTCGTTTAAGATGAAAGTTTAGAGGGATGGCCCAGTCTTGGTAGATTTGCAGTGGTATGATACTCCTTCCATTTCAATATGGTCGCTTGCACAGTGCTCCTTGGGATGTTTAAAGTTTTGGAAATAATTTTGTATCCAAATCCGGCTTTAAACTTCTCCACAACAGTATCACGGACCTGCCTGTTGTGTTCCTTGGTCTTCATGATGCTCTCTGTGCTTCAAACAGAACCCTGAGACTATCACAGAGCAGGTGCATTTATACAGAGACTTGATAACACACAGGTGGATTATATTTATCATCATTAGTCATTTAAGACAACACTGGATCACTCTGAGATCCACAATGAACTTCTGGAGTGAGTTTGCTGCACTGAAAGTAAAGGGGCCAAATAATAATAATATTGCACGCCCCACTTTCCAGTTTTTGTATTTCCACAAATATTTAAAATAACCAATAAATTTCGTTCAACTTCACAATTGTGTCCCACTTGTTGTTGATTCTTCACCAAAAATTAACATTTGGTATCTTTATGTTTGAAGCATGATATGTGGGAAAAGGTTGAAAAGTTCCAGGGGGCCGAATACTTTCGCGAAGCACTTTAATTGTTATACTTCTTCCATATGGACTTTCCACTTACAATTATATATATATATGTAAAGGATTTTTCTAAACTATACTTTGGGGCAGATTTAGATACGTTTTATATACATACCTGATGATTTTTCTCTGCATAATCTCTTCTTTTTACATTTTTTATGTGTTTTGTTGAAATACAGATATATTTCATACTGAAATGTTGTTTATGGGAGTAACGTTTGTAGGCTGTGTTGTTGTTTTCTACTACTGAATATATGGAGGACCTCATTTGGGCTTTTTATATATATGGTTAGACAAACGAACTACATATAGCAGCAAAAGGTGTATACATGATAACCTCATACTGCAGGGAAGACATGTATTCTAGAATACTAAAGAAAGTGATAATACAAAATGACAATATTTAGGAGTATTTCACTAAACTCCATTACAATCCATAAATCTCCATGTCCCTTTTATCTAATGTCATTACTCACATAACTCTTCACATATTGACTACTGTATTGTCCTCATCACAGACACTACTTACTACCATGTGACACCATTATTTACTCTCACAATGCCCTGCAGCTACTCCTATTAACCCTTGTGTATGCCAACCATACCTGCTAATGGCTCTGATGTCATTTATGTCGCCATTCTGGCTAGAGCTCCCATAAGGTCATCTCATTAGCTGCAAAGTTAGTTAGCGAAAGTTTTTCTAAGATGGCAGCTCAGTCTGACATGGCTGTTCAATATATTTACTACTGATCATTCTCGTACAATGAGTGCTTTTTAATATGGCCAAACATGAGGAATGACAAGGGGTGTTAGGAATCTGGGTCATTCTGTTATGGAAATATATATGTATTTCATATAGATCTCACTTGCCTGCTATAGGCTATATACTCCATATACTGCTATATACTCATGTATTCTTATATACTCATATATACACAGATGCATATTCACAGTTTGAACCTTGTAACTAGTTGGTGGAAATGACCTACTGCCCCCCCCATGAGAGAGTCTGGGGAGCAGATGGTATCTTATGATAGCATTGTCTTGTGATATTTGTCCCAGACATAGAAAGAGGAAGTTTAGGCCAGATGTGCCAGCCGATATCAGAACATTGCTGACATTGTAAGACAAAGAGCAGTATATCATCTGATGCTTAAGTCACCTTAGGTCGACACCCATATATGTTTATGCATTAAAACTGACCAATTAGCTAAGAAGTAAAGCCTTTCTGTACAACTGATAAAACCAAGTATATTGAATAAACTTCCAGAGTTTTGCTGGGAGGTATTGCTGCCAACCACGTCTGGCATCTTTCCTTCTTTGAGCGCTCAATAAGACTCTGTCTAATTAGGACAGGCCACAGTATGCACAGGGGTAAATCTACCCAAATCAAAAGTAAATCCACAACAATTCTATGCTTATGCAGCAACCCAGATTCTCACATTTGTCTCCAGAGGCTAAGTCCTTTTTCCCTGCTACTGAGCATGCTCATGGGACGAGCTCTCACTGGAGTTCAGGAGTCAGGTGCTCAGGTCCTGCTCCTGATTTGATTGGTTATGCTCGGGGCTCTGGAGATTTCCGGCAGGTCCCGTACGCTATAAAAAGTGCGCATGGCCGCTATGCCATGCGCTAGTATTTTCTATACTTGCTGCTGTATGTTTGTTGATGGATGCTTGGTCTGGTGTATGACTTATTATGAAACCCCTTCCCTCGGTTATTACGAGTATGTGAGTGATTGGGTCAGCCAGTAGCAGCGCTAGCGCCAGCGCGCTCAAGCTTCAGCCATCTCAGCAGCAAAGCATCCTGCATCGCGCTTGTGTTATTACGGTTGCAGATTTCTGTGGCGTTCGCAGTTGCGACGCCGTGCACACGCTCATTCACGGTAAGTCCATTTGGTTGTAGTGCAACTTTAACTACTCCTGTGTTCAGCTACCGTACGTGTGCCGCTGTGTCCCTGTGTGTTTAACAAGCTCAGCGCTACCTTTTCCTTATTTTTCTGTTGTCCTAGTAGTGGTCAACACCTTTAAGAAGATACAATTTTGAGGTAAAATATTTCCAACATTTTGAACATGAAAAAAGCTTCTCCCCGTATGACTTCGCTGATGTTTATTAACCCCTTCCTGACATCAGACGTACTATCCCGTCCATGGGACCCGGGACCCTATGCCCATGGACGGGATAGTACGTCTAGCGCGATCAGCGGCGCCCACATGGTGAGCGCCGCTGATCGCGGCCGGGTGTCAGCTGATTATCACAGCTGACACCCGGCACTATGTGTCAGGGGCAGTCACGGACCGCCCCCGACACGTTAACCCCTTGCACACCGCGATCAAACATGATCGCGGTGTACCGGGAGTTAAAGGGAAGCATCGGCAGGGAGGGGGCTCCCTCCATGCTTCCCTGAGCCCCCCATGGCAGCGCAATGTGCAGCGCTGCTGCGGGGGACTCCTTTCCTCCAGGCCCCCGGATCCAAGATGGCGACGGGGGCCTTTGGGGGCCTGGAGGAAGCTGGCTTCCTCAGTGCCTGCAAAGCGCAGGCATGAGGAAGCCTTGTGCACTGCCTGTGACAGATTGCTGATCTGTCACAGTGATCTGTGATGTGACAGATCAGCGATCTGTCACAGGACAGTGATGTCCCACCTGGGACTATGTAATAAAGTAAAAAAAAAATTAAAAAAAAGTGTAAAAATAATTTTAAAAAAAATCGCCAAATAAATTAGTAAAAAAAAAAAAAATATTCCCCAATAAATTCATTTTTTGAAAATAAAAAAACCCCAAAACAATAAAAGTACACATATTAGGTATCACCACGTCCGTAACGACCCACCCTATAAAACTGTCCCATTAGTTAACCCCTTTAGTGAACCCCTTAAAAAATAAAAATAAAAACGAAGCAAAAAATAATGATTTATTATCATACCGCCAAACAAAAAGTGCAATAACGCGCGATCAAAAAGACGCAAATAAATATCCATGGTACCGCTGAAAACGTCATCTTGTCCCGCAAAAAACGAGCCAAACACAGCATCATCAGTAAAAAAATAAAGTTATAGCTCGCAGAATAAAGTGATACAAAAATAATTATATTTTATATAAAATAGTTTTCATTGCATAAAACCGACAAAACATAAAAAAACAACCTAAATGAGGTATCGCTGTAACCGTACTGACCCGAAGAATAAAACCGCTTTATCAATTTTACCGCACGCGGAACGGTGTAAACGCACTCCCCCAAAAGAAATTCATGAAACGCTGGTTTTTGTTCATTCTGCGTCCCAATAATCGGATTAAAAAGCGATCAAAAAATGTCACGTGCCCGAAAATGGTACCAATAAAAACATCAACTCGTCCCGCAAAAAATAAGATCTCACATGACTCGGTGGGTCAAAATACGGAAAAATTATAGCTCTCAATATGTGGTGATGCAAAAACTATTTTTACAATAAAAAGCGTCTTTTAGCGTGCGACAGCTGCCAAAAATAAAAACCGCCATAAATAGTAAATCAAACCACCCGTTATCACCCCCTTAGTTAGGGAAAAATAATAAAATTTAAAAAATGTATTTATTTCCATTTTTCCATTAGGGCTAGGGTTAGGGTTAGGGTTAGGGATAGGGATAGGGTTAGGGCTAGGGTTAGGGCTAGGGCTAGGGTTAGGGTTAGGGCTGAGATTAGGGTTAGGGGTGTGTTGGGGTTCGGGTTGGAGTTATAATTGGGGGTTTCCACTGTTTGGGCACATCAGGGGCTCTCCAAATGCAACATTGCGTCTGATCTCAATTCCAGCCAATTCTGAGTTGAAAAAGTCATATGGTGCTCCTTCCCTCCCAAGCTCTGCCATGCGCCAAAACAGTGTTTGACCCCCACATGTAGGGTATCAGCCTACTCAGGACAAATTGCAAAACAATTTTTGGGGTCCAATTTCTCCTGTTACCCTTAGGAAAATAAAAAATTGGGGGCAAAAATATGATTTTTTTTATTTTCACGTCCGAGCGTTATAAACTTCTGTGAAGCACTTGGGGGTTCAAAGTGCTCACCACACATCTAGATAAGTTCCATGGGGGGTCTAGTGTCCAAAATGGGGTCACCTGTTGGGAGTTTCAATAGTTTAGGTACATCAGGGGCTCTCCAAACGCACATGACTCCCGCAGACCATTCCATCAAAGTCTGCATTCCAAAATGGCACTGCTTCCCTTCCGAGCCCCGACGTGTGTCCATACAGTAGTTTTCTCCCACATATGGGGTGTCAGCGTACTCAGGACAAATTGGACAACAACTTTTGCGGTCCAATTTCTACTGTTACCCTTGGGAAAATGAAAAAATTGGGGACTAATTGATCATGTTTGTGGAAAAAATACGATTTTTTTATTTTCATGCCCGGGCATTATAAACTTCTGTGAAGCCCTTGGGGGTTCAAAGTGCTCTCCACACATCTAGATAAGTTCCTTAGGGGTTCTCGTTTCCAAAATGGGGTCATTTGTGGGTGTTTCCACTGTTTAGGTACATCAGGGGCTCTCCAAAGGCAACATGACACCCGCAGACCATTCCATCAAAGTCTGCATTCCAAAATGTCACTTCACTTCCGATCCCCGACGTGTTCCCATACAGTAGTTTTCTCCCACATATGGGGTATCAGCATACTCAGGACAAATTGGACAACAACTTTTGGGGTCCAATTTCTCCTGTTACCCTTGGGAAAATAAAAAAATGGTGACTAAAAGATCATGTTTGTGGAAAAAATACGAATTTTTTATTTTCATGCCCTGGCATTATAAACTTCTGTGAAGCCCTTGGGGGTTCAAAGTCCTCACCTCACATCTAGATAAGTTCCTTAGGGGGTCTAGTTTTCAAAATGGGGTCATTTGTGGGGGGTTTCCACTGTTTAGGTACATTAGGGGCTCTCCAAAGGCAACATGACACCCGCAGACCATTCCATCAATGTCTGCATTCCAAAACGTCACTACTTCCCTTCAGAGCCCTGACGTGTGTCCATACAGTAGTTTTCTCCCACATATGGGGTGTCAGCTTACTCAGGATAAATTGGACAACAACTTTTGGGGTTCAATTTCTCCTGTTACCCTTGGGAAAATAAAAAAATTGGGGAATAATTGATCATGTTTGTGGAAAAAATACGATTTTTTTATTTTCATGCACTGGCATTATAAACTTCTGTGAAGCCCTTGGGGGTTCAAAGTGCTCACCACACATCTAGATAAGTTCCTTAGGGGGTCTAGTTTTCAAAATGGGGTCATTTGTGGGGGGTTTCCACTGTTTAGGTACATTAGGGGCTCTCCAAAGGCAACATGACACCCGCAGACCATTCCATCAATGTCTGCATTCCAAAACGTCACTACTTCACTTCCGATCCCCGACGTGTTCCCATACAGTAGTTTTCTCCCACATATGGGGTATCAGCATACTCAGGACAAATTGGACAACAACTTTTGGGGTCCAATTTCTCCTGTTACCCTTGGGAAAATAAAAAAATGGTGACTAAAAGATCATGTTTGTGGAAAAAATACGAATTTTTTATTTTCACGCCCGGGCGTTATAAACTTCTGTGAAGCACTGGGGGGTTCAAAGTGCTCACCTCACATCTAGATAAGTTCCTTAGGGGGTCTAGTTTTCAAAATGGGGTCATTTGTGGGGGGTTTCCACTGTTTAGGTACATTAGGGGCTCTCCAAAGGCAACATGACACCCGCAGACCATTCCATCAATGTCTGCATTCCAAAACGTCACTACTTCACTTCCGATCCCCGACGTGTTCCCATACAGTAGTTTTCTCCCACATATGGGGTATCAGCATACTCAGGACAAATTGGACAACAACTTTTGGGGTCCAATTTCTCCTGTTACCCTTGGGAAAATAAAAAAATGGTGACTAAAAGATCATGTTTGTGGAAAAAATACGAATTTTTTATTTTCACGCCCGGCCGTTATAAACTTCTGTGAAGCACTGGGGGGTTCAAAGTGCTCACCACACATCTAGATAAGTTCCTTGGGGGGTCTAGTTTCCAAAATGGTGTCATTTGTGGGGGGTTTCCACTGTTTAGGTACATCAGGGGTTTTCCAATCGCAACATGGTCTCCGATCTCAATTCCAGCCAAAAACGTCAAATGGCGCTGCTTCCCTTCCGAGCTCTGCCATGCGCCCAAATAGTGGTTTACCCCCACATGTGGGGTATCAGCATACTCAGGACAAATTGCACAATAACTTTTAGGGTGCTGTTACCCTTGGAAAAATAAGAATTGAGGGTGAAAAGATCATTTTTGTGGAAAAAATATGATTTTTTAATTGTACGGCTTTATGTTATAAACTTCTGTGAAGCCCTTAGGGGTTCAAAGTTCTCACCACACATCTAGATAAGTTCCTTAGGGGGTCTAGTTTCCAAAATGGTGTCATTTGTGGGGGGTTTCCACTGTTTAGGTACATCAGGGGTTTTCCAATCGCAACATGGTCTCCGATCTCAATTCCAGCCAAAAACGTCAAATGGCGCTGCTTCCCTTCCGAGCTCTGCCATGCGCCCAAATAGTGGTTTACCCCCACATGTGGGGTATCAGCATACTCAAGACAAATTGCACAATAACTTTTAGGGTGATGTTACCCTTGGAAAAATAAGAATTGAGGGTGAAAAGATCATTTTTGTGGAAAAAATATGATTTTTTAATTGTACGGCTTTATGTTATAAACCTCTGTGAAGCCCTTGGGGATTCAAAGTTCTCACCACACATCTAGATAAGTTCCTTAGGGGGTCTAGTTTCCAAAATGGTGTCATTTGTGGGGGGTTTCCACTGTTTAGGTACATCAGGGGTTTTCCAATCGCGACATGATGTCCGATCTCAATTCCAGCCAAAAACGTCAAATGGCGCTGCTTCCCTTCCGAGCTCTGCCATGCGCCCAAATAGTGGTTTACCCCCACATGTGGGGTATCAGCATACTCAGGACAAATTGCACAATAACTTTTAGGGTCCTGTTACCCTTGGGAAAATAAAAATTGGGGTGAAAAGATCATTTTTGTGGAAAAAATATGATTTTTTAATTGTACCGCTGTACGTTATAAACTTCTGTAAAGCCCTTGTGGGTTCAAAGTTCTCACCACATATCTAGATAAGTTCCTTGGGGGGGTCTAGTTTCCAAAATGGGGTCACTTGTAGGGGGTTTCCACTGTTTAGGTACATCAGGGACTCTCCAAACGTGACATACTATGAAAAGTATAATATTACAGGGTATATACACTAGTCTCCTTAATATTGCGTTGATCCAGGGAGCTAGTCTGATTGCCGTATGTGGAGTCGGGAAGGAATTTTTTTCCCCAATGTGAAGCTTACTGTTGCCACATGGGTTTTTTTTGCCTTCCTCTGGATCAACATGTTAGGGCAAGTTAGGATAGGATATGGGTTGAACTAGATGGACTTAAAGTCTCCCTTCAACCTTAATAACTATGTTACTATGTTACTATGTTACATGGCGTCCGATCTGAATTCCAGCCAATTTTGCATTGAAAAAGTCAAACGGCGCTCCTTCCATTCTGAGCTCTGTCATGTGCCGAAACAGTCGTTCCCCCCCACAAATCAGGTATCAGCGTACTCAGGACAAATTGCACAATAACTTTTGCAGTCCAATTTCTCCTGTTACCCTTGGTAAAATAAAAAAAATTGAACCTGAAGTATTTTTTTTGTGAAAAAAAGTTAGATGTTCATTTTTTTTTAAATATTCAAAAAAATTCCTGTGACGCACCTAAAGGGTTAATAAACTTCTTGAATGTGGTTTTGAGCACCTTAAGGGGTGCAGTTTTTAGAATGGTGTCACTTTTGGGTATTTTCTATCCTATAGACCCCTCAAAGTGGCTTCAAATGTGATGTGGTCCTAAAAATAAAATGGTGTTGTAAAAATGAGAAATCGCTGGTCAACTTTTAACCCTTATAACTTCCTAACAAAAAAAAATTTTGGTTCCAAAATTGTGCTGATGTAAAGTAAACATGTGGGAAATGTTAGTTATCAAGTTTTTTGTGTGCCGTATCTCTGTGATTGAAGGGCATAAAAATTCAAAGTTGGAAAATTGCGAAATTTTCAAAATTTTTGCCAAATTTCCGTTTTTTTCACAAATAAACGCAAGTTATTTGAATGAAATTTTACCACTAACATGAAGTACAATATGTCACGAGAAAACAGTGTCAGAATCACCAGGATCCATAGAAGCGTTCCAGAGTTATGACCTCATAAAGGGACAGTGGTCAGAATTGTAAAAATTGGCCCGGTCATAAACGTGCAAACCACCCTTGGGGGTGAAGGGGTTAAGAGTTGATTTCAGTAGAAAACATTTCCCACATTAAGAACAGGAAAAAGGTTTCTCCCCTGAGTTTTTTTGCCCTGATGACATTCACCCTCGGGTATTATGGGAGTTAAGCAATGTGATAGACAGGCCTCTATTCCTTATATTTAAAGACTCTATAGAAACAGGGTCTGTTCCTTTTGATTGGCGGCAAGCAAATGTGGTACCAATATTCAAAAAGGGGTGTAAAAGGGAACCTGGAAACTATAGGCCGGTAAGCTTAACATCTGTTGTGGGTAAAATTTTTGAAGGGTTTCTAAGGGATACCGTTATGGAATATCTCAATGTTAATAAATGTTTAACTCCATATCAACATGGATTTATGAAGGATCGCTCCTGTCAGACTAACCTGATCAGCTTCTATGAGGATGTAAGCTCTCAAATGGACCCAGGAGAATCATTGGATGTCATTTCTCTCGACTTCACTAAAGCATTTGACACTGTCCCACATAAAAGATTGGTAAGTAAGATGAGAAAGCTTGGGCTAGGGGAAAATGTGTGTAGATGGGTAGGTAGCTGGCTTAGTGATAGAAAACAAAGAGTGGTTATTAATTGTGCATACTCAGATTGGGCCAGGTGTTATGAATGAGTCACCGGAGGAGGAAAAAACAAAAATGCAAGCTAAGTCCAGAAAACAGGAGAGGTTGGTAGCTAGCGGATTGCAGACCCCTTGTTAGGAATCTGTGTCCTGCCATACGTATGCAGAGATCCAGATCCTCACATTTGTCTCCAGAGGCTAAGTCCTTTCAGCCAGCTTCTGTGCATGCTCCCATTGGAGTTCAGGAGTCAGTTGCTCAGGTCCTGCTTCTGATTCCATTGGTTCAGCTCAGGGCTCTGGAGATTTCCGGAAGGTCCCGGTCACTATAAAAAGTGCACATGGCTGTTCCGCCATGCGCTAGTATTTTTCATACTGCTGCTGTGTGTATGGTGACGGATGCTTGGACTGGTGACTGACATTATGAAACCCCTTCCCTCTGATAATACGTTTGTGTGAGTGATTGGGCATCAGCCACTATTAGCGCCAGCGCGCTCAAGCTTCATCTTTGCCAGCAGCTAGCGTCGTGCATTGCGCTTGCAGCATAGCCATGCTTTTCCTGCGGCTCAGCTATCGCCGCGCTGCGGTTGCAGTTTGTTGGACGTTCGCAGTTGCGACGTTCCGCTTTTCAGTTTACAGTAGGTCTAGATGGAAAGTCCTGACGTCTAAGGCTACTCCTGTGACTTTTAAATACCGTGTCTGCTCCGCTGGAGTCTGTGACCTAGAACAGACTCAGTGGTTTTGCATGCTTTAAAGCTTGCAGCTCTGTGTCTCTAACAGAGCTTGCTTTAGTGCACTGGGTGCAGTTAAAACCCTGTGCACATTACCGCCCTTGTGATCTGCCCCTCTAGCATCGGTTTTTACACCTGCCACACGGTGGACCCCGGGCGGCGAACACGCTTTATTTATATTTTTATTTAGCGTGTTCCGCCGTCCCTAACACAATACTAGCGCCAGGGTCTGGCTAGAGATGGCAGATCAGCAGCAGCTGTTACAGCTTGTGCGTCAGCTCGAGGCTCGTCTTGCTACCCTGGAGAGGTCTCTCGCAGCTGCGCAGGCTACAGATGCTGCCGTACAGGCACTCACAGATGCGGTAGGACGTATGTCCATGTCCGCCCTTGCACCGACAGTTACGCGCCTCCCGTTGCCCGATAAATATGCTGGGGATGGCGCCTACTGTAGGGGTTTTATCAGCCAGTGCTCGATACACCTGGAGCTGCTGACTGCGCAATTCCCTACGGAGCGGGCTAAGGTGGCTTTTGTTATCTCCCTACTGTCTTGCAAGGCGCTGGAATGGGTTACGCCTCTGTGGGAGCTTGGTGACCCCGAGATTCGGTCCCCGGCTAACTTGCTTACTGCCATCAGGCAAGTTTTTCTCGGTCCTCGGGTCACGCATGATACGTCCCTGCAGTTACTCGCCCTTACTCAGGGGTCACTCTCGGTTAGCCAGTATGCCGTCCATTTTCGGACACTGGCGTCTGAGTTGGAATGGTCCGACAAGGCCCTAATCCCCGTTTTTTGGCGAGGTCTAGCGGAGCATATGAAGGATGCTCTCTCTACTAGAGAGATTCCCACTAGCTTGGAAGAGCTAATCTGAGTCTCCTCACGTATCGATCTCCATTTTTCGGAACGCGGTATGGAGCGGGCTCACTCCAAGCACAAATCCGTTTCGGCTTCCAAATTTTTTGCACCCCTTGAGTTAGACGAGCTGGAGGTTCTACCTCCTGAGCCCATGGAGGTGTCTCGCACCAACTTTAATACAGACTCTGACCAGGAATCCATCTGCGGTTGTCACCATGTCTGTGCGGTTTCTCCGGAAGCCAGCTCCCCACAAAGGTTGGAGTCTGAACCGGCTGTCGAGACCTTTGTCCCTCCTCATCTCAGGGCTCAGGTGCTCACCTGGGCGCATGCGCCTAACACGCACCACCATCAGGGCTATATGCAGATCTCAAAACTGTTGGCTGATGTGTATTGGTGGCCCCATAGAGTTCGGGACATAAAAAAATTTATTCAGGCTTGCACCTTATGTGCTCAGTCTAACCCTCCTAGACAGAGGGTGGTGACATCTGCCGACACACGGCAGCGTGCCTCTGTCACTCCCGCTCCTACTATCTCCCAAGTGTCCCTCTTGAAATCTGGTGACCTCGGTTCCTCTGATGCCTTCCAGGTGTCTCGGGTTACTATAACCCCTACCTGGACACCAAGCTCGCCCTCAGACGAGTTTGAGCCCTATGCCACCGTAGGGCACAAGGTATTCCGGAGGGCTCGGGGAGGAGGGGGCCTTAGGAGGGGGGGTAATGTTAGGAATCTGTGTCCTGCCATACTTATGCAGAGATCCAGATCCTCACATTTGTCTCCAGAGGCTAAGTCCTTTCAGCCAGCTTCAGAGCATGCTCCTGGAATGTACTCCCATTGGAGTTCAGGAGTCAGGTGCTCAGGTCCTGCTCCTGATTCCATTGGTTCAGCTCAGGGCTCTGGAGATTTCCGGAAGGTCCCGGTCACTATAAAAAGTGCGCATGACTGTTCCGCCATGCGCTAGTATTTTTCATACTGCTGCTGCGTGTATAGTGATGGATGCTTGGACTGGTGACTGACTTATTATGAAACCCCTTCCCTCTGATAATACGTTTGTGTGAGTGATTGGGCATCAGCCAGTATTAGTGCCAGCGTGCTCAAGCTTCATCTCTGCCAGCAGCTAGCATCCTGCATCGCGCTTGCAGCATAGCGGTGCTTTTCCTGCGGCTCAGTTATCGCTGCGCTGCGGTTGCAGTTTCTTGGACGTTCACAGTTGCAACGTTCCGCTTTTCAGTTTACGGTAGGTCTAGATGGAGTAGTCCTGACGTCTAAGGCTACTCCAGTGACTTTTAAATACCGTGTCTGCTCCGCTGGAGTCTGTGACCTAGAACAGACTCAGCGGTTTTGCATGCTTTAAAGCTTGCAGCTCTGTGTCTCTAACAGAGCTTGCTTTAGTGCACTGGGTGCAGTTAGAACCCTGTGCACATTACCGCCCTTGTGCTCTGCCTCTCTAGCAGCACTTTTTACACCTGCCGCACGGTGGACCCCGGGTGGCGAACACCCTTTAATTATATTTTTATTTAGCGTGTTCCACCGTCCCTAACCCCCCTGATCCTATTCACAACAACTAACAGTAGCCGTGGAGCGTTCCTATGGTGGTCCAAGATGCCTCTTCACAGCCGGAGAACTAAATAAGCCTAAAGAAAGAAAGGGGAAATCTAAACTGCCCCAGAGCAGACCCCAAAGCAATAGACAGTCCCCAACATGTATTGTCAGTGAAAACAGATGAAAACACAAACACAGACAGAAAGACAGGCAGAGCAAACAATGGGGCCCAACTAACTAGATAGGAAAGGACAGAAAAGATGCTGGCTGCAATCCGCAAAAACCCTGCCAAAAATGTCCCAACACGTCTGAGAGGAAAAAGCGGCCCTGAAGTCACTAGACTTCAAAATCCCTATATCAGCACTCCGATATATTCTGAAGACAGAGCAAAAGAGATTTAACCGATCAGGGACAAAAATGGAAATTCAGCAGAGCCCCAGCCGGGGCTGGCAGAACACAAAACTAAGCAAATCAGACAAAATCTTATGGAACAATAACAGAGCAAAACTTAGCTTTAGAAGACAGGAACTGAACTGGAGGCCAGAGCTCAGAGCAGAGAAATCACCAGCAACCCTACAGGGCGTCGGCTGCCTTATATCCACTCAGAGATTCTGGATGTCCAATCGCAATCCCCCTGTTCAGGTGACAGGTTTCTCCCATCCAAATCAGTTTCACCACCTCCTTTCACCAGCAGAGGGAGTTCATCGGACATCAAAGGTGAACGAGAAAATGAGCTCACAACAGTACCACCCCCTTGAGGAGGGGTCACCGAACCCTCATCCACGCCACCAGGCCGATCAGGATGGGCCCGATGAAAAGCACAAACCATTCTTTCGGCATGAATATCAGATGCTAAGACCCAAGAATTATCCTCCTGGCCATAACCCTTCCACTTAACCAGATACTGGAGTCTCCGTCTAGCCAGACGAGAATCCAGTATCTTCTCAACCTCATATTCCACAATACCTTCAACCAATACAGGGTCAGGAGGTGCCACCACAGGAACTACTGGTTCAACAAACCTCTTCAACAGAAACTTATGAAACACGTTATGGATCTTAAATGAAACAGGAAGAGCCAATCGAAAAGAGACCGGATTAAGAATCTCCAAAATCTTGTAAGGTCCAATAAATCTAGGTTTAAACTTTGGAGAAGCCACTTTCATAGAGATATTCTTTGATGACAACCAAACCATATCACCCACCTTAAACCGGGGACCAATCGTCCTATGCCGGTTGGAAAACCGCTGGGCCTTTTCCTGGGAGAGAGACAACTTATCCACCACTTGGTCCCAAATCTGGTGCATTCTCTCCACCACAGTGTCAACACCTGGGCAGGCAGAAGACTCCACCTGCCCTGAAGAGAATCGAGGATGAAACCCAAAGTTACAAAAAAAAGGTGACATCAAAGTGGCAGAACTAGATCTATTATTTAAAGCAAATTCGGCCAAAGGCAAAAATGAGACCCAATCATCCTGATCAGTAGAGATAAAACATCTCAAATAAGACTCCAAAGTCTGGTTTGTTCTCTCCGTCTGCCCATTGGTCTGAGGGTGAAACGCAGAGGAGAAGGACTACTGAATTCCCAGCTTGGAACAAAAAGTCCTCCAAAATCTAGAGACAAACTGAACTCCTCTGTCAGATACAATGTTCATAGGAATCCCATGCAAGCGAACCACCTGTTGCAAAAACAAGGGCACCAACTCTGAGGAAGATGGCAACTTAGGGAGTGGTACAAGATGGATCATCTTAGAGAATCTATCACAAATCACCCAGATAAGTCATTCTCTGAAAGACAGGCAGATCAGAAATAAAACCCATTGAAATATGGGTCCATGGCCTCCTGGGCAAAGGCATCAACAACCCACTAAAGCGAGAGCAAGGTTTAGACCGGAAGCAAGTCCCACAGGACTGCACAAAATTCCTGACATCACGAGATAAGGCGGGCCACCAAAAAGATCGACTCACCAAATCTCTAGTACCAAAAATACCTGGATGACCAGCCAATGCGGTGCAATGAACTTCAGACATTACTCTCTTCCTCCACTGGTCAGGAACATACAATTTTCCAATGGGACAACGCTCAGGTTTGTCCTCCTGAAACTCTTCCAGAGCACGTCTCAAATCGGGCGAGATGGCAGAAAGAACTACCCCCTCACCTAAGATGGTAGCAGACTTGGTCTCAATAGGAGAATCAGTAAAGAAACTCCTAGAGAGGGCGTCTGCCTTGACATTCTTAGTGCCCGGAAGAAAAGAGACCACAAAATCAAAACGTGTGAAAAACAAGGCCCACCTAGCCTGTCTAGGATTCAAGCGTTTGGCCGACTCAAGGTAAATCAAATTCTTGTGGTCAGTGAGGACCACGACTTGATGTCTAGCTCCCTCCAACCAATGTCTCCACTCCTCAAATGCCCATTTCATGGCTAACAGTTCCCGAATACACACATCATAGTTGCGTTCAGATGGGGAGAACTTTTGGGAAAAGAAAGCACAGGGATTCATTTTAGATGTTACCGGATCTTTTTGGGACAAAACAGCTCCTGCACCAATCTCTGAAGCGTCCACCTCTACCTGAAACGGGAGTGAGACATCAGGTTGCCGCAAAACTGGAGCAGAAGTGAACCTCCGCTTCAGCTCCTGAAGAGAAGAAACAGCCTCTGGAGACCAATTCAGCACATCAGCACCCTTCTTAGTCAAATCAGTCAATGGTTTGGCAATACCAGAAAAATTAGCTATAAATTTATGATAAAAATTAGCAAAACCCAAAAACTTCTAGACAGCCTTCAAAGAAGTGGGCTGAACCCAATCATAAATGGCCTGTACCTTGGCCGGGTCCATTTCAATAGTTGACGGAGACAAAATAAATCCCAAAAATGAAATCCTCTGTACACCAAAAAGGCATTTCGATCCCTTGACATACAGGGAATTCTCCCTCAAAATCCAGAACACAGTCCGAACATGTTCCACATGAGAGTCCCAATCCTTGGAAAAGATCAAAATATCATCCAGATAGATGATCAAAAATTTATCCACAAAGTCTCGGAAAATATAATTCATGAAGCACTGGAAGACAGAAGGGGCATTAGTGAGCCCAAAAGGCATCACTAGGTACTCAAAATATCCCTCCGGAGTATTAAACGCCGTCTTCCATTCATCCCCATGCTTAATGCGAATAAGATTATACGCCCCCCTGAGGTCAAGCTTGGTAAACCAGCAAGCACCTTTAACTCTGGAGAATAGATCAGAAATCAGGGGTAACGGATACTGATATTTAACAGTAATTTTGTTGAGGGAACGATAGTCAATACAAGGCCTTAATGAACCATCTTTCTTGCCCACGAAAAAAAAACCAGCACCAAAGGGAGAAGAGGATGGTCTAATATGACCCTTCTCCAACGACTCCTTAATATAAGATCGCATATCCTCATGCTCGGGTACAGATAAATTGAAAAGTCGACCCTTGGGAAATTTACACCCAGGGCTCAGCTCAATTGCACAGTCATAACTCCTATGAGGAGGCAAAGACGCAGACTTATTCTCACTAAATACATCATAAAAATCAGCCAAATAGTCAGGAACATCATGCGACTGTGGAGAGGTGGAGAAAACAGGAGTGTCACTAAGAGCACACTGACAACCCCAACTCACCACAGACACAGATTTCCAATCCACAACTGGATTATGGATTTGCAAACAGGGAAACCCCAGAACAATGGTATCATGCAAATTATGCCACACCAAAAATCTGCAATTTTCTTGATGGTCTTGGGCGACCCGCATTACCACCTGGGTCCAAAACTGAGGTTTTTCTTCGCCAAAGGAGTAGCATCAATACTCCTCAAAGGGATAGGAGTCCGCAGAGGTGCCATAGGAAACCCACAAAGTTTAGCAAAATCCAAGTCCATCAGGTTCAGAGCCGCTCCTGAATCCACAAAAGTCTTAGCGGAAAATGTGGACAGGGAGCAGATCAGAGTAATTGCCAGAAGAAACTTAGTTGTGCACACCCACAGCAAATGTGTGTGCAAAATGTTTCTCTCGTTTAAGGCAGACAGAAATATTATGAGAGGCATCTCCACAGAAAAAACACAGTTTATTATGCCTTCTGAACTCCTGACGTTGCGCCCTAGACAAAACTCTATCACACTGCATAGGTTCAGACATTTGTTCAACAGGTGGCAACATTTCTCGTGTAATTTTACGTTCACGTAAACGCCGATCAACCTGAATGGCTAATGACATAGAATCATCAAGACCGGAGGGAACAGGAAATCCCACCATAGTATCTTTTATGGTTTCTGACAAACCCTTCCGAAAGAGAGCTGCCAAGGCACCATCATTCCAGGTAGTAAGGACCGCCCACTTTCAGAATTTTTGACAGTACAACTCTGCAGAATCCTGACCCTGGCTCAATGCCAACAGGGCTTTTTCAGCTCGATCAATAGCATTAAGTTCATCATACAACAACCCCAAGGCTTGAAAATATGCGTCCACATTAGTTAGAATAGGATCATCAGGTGTCAAAGAAAACGGGGATCGCCGTGCAGCAAAGAGATGACAATTTTAACCTGCTGCGCAGAGCTCCCCAATGAGCTAGGTTTCAAGACAAGAAATAATTTACAATTATTCTTAAAATTCAAAAATTTAGACCGATCCCCAAAAAACACATCAGGAGTAGGGATCTTTGGTTCAGCAGCACGTGAATGAGCAAGATAGGCAGAAATTCCCCACACTTCAGCAGCGAGCTGCTCCACACGATCAGAAAAAATTCCTCCTACGGCCCCAGAGAAAAAGAGGAAAAAAATATACATTAAAAAAAAAAAAAATTCTGACACTTTTTTTTTTTTACAATTCTTTCCTGCTATTGAGTACCCTAGAATCTGCGGTATGGCTGGTGATTCTGTTATGAATGAGTCACCGGAGGAGGAAAAAACAAAAATGCAAGCTAAGTCCAGAAAACAGGAGAGGTTGGTAGCTAGCGGATTGCAGACCCCTGATCCTATTCACAACAACTAACAGTAGCCATGGAGCATTCCTACAGTGGTCCTAGATGGCTCTTCACAGCCGGAGAACTAAATAAGCCTAAAGAAAGAAAGGGGAAATCTAAACTGCCCCAGAGCAGACACCAAAGCAATAGACAGCCCCCAACATGTATTGTCGGTGAAAACAGATGAAAACACAAACGTAGACAGAAAGACTGGCAGAGCAAACGATGGGGCCCAACTAACTAGATAGGAAGGACAGAAAAGATGCTGGCTGCAATCCGCAAAAACCCTACCAAAAATGTCCCAACACGTCTGATAGGAAAAAATGGCCCTGAAGTCACTAGACTTCAAAATCCCTATATCAGCACTCAGGTATATTCTGAAAACAGAGCAAAGAGATTTAACCAATCAGGGACAAAAATGGAAATTCAGCAGAGCCCCAGCCGGGGCTGGCAGAACACAAAACTAAGCAAATCAGACAAAATCTCATGGAACAATAACAGAGCAAAACTTAGCTTTAGAAGACAGGAACTGAACTGGAGGCCAGAGCTCAGAGCAGAGAAATCACCAGCAAACCTACAGGGCGTCGGCTGCCTTATATCCACTCAGAGATTCCGGATTTCCAATCGCAATCCCCCTGTTCAGGTGACAGGTTTCTCCCATCCAAATCAGTTTCACCACCTCCTTTCACCAGCAGAGGGAGTTAATCGGACATCAAAGGTGAACGAGAAAATGAGCTCACAACAACCAGGGTTACTAGTGGGGTACCACAGGGTTCTGTATTGGGCCCCCTACTATTTAATATATTTATTAATGATCTAGTGGATGGCTTACACAGTAAAATATCAGTATTTGCAGATGATACAAAACTATGTAAGGTAGTTAACACAAAGGACAGTTTGCAACTACAGACAGATTTGAGTAAATTGGAGAATTGGGCTGAAAAATGGCAAATGAGGTTTAACACAGATAAGTGTAAGGTTATGCACATGGGAAGGAGAAACAGATGCTATAAATACTTACTAAATGGGAAACTGCTGGGGAAATCAGGCATGGAAAAAGACTTAGGCATCTTAGTCAATAAGAAGCTAAATTGGAGTGCCCAGTGTCAGGCAGCTGCCACCAAAGCAAATAGGGTCATGGTATGCATTAGAAGAGGTCTGGGGACACGAGATGAAAACATAATTCTCCCTCTGTACAAATCACTCGTCAGACCACACTAGGAGTATTGTGTGTAATTTTGGACGCCGATGCTCAAGAAAGACATTACTGAACTTGAAAGGGTTCAAAGGCGGGCTACTAAAATGATAAATGGAGTTGGTTCACTACAATACCCAGAAAGGTTATCAAAATTAGGTCTATTTACTCTAGAAAAGAAAAGACTTAGGGGAGAACTAATAAATATGTTCGAGTATATCAGAGGGCAATACAGAGATCTCTCCAATGAACTGTTTGTACCAAGGACTGTGACAAGAACAAGGGGGCATTCTCTTCGTTTGGAGGAAAGACAATTTCTGCACCAGCATAGAAGAGGGTTCTTCACGGTAAGAGCAGTGAGGCTCTGGAGTTCTCTTCCTGAGGAAGTGGTGATGGCCAACTCACTCAATGAATTTAAGAAAGGAATGGATGCTTTTCTTGTGAGTAACAGTATAGAAGATTACGAATAACAGAATATTATAGGTAGATGGTTGACCCAGCTTAGGGGAAGGAATTTTTTTCCCTATGGAGAAAATTGGCTTCTACTCTGTGGGTTTTTTGCCTTCCCCAGGATCAACAATGCAGAACAGCTGCACTAAAAATAGGCTGAACTAGATGGACATAAGGTCTTCCTTCAGCCTTCAAAACTATGTTACTATGTTACTATGACTAAGAAGAGATGATTTCCTCACAAAACATTTCCCACATTCTGAAGAGGAGAAAGGATTCTCCCCCGTGTGAGTTCTTTGATGCTTAAACAAATCTGATTTCCAGTTAAAATACTTCTCACATTCTGAACAGGAAAAAGGCTTCTCCCCTGTGTGAGTTCTTTGGTGCTTAATCAAATTTGATTTCTGGGTAAAACATTTCCCGCATTCTGAACAGGAAAAAGGCTTCTCGCCTGTGTGGGTTCTATGGTGACTAACCAAATCTGATTTCTGGTTAAAACATTTCCCACATTCTGAACAGGAAAAAGGTTTCTCGCCTGTGTGAGTTTTATGGTGAGAAACAAAATGTGATTTATGTGCAAAACATTTCCCTCATTCTGAACAGGAAAAAGGCTTCTCCCCTGTGTTAGTTCTTTGGTGCTTAAACAAATCTGATTTCTGGATAAAACATTTCCCACATTCTGAGCAGGAAAAAGGCTTCTCCCCTGTGTGAGTTCTTTGGTGCTTAAACAAATCTGATTTCTGGATAAAACATTTCCCACATTCTGAGCAGGAAAAAGACTTCTCCCCTGTGTGAGTTCTTTGGTGCTTAAACAAATCTGATTTCTGGCTAAAACATTTCCAACATTCTGAACAGGAAAAAAGCTTCTCCCCTGTGTGAGTTTTCTGGTGTGTAACAAAATTAGATTTCTTGTTAAAACATTTCCCACATTCTGAACAGGAAAAAGGCTTCTCCCCCGTGTGAGTTCTTTGGTGCTTAAACAAATCTGATTTCTGGATAAAACATTTCCCACATTCTGAGCAGGAAAAAGGCTTCTCCCCTGTGTGAGTTCTTTGGTGCTTAAACAAATCTGATTTCTGGCTAAAACATTTCCAACATTCTGAACAGGAAAAAAGCTTCTCCCCTGTGTGAGTTTTCTGGTGTGTAACAAAATTAGATTTCTTGTTAAAACATTTCCCACATTCTGAACATGAAAAAGGCTTCTCCCCTGTGTGAGTTATTTGGTGTGTAACAAGATTCCCTTTATGGTTAAAACATTTCCCACATTCTGAACATGAAAAAGGCTTCTCCCCTGTGTGAGTTTTTTGGTGACTAAGAAGAGATGATTTCCTCACAAAACATTTCCCACACTCTAAACAGGAAAAAGGCTTCTCCCCTGTGTGAGTTCTTTGGTGCCTAACCAAATCTGATTTCTGGTTAAAAAATTTCCCACATTCTGAACAGCAAAAAGGTTTCTCCCTGTGTGAGTTCTTTGGTGCTTATCCAAATGTGATTTCTTTGTACAGCATTTCCCACATTGTGAACAGGAAAATCTATTGTCTGTTATGTGAATTTTTTCATGTGTAAGACAAGTCTTTTCAAGAAAACTATTTCCATATTCTGAATATGAAAATAGCTCCTTTCCTTTAGAATCAATTAATTTTTTAATGCTTATATCGTGACTTTGATTTTTCTTAGTAGTTGGTAATGAACCAAAAGATGGGACCTGTTTCAAAGTATTAGATGACAGATCTTGGCTATGAAGGGATGATGGTATATCTGGAGTAATGGCATTAACTTCAATTGGGTCCTGTGATATCTCAAGATCATCAGATTTAAAAATTGAAGATGTCAGCGTTCCCTCTGATCTCCTGGTACAGTCATCTGCTAAAAATAAAACCAATTAATAATTTTGAATAAAATATCTTCACATTTTATACTTTTGAACATTTCTACTTAAGCTGTCCATAAAAAATACAAGCTTTTTAAAAATACTGAATTATTCTCCAAGACAATGACAGTTCACAGTCTAATCGAAAGCCTCATAGCATGAACCAGCGCATCATGGTGTTCAATGGTTTGTTCATTCTGCTTCCCAAACATGGAATAAAAAGCCAACAAACAATGTTATATAGGTAAAAATTATACCAATAAAACTTCTACTCATCTCACGGAAACACAAGACACCACTAAGGTCCATCATCTGTCAGAGGAAAACCAAAAGGTTTCCACAATATTTGTGGGTCAAAAGCTCTTGAAAAACAACATGGCTTCCATAAACCAATCCAGCAATATCCGCTCTCCCAAAGTCAAATATCCACTCTCTTCTGAGCCTTGTAGTGCGCCCAAACCATATTTAGCATCCATGTATTTGGCATTACTATAGTGAGAAGAACCCACTTAATTTACGGTGTGTGTTTCCTGGAGCACAATCTGGGCATTATGTGTTGGATAATAAAATGGCAAATGTGCAATTTTCATGTTGCAACATCCAGTGCGAGCTAATTTCCGTAAAGTGTCTCTACTCCCATAGAATAATTCACTGAGGGTTATAATTTCCATAATGGAGCCACTTTATGGGGATTTCTACGGCTTCAGTTTCCTGTAATTTTGTTATATTAGGGCATCTGCAGATGGTGTGTCCCCTCTCCACTGGAATCTGCTCCTGCGATGTTTGATTCCATCACCAAGCAGCACCTTATTTATGGTGCAGACGTTGCTGGTAATAGAAGAGACGTCAAAACCAGAAGCTCTGGGTGGCGCTGGCTCTGTCCAGCCACTAAGATTAGGGTGCCTGAGACCAGTAGTTTCATCCAGCCTGGCAGTATGGGTTTGTGTGCTGTCCAGCAATCTGGTAGCAATCTGCTACCTGCTTAAGCCAATTAGAAAGCACCAAACCCTCCTAAAGCTTGAAGCCTATTCCCGGAATCTGCCAGATACAGCCTTGTTCTCCTCTGGTTCAGTCCTCTGTGCTCAGCTGGTGTATTTGTCCTGGTGTAATCCCAGCCCGCTTACTGACTACACTTGTGTTTTCTGATTTTGTACTTTCTCTGCCCTCCTGGTTATGACCAACTACCTGACTATTCTTCTTACCATCTCGCTCCACAGAATAGCAGGTAACACCATGGCCCAAGCCTAGGGGTCTCTGTGTAAGTCCAGATCCATGAAGAGGGGTTAAAGGATGATGAGCAAGGCAATCACTGGGATCTGGAAAATAGAGTAGATAGAGCCAAGCCTTCTTGTGGTGGCCATCTTTGGATCTGCCAGGTGATCACTAACAGTGCTCCCAATACATCGTGTCTGCAAACTATTCCATCAAGATCTGTGTACGAATAGCTAAATGGCGCTCCTTCCTTTCTTAACCTACCATGTGCCCAGAAAGTAGTGTACAACCATATATAGGGGATTGTTGGATTGAAGAGACATTGGGAAATAATTTGTAAGGTCCATTTGTTTCCTATTATCCTGGTGAAAACTCTCTGGGTAATTAGAGTATGGGGCTCGGTGGTTCTTGGCAATCTAAACTATCGTAAGGGACAATATTTTCTGTCAGATGAGTTTCAAGAAGAAAGATTAAACATTCATAGAGAACTTTTTATAATAGTGCAGAGCTGATGTGTCTTAAATTTAGATCTCAGGCATTTGGCAGAGGTAATGGAGACCTTATTTTAGAGGCTACCAGGTAGTTGCAGACTCACATAAGTGAGGCAGGCCGATCCCACCATCATCAGACTACCATACAAAATGAACCTGTACAAAAAGAACTAGAATAAAAAAACATGTTGGAGGTATTTTTTGGATTATAAGACACTCTGGATTATAAGACGCACCCCAAATTTTGAGGAGAAAAATAGGAATATTTTTTTTTAATAACATGGTGGCGCTTCTTATAATCCATGCGTCTTACTGCTGTGGTGAAGCGGGGTCCCAGGGTCACTGCTGGAGGAGGCAGGAGTGGGGAGTGATGCTGCAGGCCGCAGGGTGGGATGAGGGGGTGTCTGATGAGCAGTGCCCCGCTGCGAGTGTTTGGTGCTGCTGGGGTGCCTGGCGATGCTGCCCAGGGTGGCCACCCCCAATGCTGCTGCCGCTGCTCTGGGTGTCCGCCGCTGCTGCTGCCTGGAGAGTCCGCCGCTGCGGGGAGACTCTGCTGACTTTTCGTGAAAGTCCAGAGCCCCCCGCATGTCCGTGGTTTCCTCCTGTGTGGTGGACTCTGTGAATATGGCTGCTGGGGGGCGGCACATGCACAGATGGAGATCTCGGTAACAAGATCTCAGGATATGAGATTTCAGCCCTGAAATTAGATCTCAGGATTCTATGAAGCCAACAGCATCATTACCCTCCGCTTTCTCTTATAGGCCAATCATAATATTTTTCATCAAGTGATTTTCTAACTTGTCAGCACATTCTACATACGCTGTCATTTGGCTTTATAGTTACATATCTGGGCAGGTAACGGTCAGCGTCTCCTAATCCCAGAGGGTAGGTGGTTCCTCCAGGTCGTAAGTTCTATAGAAAAGGGCTTTCAATGTCCAAAGTCATTTGAACAGTTTTGGGTGGAGGAGAATGTTGTGGTCTAGAGGCAAAATGGTGATCATGGTAAAACGGCCGGACTACACCACCGATAAAGCAGCCACAGCCGGTGACTGAGAGGAATCTGTGACTTCTCTGCATTCAGTGGTTACTACTCACCTGGGTAGTCATATGTGGGAATCTCCTCTTTACACCGCTCATCACCCCTCACATATGTCTCTGTAGTATTAATATGGGTCAGATCTTCACCCTGAAACAAATACTGTAAAAGTCACAGACAGATGGAGAAGTCCCATCTATGATCAGCTCTAATCCTGCCATCTCCACCGCTCTCATTACACAAGTATAAAACATATAATACTGGTGGATAAAACAAGACTGAGCACAAGACCTTCACAGCCGTCTACACATCATAGGGGAGATCTCCTGACACCTTCTCTCATCTACCTGATGATCCTGAGGAGCACTGGGATCTTCTTGGTTACAGTCCTGTGGAAGAAGAGGACGGGGACATCTCTCTGGTGTTGTCCTCTTACTGGATAGATCTGGAGGAAACACATACAGGGACTGAATTCATTCTCTACATACAGATAATTATAGGCCGTGTGTATTTAGTCCTGTCTATTACCTGGAGATGTGAGGGGCTGGGGAACCTCCATTATGACGTTCTTGTACAGATCTCTGTGTCCTTCTAAATACTCCCACTCCTCCATGGAGAAATAGACAGCGACATCCTGACACCTTATAGGAACCTGACACATACAATGATACCGTCATCCCCCGATCCCTTCATAGTGTTACTGTATAATGTCCCAGCATTCCCAGCAGTGTCACCTCTCCAGTCAGCAGCTCAATCATCTTGTAGGTGAGTTCTAGGATCTTCTGGTCATTGATGTCCTCATGGATCAGGGGGTGAGGTGGAGGCCCCGTGATTGGGCTCAGGGGTCTTCCCCATCCCTCAGACACAGGGTCCTGACAGCGATCACTAGAGGTCTTCTTCACCACTGTGTAATCCTGGTTATGGAGAGACACATTAATAAATCTCACTCCAGACATTTCCAGAGTCCTCACCTCTCCAGTTCTGTCCATCTGTTATTCCCATAGATAAATCCAACGGGAGTTTGTAGCTATATTCCGCGCTGCCGCTTTAGACAAATTCCAGGAGAATGCTGTATGATTGCAGTGGTTTTATTCTACGCGTTTCAGGGGTCTCATGCCCCCTTCGTCAGGAAATACCACAAATACTTACAGGTATCACAGACATAAATAGGTTTGGAAGGATGCTGGATTTCAAAAAAATGAGCGCCAACAAGTCAGATGATGCAGTGTCAAAGTTCAATGACACCACATGGTTAACAGTTAACCTAAGATATATTACAAAAGAATACGTATTTTAAAAGATTTTTTGATTAAATTTTCGTTTACAAAACAGATAATAAAGTCAAATTTACGATTTAAACAAAAAAAAAACAAAAAAAAACAAAAAAACCAAAAAAAAAAAAAAAAAAGGGGAAGGGGGGAGTTTATTCCTGTTTAGAGGTGGATACCTTACAAGTGGACTATCGTATGGAAACAGCAAACCGCTTTTTTTTCATTGAAAGCATTGCAATCTTAATACAAAAAGGGGAAAAAAGTAAAAACATAATTTTAATTCATTACCAATAAAAAATATATAATTTTAGTTAAATTCTAAAAAATTAAATAAAGGATGCTAAAAGCAGCAACACACGAGAAGCTGCACAGCAGCCAGCGCTGCTCAGAATGAGAACGCAAACAGCATGGATTCATTACTTCACTAATACAAAGATCATGGGCAAATTTTAGATATAACATGAAGCACATAAAAAAGGGGGTTAATATCAGATGCAGCAACACACAGGACGCTGTGCAGGAGCCAACTACTGCTCAAAGAAAAAACGCAGGATAAAGCGGCAGAGTGAACGGGTGGCTTCATTAATAGATAAGATCGCAGGCAGCTTTAGTGTTCACCCCCTGACACATAAGTCTTTTTACTGTGAAGGAGTGGCAGTAACATTCTTGCACTGTTCACTAATCTCTATGGCTAGGCAATATATGCATGGGAGCTGAGTTAAAGGAGAAATGAGATACTATTATCAGCCGGGGTCATTCTTTCATGTCAGACTAGTAGAATTAGTAGCGCTTACCCGGGCTTAATTAAAGAAGAAAAAAAAAAAAACTCTTCAAAAAATTCTTCAAAAAATGCAACTAACAGAGATAATGTTTAAGACAGAGGTATGAAAGTGATTGCTCCCAAGGGCAAAAGGAGCTAAACCTGATAGGAGGCTATACAGGATTTTCATATATATAACACTCTTTTAGAGCTAACGCACAAGCAATATTTAAGCAAATACATAAATAATTTTTTTTTTTTTTTTTCTCTCTTTTTTTTTATTTTTCCCCTTTCCCTTTCCCTTTTCCTTTCTTTTTCATTAGACCAAGGAGGCACAGTATTGTAAAATTAATTATAAATATAAAATTGCAATTAGGTATTGCATTAAGTGCAAACAAATCTATAAAAAAATATATTAAAAACCACAAGGCGGGGACTGCATAACTAGGTTGACATTATAAACAAGGGAAACTGACACAAATAGTGCAAATAAAATTTTAAATTTAAATAGAACAAAGAGAAATTATCGCAAAAGAACTCAGAAGCCATCTATACACATGAGGGTTGTTTTTTTTTTTTTTTTTTTTTCCCTCTAAGGTTGCAGAGCATGTGAATATAGATATAAACAAAAATTCCACTGTCTAGGTAAAAACCTCAGTTATTTCATTTAGACCCTGTGGTTTCAGACTCCCTAATTTGTAGATCCAATAGGCTTCCTTTCTATTTAGTTTCGTAGATCTGTTCGGTGCACATTTAGGTATATGATCGATAGGGCTAATTTTTAATAGTTTCGAATTCTTATTATGTACCAAGGCGTAATGTCTGGACAGCCCATGAGTAAGCAGGCCTTTTTTAATATTATGCCGATGGGAGTTCAGTCTGAGGTGTAGGGGTTGTGTGGTCCTCCCCACATATTGCTTACCACAGGGACATTCAATGACATAAATGACAAAGTCAGAGTTACAATTTAGAACAAAGGGATAATAAATTTCTCTTTGGTAGAAAATGAAATTATATAATCAGCTTTATGATTTATATTAGACCAGCACAAGCAGTTCCTCGTGCCACATTTAAAGATTCCTTTAGTTGAATTCAGGGTGTAACCGCTAATGGGGCTAGCATGAGCTCTCAGGCGGCTAGGGGCTATTAGATCCTTGATTGTGGGGGCTCTACGGAATGTAACCCCGGGATTCCTAGGAAGGATATTGTTCAGAATGGGATCGTTCAGTAATATATGCCAATTCTTATGAAAAATTCTACGGATTTCATTATGTTCAATGGAGAATTGCGTTATAAAATTCATTGAAAAGTTCTTATCAGTAATTACTTGCTCTTTAGGCTCCAGCAATGCTCTCTGATTTACTTTGATAGAGTTTTTAAAGGCATTCTTAATTAAGTGTGAAGGGTATTTTTGGGCAAAAAATCTTTTCTTTAAAATATTGGACTGATCTTTAAAGTCAGTATCCAATGAGCAGTTTTTTCTAATCCGGTGAAATTGATTGTTAGGAATGTTATTCAACCATTTATTGTAGTGCCCACTATTAAAATGAATGTAGCCATTGGTGTCTACTTTTTTAAAAAATGTTTTGCTACATATTCTGTCTTCTTTAATAAAAAGGTTAATATCTAAAAAATTAATTAAAAGACTGCTGTAAGCTGCTGTAAAAGAAAGATCCCAGTCATTACAATTTATTGTCTGAATAAAAGTTTCAACATTGTTAGTGGAGTTGTCCCAGATAAAAAATAAATCATCAATGAATCTTTTATAAAAAATAATATTTTTGCTCCAATTTTCATTCAAAATAAAGGAATTTTCAAAAATCCCCATGAAAAGGTTAGCGAAAGTAGGTGCTACCTTCGAGCCCATTGCGGTCCCCTTAACTTGTTGATAAAATATTTTTTCAAAGGTAAAAAAATTATTTTTCAATATAAAATCAATACCTTTTAAAATAAAATCCTTTTGAGCCAAAGAAAGTCTAATGTCAGATTTTAAAAAATGATGAAAACAATTCACACCTACATCATGTGGAATATTAGAATAAAGTGCAGTCACATCCATAGTAATGAAAACATATTGTGGTTTCCAAGTGATTTCTTGGAGTAGATACAATAGATGAGTTGAGTCTCTGAGGTGACTTTTTAATTCAAATACATGCGGTAACATAATCCTATCAATGTAATGAGCTAGATTAGAGGTTAGAGAGTTAATACCCGCAATTATCGGTCTGCCAGGAGGATTGCAAAGACCTTTATGTACTTTAGGTAAGTGATAAAAAAAAGGAATGCTTGGGTTTTTAATGCTTAGAAACTTTTTTTCTTTATAATTGAAAATATTCTGGGAAAGACCCTCGATGATTAAAGCATTATAGGCTATAATAGATTTAGAATAATCGCTAAATGAGCTTTTAATGTAGTAGCTAGTATCAGATAAAATTCTATGAGCTTCATTAATGTAGTCACATCGATTTTGGATTACAATCCCACCACCTTTGTCAGCCTGTCTAATCACAATCAAACTGTTAAGAGAAAGGGATTTCAATGCTTGTTTCTCTTGTCTATTAAGATTAGGTTTCTTCCTTTTACTAATGCCCCTCCATGTTATTTTTTCAAACTCTTTTTGTACAATATCGCTGAAGGCATTAATCTGATGACTTTTGTCCTCAAGGGGATAAAAATTAGATTTATAAGGTACATCGAGATGAAAAAGATCATGAACATCTTCATCCATTTCAGCAGAATCCTTTGTGGTGTTTTTAGCAAAATGTCTTTTGAGAGTTAATTTTCTAATAAAAATCTGCAAGTCCAAAAAGAGGTCAAAATCCTTCGATTTATTATTAGGGCAGAAGGATAATCCTTTGGAGAGAAGGGCTGTCTCACTACTGGTAAGATCATAATCTGATAAATTAAAAATATTAGAAGCATGACCCTCCTCACTACTTGTTAAGGTAGTATTTTTCCTTTCTTTTTTTCTCCCACCTCTTGTTCCTCTAAAGCATTTTTTCTTTTTCCTTTTTTTGGAAGAAAGAACTGATCTATTTGAGGTGTGCTCTTTCATTTTTTTTTTTCTTCTTTAATTAAGCCCGGGTAAGCGCTACTAATTCTACTAGTCTGACATGAAAGAATGACCCCGGCTGATAATAGTATCTCATTTCTCCTTTAACTCAGCTCCCATGCATATATTGCCTAGCCATAGAGATTAGTGAGCAGTACAAGAATGTTACTGCCACTCCTTCACAGTAAAAAGACTTATGTGTCAGGGGGTGAACACTAAAGCTGCCTGCGATCTTATCTATTAATGAAGCCACCCGTTCACTCTGCCGCTTTATCCTGCGTTTTTTCTTTGAGCAGTAGTGGGCTCCTGCACAGCGTCCTGTGTGTTGCTGCATCTGATATTAACCCCCTTTTTTATGTGCTTCATGTTATATCTAAAATTTGCCCATGATCTTTGTATTAGTGAAGTAATGAATCCATGCTGTTTGCGTTCTCATTCTGAGCAGCGCTGGCTGCTGTGCAGCTTCTCGTGTGTTGCTGCTTTTAGCATCCTTTATTATTTTTTAACCCATTTCCTCTATACTAAAAAATAATTTATATTTAATTTTTTAGAATTTAACTAAAATTATATATTTTTTATTGGTAATGAATTAAAATTATGTTTTTACTTTTTTCCCCTTTTTGTATTAAGATTGCAATGCTTTCAATGAAAAAAGCGGTTTGCTGTTTCCATACGATAGTCCACTTGTAAGGTATCCACCTCTAAACAGGAATAAACTCCCCCCTTCCCCTTTTTTTTTTTTTTTTTTGGTTTTTTGTTTTTTTTTTGTTTTTTTTTTGTTTAAATCGTAAATTTGACTTTATTATCTGTTTTGTAAACGAAAATTTAATCAAAAAATCTTTTAAAATACGTATTCTTTTGTAATATATCTTAGGTTAACTGTTAACCATGTGGTGTCATTGAACTTTGACACTGCATCATCTGACTTGTTGGCGCTCATTTTTTTGAAATCCAGCATCCTTACAAACCTATTTATGTCTGTGATACCTGTATGTATTTGTGGTATTTCCTGATGAAGGGGGCATGAGACCCCTGAAACGCGTAGAATAAAACCACTGCAATCATACAGCATTCTCCTGGAATTTGTCTAAAGCGGCAGCGCGGAATATAGCTACAAACTCCCTTTGGATTCATCATTTCTTTGGTCACTGAAGACCTGTGGATCTGCAGCAGCCGCTACCTACACGCTCTTATCTCATCCTAACCAGGTGACCATATTTCATGATATACTGTCTTTTGTAACGTGGATAAGACCCTATTGCGCTTTTTTGTCTCCCCCTTTTTTTGCAATAATTCCCATAGATAAGAATGATGTAATGTGACGTCATCAGAATCTCTCACCTCTCCAGTGAGACGGAAGAGGATCTCTAGGGTGAGGTGTAACATCCTCTCCGCCATCTTGTCTCTGTCCATATCCATCCTTGATGGGTAAATCAGGAAAATTCTATTTTGTAGAAGATCTTCACTGAGAGGATCCGATATTGTAGAGACCTGAATGAGGAGAAGATGATCCGATGTAACATCATAAGAATCCTGTGTAATAATACAATTACTGGAGATAATAAGGGAAACATATGAGGAGATTTATTATCTTACAGGGTTTAGTTTTCTCCCCTGACATCTACTAATAAAACCGATATATTTAGGCCACAGACAACAAGCAGTTTCCTCCTCGGAGTCGGCAGCTGAACACGTTCCTCATAGACTCCTCTTCCATAACGCTAATTCTCGTCTCATTACCGACACTGGAATCGGCATTAGCAATACTGCAGGAGATATTCATTACACGCGACATGAGAAATAACTCCTTCATGATGAGGACGACATCTTCATCTTCTACTGCGGCTCTAGAGACAGATTTGGCCAGAGTCGGTCACTGCCTCCATCCCCACCGGCCGTCTATATGAAGGTTTCCCGTCTTCCCCGCACTGGAATCTTCTCTCACGTTAGATCTCAGCTCTGAGTCACACACAGAAGTTTGAGGCTTTTCTGGAAGAACAGGACAGGAGAGATCTGAGGCCGATGTCTCCATGTACAGGGTTTCCCCTCGGGATAAGAGGCTTTTCTATCCCTTTCCCCCAATTAGAGGGGACACCTGTGGATATCGGGGTCTTTACCGGCTGCAGTCCTGGGGGGATTTACTCGGTGACGTGGACGTTGGACAAACGTCACCATCAATTCCCATCAGAGTGAAGGAACATCGCTCCTCTATTCAGCTCTATGGATCCAGGATGAAATCCACTGCGGCCCCTGCAAGAAAAGAGCGAAGTCTGGTGAGACCCCCGAGGCCGGAGATTTCTACAGCTGCTCTGTGCGCACAGGACCTGTGATGAGGTCACAGGAGGGGAGGAGTCAGGGGTCACATGATCAGGGGCCTCAGTGTGTGCAGGACTTTGAAGTTTATGTGTGGGGTCAAGAGGGGTTTACAGGGTGGATGTAGAAAAGCCGTGTGTGTACGAGGTGTACGGAGCGGAGCCATGTGTGTACGAGGTGTACGGAGCGGAGCCATGTGTGTACGAGGTGTACGGAGCGGAGCCGCGTGTGTGTGGGGAAGGTGACTTTACGGACAGATGTGACTGGTAGAAGGAGGGGACGGTTTGTGCACTAGGGACAGAGATTGACAGGTTAGAGAGGTAACAGTAGGGACAGAAAAGGGAGTGCAGTACTGTGAAATGACCACAAGATGGCAGGGGAGAGTAGTACAGGACTTTACATCAGCTTAGGGCTATAGAAACTGCATAGTCATGGGGGGCGGGGAGATAGGAGCCGGGGTGGGAAATTCCCCTGTGAGAGGGGATAAATAGAAGAAGGCGGGGCTCCAGGAGAGTCTAGTCCCGGGAGGAGCTCAGAAGAAGACGGAGAAAGTGAGAAGAGCTCGGCCAGGGGGACGGACAAATGAGAGACAGTCAGGGGGTGGCCCTGACCTGACGGACTGCAGGACAGGCAAGGAGAAGAGACAGTCAGGGGGAGACCCTGACTCAACGGACCGCAGGACAGACGAGGCCCCGGGGGTACCGATTCGAAGACGACCTCGGGCAGGTGAAGCGCTGGGGGTAGATTGGTCTAGGACAGCCCCCAGTGAAAGATCCGCGAGATGCATTACTGGAGCTGAAGAATAGGTACCCGGGCCTGGTGATACAGTGGTGTAAAGAAGCTGCGGTGCGTGTTTGGTGGTCGTCAGAGGACGACAAATAAATCCGGAACTGTTACAAGTGGAAGTGGAAGCTGTCTCCGTCTCGTCTTTGCCTCGTCTGGTAAGCAGTGGTCCACCCCCCTAGCCCAGCCCCCTACCACATGTGTACGAGGTGTACGGAGCGGAGCCGTGTGTGTACGAGGTGTACGGAGCGGAGCCGTGTGTGTACGAGGTGTACGGAGCGGAGCCGTGTGTACGAGGTGTACGGAGCGGAGCCGTGTGTGTACGAGGTGTACGGAGCAGAGCCGTGTGTGTACGAGGTGTACGGAGCGGAGCCGTGTGTGTACGAGGTGTACGGAGCGGAGCCGTGTGTGTACGAGGTGTACGGAGCGGAGCCGTGTGTGTACGAGGTGTACGGAGCGGAGCCGTGTGTGTACGAGGTGTACGGCGCGGAGCCGTGTGTACGAGGTGTACGGAGCGGAGCCCTGTGTGTACGAGGTGTACGGAGCGGAGCTGTGTGTACGAGGTGTACGGAGCGGAGCCCTGTGTGTACGAGGTGTAAAGAGCGGAGCAGCGTGTGTACAAGGTGTACGGAGCGGAGCCGTGTGTGTACGAGGTGTACGGAGCGGAGCCGCGTGTGTACGAGGTGTACAGAGCGGAGCCGTGTGTGTACGAGGTGTACAGAGCGGAGCCCTGTGTGTACGAGGTGTACGGAGCGGAGCCGTGTGTGTACGAGGTGTACGGAGCGGAGCGGAGCCGTGTGTGTACGAGGTGTACGGAGCGGAGCCCTGTGTGTACGAGGTGTACAGAGCGGAGCCGCGTGTGTACGAGGTGTACGGAGCGGAGCCCTGTGTGTACGAGGTGTACGGAGCGGAGCCCTGTGTGTACGAGGTGTACGGAGCGGAGCCGCGTGTGTACGAGGTGTACGGAGCGGAGCCGTGTGTGTACGAGGTGTACGGAGCGGAGCCGTGTGTGTACGAGGTGTACAGAGCGGAGCCGCGTGTGTACGGAGCGGAGCCGTGTGTGTACGAGGTGTACGGCGCGGAGCCCTGTGTGTATGAGGTGTACGGCGCAGAGCCGTGTGTACGAGGTGTACAGAGCGGAGCCCTGTGTGTACGAGGTGTACGGAGCGGAGCCGTGTGTGTATGAGGTGTACGGAGCAAAGCCGCGTGTGTACGAGGTGTATGGAGCAGAGCCGCGTGTGTACGAGGTGTACTGAGCGGAGCCGTGTGTACGGAGCGGAGCCGTGTGTGTATAACGTGTACAGAGAGGAGCCGCGTGTGTACGAGGTGTAAGGAGCGGAGCCGTGTGTGTATAACGTGTACGGAGAGGAGCCGTATGTGTACAAGGTGTGCAGAGCGGAGCTGTGTGTGTACGAGGTGTGCAAAGTGGAGCCATGTGTGTACGAGGTGTACTGAGCAGAGCCATGTGTACAGGGTATACAGAGCGGAGCCGCCTTTGTGCGGACACCTCTTTGTACTATGTATATCCCCATCTTCAGTTACAGACTCTTGTGTACACTATACACCCGTATACCCCCAGCTTCAGTCGCAGACCCCTGTGTACACTATACACCCGTATACCCCCAGCTTCAGTCGCAGACCCCTGTGTACACTATACACCCGTATACCCCCAGATCAGTCGCAGACCCCTGTGTACACTATACACCCGTATACCCCCAGATCAGTCACAGACCCCTGTGTACACTATACACCCGTATACCCCCAGGTTCAGTCGCAGACCCCTGTGTACACTATACACCCGCATACCCCCAGCTTTAATCGCAGACCCCTGGATACACTGTACACACCCGTATACCCCCAGGTTCACTCGCAGACCCCTGTATACACTGTACACACCCGTATACCCCCAGCTTTGGTCGCAGACCCCTGTATACATTGTACACACCCGTATAGCCCCAGCTTCGGTCGCAGACCCCTCTGTGTACGCTGTATATACCCGTATACCCCCATCTTCAGTCACAGACCCCTCTGTGTACGCTGTATAAACCCGTATACCCCCATCTTCAGTCACAGACCCCTCTGTGTACGCTGTATAAACCCGTATACCCCATCTTCAGTCACAGACCCCTCTGTGTACACTGTATACACCCGTATACCCCCAGCTTCGGTCACAGACACGTGTACACTGTATACACCCGTATACCCCCAGGTTCAGTCGCAGACCCCTGTGTACACTGTATACACCCGTATACCACATCTTCGGTTGCAGACCCCTCAGTGTACGCTGTATACACCCGTATACCCCAGCTTCGGTCACAGACCTCTCTGTGTACACCGTATACACCCGTATACCCCCAGCTTCGGTCGCAGACCCCTGTATACACTGTATAAACCCGTATACCCCCAGGTTCGGTCACAGACCCCTGTGTGTGCACTGTATAAACCCGAATACCCCCATCTTCAGTCACAGACCCCTCTGGGTACGCTGTATAAACCCGTATACCCCCATCTTCAGTCACAGACCCCTGTGTACACTGTATACACTCGTATATCCCCAGGTTCGGTCACAGACCCCTCTGTGTACGCTGTATAAACTCATATACCCCCATCTTCAGTCACAGACCCCTCTGTGTACACTGTATACACCCGTATACCTCCAGCTTCGGTCACAGACCCCTGTGTACACTGTATACACCCGTATACCCCCAGGTTCAGTCGCAGACCCCTGTGTACACTGTATACACCCGTATACCACATCTTCGGTTGCAGACCCCTCAGTGTACGCTGTATACACCCGTATACCCCCAGCTTTGGTCACAGACTCCTCTGTGTATGCTGTATACACCCGTATACCCCCTGCTTCGGTCACAGACCCCTCAGTGTACACTGTATTCACCCGTATACCCCCAGCTTTGGTCACAGACCCCTCTGTGTACACTGCATACACCTGTATACCCCCAGCTTCAGTCACAGACTCCTCAGTGTACACTGTATGCACCCGTATACCCCCAGCTTCGGTCACAGACACCTGTGTACACTGTATACACCCAGCTTCGGTCGCAGACGCCTGTGTACACTGTATTCACCCGTATACCCCCAGCTTCGGTCACAGACCCCTCTGTGTACACTGCATACACCTGTATACCCCAGCTTCAGTCACAGACCCCTGTGTATGCTCTATATACCCATATACCCCCAGCTTTGGTCACAGACCCCATGTCTCACACACTGTAGAACTGATGCCAGACACACGGTGAAACTGCGGTCGTCCGTCTCTCGTCTCTCGCACTTATACTGATAACATAAGATGGAGTCAGACAAACCCTCCTACAAAACGTGAGAACAAAGTCATTACTACAGGACTGTGTGAGAAAGGGATTTATTCTACAAGAAACGCTGGGGCCACAAAAGAGGGAATCCGGGCCCCGTGGCTGGATACTCCGGACCCCCAGCGTGTTAGGACCAGACGGGGTCTTTGTCCCTGGAGCTTCTCTACTTGGGATAATGAGACTCTGATCTTGGTCATCCGTATGGACAATGGAAATGGAATTACAAAGCTTCTCATAGACTTTCCATGTTAAGCACGGACGGCACATGTACAGCACACGGATGGCACATGTACAGCACACGGACGGCACACGGACGGCTCATGTACAGCACACGGACAGCACATTTACGGCACACGGGCGGCACATGTACAACACACGGACGGCACACGGACAGCTCATGTACAGCACACGGACAGCACATTTACGGCACACGGGCGGCACATGTATGGCACACGGACAGCACATGTACAACACATGGACGGCACACGTACGGCACACAGACGGCACATGTACAGCACACGGACGGCTTATGTACGGCACACGGACGGCACACGTACAGCACACGGATGGCACATGTACAGCACACGGATGGCACGTTTACACGGACCCATAGACTTGTATTGGCCCTTTGTCATCTGTGCTGCTGGGGAAACACGGACATGAGAGCAGCACCATAAGTCAAATAGGGGACACGTGGCATCTGTGATAAACATGATAGGTCGTGTGAAGGGGCCGTACAGTCACATAATATAAGGTGAAGCCACAAGACCCCTGCAGCTCAGTGCTGAGACTGATGGAGACCCCCACAGCCACAAGACCCTGGCAGCCTATTGCTAAGACTGATGGAGACTGCCAAAGCCACAAGACCACTGCAGCCTAGTCCTAAAACTGACAGAGACTCCAGGAGCCACAAGACCACTGCAGCCCAGTGCTGAGACTGACGGAGACTGCCCGAGCCACAAGACCACTGCAGCCCAGTGCTAAGACTGCCAGAGACCCCCGGGGCCACAAGACCACTGCAGCCCAGTGCTGAGACTAGCAGAGACCCCCGGAGCCACAAGACCCCTGGAGCCTAGTGCTGAGACTGGCAGAGACCCCCGGAGCCACAAGACCACTGCAGCCCAGTGCGGAGACTGGCAGAGACCCCCGGAGCATCAGTGCTGGAGCCGTGGGGGATTTATCAGTTCATGCTAATTATTTTTACATTCTCAGAAATCCCCTGTTGTGTCTGTTCACACTCACCATTGTTGCTGTGGATTGATCTACAGTGTTGGCAGGAAATTTTCTGCTTTTTTGCAGCCTTTTCACTTGCATTTTTGTGTCCCATTCATTTGAACAGGGAAAAAAATGATGCAGAAATGCTGAAAGACGACAGCAACAGATTTATAAAAAAAAAAGTGACGGTGTCCATGTCTGGCCGGTGTCCTTGTCTGGCCGGTGTCCTTGTCTGGCCGGTGTCCGTGTCTGGCCGCTGTCTGTGTCTGGCCGCTGTCCGTGTCTGGCCGGTGTCCGTGTCTGGCTGCTGTACGTATCTGGCCGCTGTCCGTGTCTGGCCGGTGTCCGTGTCTGGCCGGTGTCCGTGTCTGGCTGCTGTACGTGTCTGGCCGGTGTCTGTGTCTGGCCGCTGTCCGTGTCTGGCCGCTGTCCGTGTCTGGCCGCTGTCCGTGTCTGGCTGGTGTCCGTGTCTGGCCGGTGTCCGTGTCTGGCCGCTGTCCGTGTCTGGCCGGAGTCCGTGTCTGGCTGCTGTACATGTCTGGCCGGCATCCGTGTCTGGTCGGTTTACGTGTCTGGCCGACATCCGTGTCTGGCTGCTCTCCGTCTCTGTCCGCTGTCCATGTCTGGCCGGTGTCCGTGCCTGGCTGCTGTCTGTGTCTGGTTGCTGTCCGTGTCTGGCTGCTGTCCGTGTCTGGCTGCTGTCCGTGCCTGGCTGCTGTCCGTGCCTGGCTGCTGTCCGTGCCTGGCTGCTGTCCGTGCCTGGCTGCTGTCCGTGCCTGGCTGCTGTCCGTGCCTGGCTGCTGTCCGTGCCTGGCTGCTGTCCATGCCTGGCTGCTGTCCGTGTCTGGCTGCTGTCCGTGTCTGGCTGGTGTCTGTGTGAATTTGTTTTTTTTCTGAAATTGACTGATTTATTTCCTTAGGCCGGGTGCACACGATCAGGAATTGGCAGCGCTTTGGATGCAGCACATGTCCGCTGCCGGCTATTGAACATAGGTGACTCCACATGTGATCACTGAACCGTGCGGATTCACTGCATCCAATACATTGTACGGGTGAGGTTTATCACATCTCCAAAAGATAAATAGACATGTTGTGATCTGGAAAGACGCGCCCCATGTCCGTCTCTAAAGATAGGGAATGTAGATTGTGAGCCTCATTGGGGACAATGCCACTAATGTCTGTAAAGCGCTGTGGAATTAATAGCGCTATATAAATGAGTAAAAATAAATATATAAACTGCGGGGGCTCTGGCCTTCCACAAAATGTCGGCAGAGCCCCCGCAGCACCATACACCCACAGCGACACTACACCTATTATTGCGACTAGAGATGAGCGACTTTGCCTTTTTTCGGGTCGAGTCGGGTTTCGCGAAACCCGACTTTCTCAAAAGTCGGGTCGAGTGAGATCGGCCGACTAACGGAAAAAGTCGGGTTTCGTACAGACTGAAACACGAAACCCAATGTAAGTCAATGGGGAAGAAAAGTCGGGAGTGAGAAAAAGACAGGAAACACACCTACAGTGCCCATTTGAATGCCAAAACCATAAATTCTTATTCCTGAAGCTTGTCACCCTTTATTTACTTCATAATACAAGTTACGCATTGAAAAATGGGGGTTATTTGGTTAAAGTTGCGGGGGGGGGGTAGGGCTGGCTCCAGGATTTCATGTGCCCTGGGCCAAAAGAGCGTCCCTTTAACACATACCACAACTCATGATGCTCTGATACGGCAGAGAAATAGTGGTATAGTACAATGAAAAATACTTCACTTTTTACATCTCATGACTGATATCCATTTAAAATTCTCCAATAGCTCCAAAAGTGGACAGTATATTACTCCATACAGTATTATGGCCACCGCATAGTGCGCTATACAGAGTAATGAGGCCCATCTATTTCTCCCTACAGAATCATTGATCCCATATAATGTTTGAAACAGTATATGATGAGCTCCACATAATGCTACAGTATATGTTGGTCCACATGGATGAAGCTCCACTGTCTTATGGGCCCAAATAATGCTCCATATATAATGGACCCTATTTCTAATGCTCTAGTGTATAATGGGCCCTGTACATGCTGCTCCAGTGTCTGATGTCCACCTTTGAAATGTTCCAGTGTATGGTGGGCCCCATCTATCATTCTCCAGAGTATAGTGCTCCCCAAAAATAGCAGTCCCAACATTGAAAACAATGAAATAAGTCTCCTCGCTATGGAATCCCTGTACTAGTCAGGACTCCTTGTCGTCCCCATCTTCCATCCCACTGCACTTGGCTGTTTAGGCAGAGGGCATACAGACGTGATGTCATTGCGCTCTCTGATCAGAATATCAGTGTCAGGAAACGCGGAAGACGTCATGGCGGTGGAGCAGGGAGAGGTAAGTATTTCAACCTTGCAAGTGCTGTGATCCTGAGCAAGCAGGGGGGGCCCACTCGTTGGCGACGGCACTGGCACAGGGCCCCTGATAGTACGGCGGTGTTTCTGACGGCAGGTGGGCTGAACCTGTACTTTCATCTGCAGCTTCCTCTTTGTCAACGTGTAAGGTGCAACATTATATGAGAAGTGTAACCTGAGTTTCATCAGGGTCAGATTCAGGCTGTGTAGAGTGCGAGGGGAATGTAGTGGTCTGGGTCAATGTACCAGCAGAATCATTGAGCAGTGGCTGGGCATCAGTGCACTTGTGGCGCCCCCAGGAGTATGGTCGCCACAGTGGCATAACCTTCCTCCTAGGGAGTGTGATGTCATGCTTGGGAGCAACGAAGGATCTCTCTAGCAGGTTAACTGACTGGGCGGCATGATTCCCATGACTCACGACCCTCCAAACAGCGTCCATGAAGGCAACATTTTTGTTTGACGTGGCCAGTATGGTTGCAAAGCTGAACCTTAAAGGAATGTCCAGAAGGGCACCACCAGGAGTGGAGCCTGCGGCGTAATTGGACTCAACACGGGCAACCTCAACCATCCAGCAACCGAAAAGATGCACGCATTGCAAGCTTAATTCCGTTAACAAACGAGACTCCGTCCTGCCCACGCGGTCCACGTCCAGCTTACTAGAGGGACACGCGAGGCTCTGGCACGCGAGATTGGCCAATAACTGGTGTGTCAAGGCCTTACATGTCCGTGGCTGCATGCGCGCTACACCGAAAGGGCCAGCGTGTGTCGCTTACAGGTGCAGATAACCCGCTGAACACCGTTAGTGATGGGGATCTGGGATGACAATTATTACCCGCGAACGATGATTTCCCAGTAAGTGCAGGTCAACCGCTGTTCCGGAATTAGGCCTAACCGTCATTCCTGAAAAAAGGAAAAACTTATGTGTGCAAACCACAGCTGCTGTAGCTTGCATAACAGCTCGCCAGCCGTTCTCAGGCACAGTATGGATTACACGTGATTGCACAAAGGTGAGAAAGGGTACCGTATCACCGGATAACATGTATGGATTGCATAGTTTACACATTAAAAATATATGTCTATACATCAGGAGGCTGGCTCAGACGGTGTCAGGCCCAGTATGGATTTGACAGCCCAGACTACACAGCGGAGGAGCTGGGAGAGGTAAAGATTGCAAATGCTGGGGCCCTGGCCAAGCACGGGTGGCCCACTCGTGGGCGTCGGTACTGGCACTGGGCCCCTCATAGTACGGCGGTGTGTCTGACGGTGGGTGTGCACCACCACCGTCAGAGACACTTGATTGCACTATGTGGGACCCTGTGCCAGTGCCCGCACCCAAGAGTCGGCCTACCCACCTGTCAAGGGCAACGGCACTCGCACGGTTGCGTGCGCTTGCTGGTGAACCCGACCATGGGGGGGGGCAGCCCAGTTAGGGAGGTTTACAAAGTGGCATATGCTGATGTTGGACATTCAGCTGATGCAAAAGGCGAAATTGGTCAAGTCACAGGAAGAGGAGGACCAAAGCAAGCCATTTTTCTGTCAACCTATGTGTCATCAGGGGAAGGTGGGACAAAATCCTTGGAAACCCATGCATGGTTCATTTCAATGAAGGTTAGATCATCCACATTTTGGGTTGACCGACGGGTCCTTTTTTCTGTCAGGATTGATCCAGCAGCACTGAAGACTCTTTCCGATAGCACACTTGCAGCTGGGCAAGCGAGCTCCTGTAACGCGTATTGTGCCAATTCAGGCCAGGTGTCCAGTTTAGCGGCCCAATAGTCAAAGGGGAATGACCTGTGTGGGAGAACATCGACCTGGGAAGAAAAGTAGTTTGTAACCATAGTTGACAAGTGCTGTCTCCTGTCACTTTCCATCGATGCAGTATTACCAGTCGTTTGAGCGGGACTTGAAAAATCACTCCACAACATGGTCATGAAACCCCTTTCTCCAACGCCACTTCTGATGTTTGAACCACCAACACCTCTTCCAAGCTGCCTCCGGCCCCTATGGCTTGTGTGACAAACATCACCGCTGCTGTGTGCTGGGAATGCCTCAACCAACCTGTTTACCAGAGTTGCTTGTTTGTTAGCCAATATTAGGTCAAGGTTCTCCTGTGGCATGATGTTTTGGAATTTGCCTTTATAGCGTGGATCGAGGATGCTGGCCAACCAGTAGTCATCATCGTTCATCATTTTGGCAATATGGGGATCCCTTTTTAGGATCTGCAAGGCATAATCTGACATGTGGGCCAATGTTCCTGGTGTCAATGATGCAGTGCGACTGCATGGTGGAGGAGCACTTTCTGGCAAATCCACATCCCTCCAGTCACGCACAAACCCTGTACCAGCCCTTGCCACGCCAACATTTTCTCTGGACACACGAGAAGCATCCTCCTCCCCTAAATAATCATCCCCATCATCACCCTCCTCCTCCTCTTCCTCCTCCACCTCATCCAGGAGAGGTCCCGGAGCAGACAATGGCTGACTGTCAGCAAGGATTCCCCCCTCCTCTTCCTCCTTGTCAACCTCGGCTGCAGACGCCTGCTCCTTAATGTGCGTCAAAGTTTGCATGAGCAGACGCATAAGTGGGATGCTCATGCTTATGATGGCATCGTCTGCGCTTACCAGCCGTGTGCATTCCTCAAAACACTGAAGGACTTTACAGAGGTCTTTCAGCTTTGACCACTGCACACCGGTCAACTCCATGTCTGCCCTCAAAGTGCCTGTCCAGGTATCCTCCCACAAATGCATTACAGCCTGCCTCTGTTCGCACAGCCGCTCAACCATGTGCAGGGTGGAGTTCCACCTTGTAACGTTGATAATTAGACAGTTTGAGGCCTTGCACGCTGTGCTCTTTTGACCATCTGGCCAAGCTGTCCTGCAATTTTTTGGGTTTTTGTAACCCGTTTTTGGACTGCTCCGGGCCTGCCAGATAACAACTGTTGCAATGTTGATGCCTGCTACGGATGCTCCTCCTCATCCTCCTCTTCTGAGCTATTGGCAGCGGCACACTCTAACCCCAATGGATGCCAATCTGGGTCAACAACTGGGTCATCCATCACCTCCTCTTCAATGTCATGTGCACCTTCCTCTGTGTCACCGTGTATGGTGGTATAGTATGCGCGAAGGGGCACCTGAGTTTCATCTGGATCAGATTCTGGCTCAGTACACAGCGAGGACAATGTAGTGCTGTGAGTGAATGTACCAGCAGAATCATCTATCAGTGGCTGTGCATCAGTGCACTCCATGTCAGATTCATCTTTGCCTGGGTAATTCACGATTTGACTTGATAACCCAGGGATGGTATGTGAAAACAGCTCCATGGAGTAATCTGTAGTGTGGCCTGCCGCATCCTTCAATTTTGGTAGGGGTGAAGGACACAAGGAAAGGTGTGGTTCATGACCATGAGCCTCCAATGACGAATCACTGCTTTTATTTTTTAAAACTTCAGAAGAGGAGGCAATAGAGCTGGAGGCTGAGTCAGCAATGTAAGCCAAAACTTGTTCTTGAAGCTCCGGCTTTAGAAGCGGTTTACCTACTCCCAGAAAAGGGAGCCTTCGAGGCCTTGTGGAGTCAGACGATGACGCAACCTCAACACCTCCTGCATTAAGTGCTATTTTGCTTTTGCCACTACCAGCAGATCCACCACCACCACCATCATTACCAGCTGCCAACCCCCGCCCACTTCCACGGACTCTTCCACCACACTTCCTCATTTTTTGGAAAAATTTACCTAATTTCCACCAACTCTCTAGTACTGTAAAACAAGGTACAAGGTGTATATAGTAGAGGGGAGAATTGGAATGTCTCTACACTTCAGGACACTGTTGGATTCAGTAAGGCCTTGTTTATTTAACACCACAATGTGAAAGGCAGATTCTCTATGCTGTTTGAAAGGTGTATGGAGGACTGTGGAGAATTGGAATCTGTCTACACTTCAGGACACTGTTGGATTCAGTCAGGCCCTGTTTATTTAACACCGCAATGTGACAGGCAGATTCTCTATGCTGTTAGAAAGGTGTATGGAGGACTGTGGAGAATTGGAATCTATCTACACTTCAGGACACTGTTGGATTCAGTCAGGCTCTGTTTATTTAACACCACAATGTGAAAGGCAGATTCTCTATGCTGTTAGAAAGGTGTATGGAGGACTGTGGAGAATTGGATTCTATCTACACTTCAGGACACTGTTGGATTCAGTCAGGCCCTGTTTTTTTAACAACGCAATGTGACAGGCAGATTCTCTATGCTGTTAGAAAGGTGTATGGAGGACTGTGGAGAATTGGAATCTATCTACACTTCAGGACACTGTTGGATTCTGTCAGGCCCTGTTTATTTAACACCGCAATGTGAAAGGCAGATTCTCTATGCTGTTAGAAAGGTGTATGGAGGACTGTGGAGAATTGGAATCTATCTACACTTCAGGACACTGTTGGATTCAGTCAGGCCCTGTTTATTTAACACCGCAATGTGAAAGGCAGATTCTCTATGCTGTTAGAAAGGTGTATGGAGGACTGTGGAGAATTGGAATCTATCTACACTTCAGGACACTGTTGGATTCAGTCAGGCCCTGTTTATTTAACACCGCAATGTGAAAGGCAGATTCTCTATGCTGTTAGAAAGGTGTATGGAGGACTGTGGAGAATTGGAATCTATCTACAGTCATGGCCAAAAGTTTTGAGAATGCTACAAATATTAATTTTTACAAAGTCTACTGCTTCAGTTTTTCTAATGGCAATTTGCATATACTCCAGAATGTCAAAGAGTGATCAGCTTTACAGCAATTACTTGCAAAGTCAATAATGGCTAAGAAAATGAACTTTAACCCCCAAAACACATTTCAACATCATTGCATTCCTGCCTTAAAAGGAGCAGCTAACATTGTTTTAGTGATTGTTCCATTAACACAGGTGTGGGTGTTGATGAGGACAGGGCTGGCGATCAGTCATGATTAAGTAAGAATGACACCACTGGTCACTTTAAAAGGAGGCTGGTGCTTGGTACCATTGTTTCTCTTCAGTTAACCATGGTTATCTCTAAAGAAACACGTGCAGCCATCATTGCTCTGCACAAAAATGGCCTAACAGGGAAGAGTATCGCAGCTACAAAGATTGCACCTCAGTCAACAATCTATCGCATCATCAAGAACTTCAAGGAGAGAGCTTCCATTGTTGCCTTAAAGGCTCCTGGGCGCCCAAGAAGGACCAGCAAATGCCAGGACCATATCTTAAAACTGTTTCAGCTGCGGGATCGGACTACCAGCAGTGCCGAGCTAGCTCAGCAATGGCAGCAGGCTGGTGTGAGTGCTTCTGCATGCACTGTGAGGTGGAGACTCTTTGAGCATGGCCTGGTTTCAAGGAGGGCAGCAAAGAAGCCACTTCTCTCCATAAAAAACATCAGGGACCGACTGATATTCTGCAAAAGGTACAGGGAGTGGACTGCTGAGGACTGGGGTAAAGTCATTTTCTCAGATGAATCCCCTTTTCGAATATTTGGGACATCTGTAAAACAGCTTAGAAGAAGAGGGGAGCGCTACCACCAGTCTTGTCTCATGCCAACTGCTAAGCATCCTGAAACGATTCATGTGTGGGGTTGCTTCTCAGCCAAGGGAATCGGCTCACTCACAGTCTTGCCTAAAAACACAGCCATGAATAAAGAATGGTACCAGAATGTCCTCCAAGAGCAACTTCTCCCAACCGTCCAAGAGCAGTTTGGCGCCCAACAATGCCATTTCCAGCATGATGGAGCACCTTGCCATAAAGCAAAGGTGATCACTAAATGGCTCATGTAACACAATATAGAGATTTTGGGTCCATGGCCTGGAAACTCCCCACATCTTAATCCCATTGAGAACTTGTGGGCAATCATCAAGAGACGGGTGGACAAATAAAATCCAACAAATTCTGGCAAAATGCAAGCATTGCTTATGCAAGAATGGACAGCTATCAGTCAGGATTTGGTCCAGAAGTTGGTTAAGAGCATGCCAGGGAGAATTGCAGAGGTCCTGAAGAAGAAGGGTCAACACTGCAAATATTGACTTGCTGCATTAAGGCCGGTTTCACACTAGCGCTTTTTCAGCGCGCGCACGGCCGGGGGTAGCTCCGCCCCCGATCCGGCACTCTGCCCGGCGTGCCCGCCCCTTCCTTGTAGCGCCGCCTCCTAGCGGACGGCGGCGCCTGCGATCGGCGCACCCTATCTTTAGCATAGGGTGCGCCGATCGTGCGCAGGCCATGCGCTAGTTGCGCTTTGACCTGCGCTGCGCACTTTTGACGGTGCGCCGTGCGCGCCAAAATCCAAAAAGTTTGATTTTGGCGCGCACGGCGCACCGTCAAAAGTGCGCAGCGCAGGTCAAAGCGCAACTAGCGCACGACCTGCGCACGATCGGCGCACCCTATGCTAAAGATAGGGTGCGCCGATCGCAGGCGCCGCCGTCCGCTAGGAGGCGGCGCTACAGGCAAGGGGCGGGCACGCCGGGCAGAGAGCCGGCTCGGGGGCGGAGCTACCCCCGGCCGTGCGCGCGCTGAAAAAGCGCTAGTGTGAAACCGGCCTTACTCATTCTAACTGTCAATATAACCTTTTGGCACTCATAATATGATTGCAATTATATTTCTGTATGTGATGTAAACATCAGACAAACACAAATAAAAACCAGAGGGCAACAGATCATGTGAAAATTTAATTTTGGTGTCATTCTCAAAACTTTTGGCCATGACTGCACACTTCAGGACACTGTTGGATTCAGTCAGGCCCTGTTTATTTAACACCGCAATGTGAAAGGCAGATTCTCTATGCTGTTAGAAAGGTGGTCGTGATAACAGTCGTTACACGGTACTGAGAGAGGAGCGTACACGTACACCACTGTACGGTGTATGTAAAATTGTCAAGCTCCGTGTTTTTGGATACGGACTGACGCACGCTGTCTCTCTCTAGTTTTGAATCTAATCAAACAGCAAATATACTATACTGTTTGAAAAACGGACAAAACTATAAGGTGTAGGTCTGTAAGAACAGACAAACTCCTCGGCTTTTCCTTACAGAGTCACACACGTATCTAGCTTCAATGTTGACCGTGACAACAGCCGTTACACGGTACAGTGTGAGGAGCGTACACCGCTGTACGGTGTGTGAAAAATGAACGCTCAGTAACTCACAAGGACAAAACAATAAAATCTGGATTGCTTTGAAAAAAGCAGTTTGCTCAGCAGTGTGCACACAGCAATGCAGCTACCAGGGAACCTTAAAAGGCAGCCTAATAACCAACAGAGCTGATGCACCAAGATATAGCCTCCCCTTGCACTGCACAGTGATTGGTGTGTTGTACAGGCAAAATCGCTAGCAGCAGAATCAGTTTTTGGTATCTTCTTCCCTGCCTAACGCTCTTCCTACAGAATCAGCAGCAGCAGCTCTCCCTATTCTGAGATCAGCATGAGTAACATGGCGGTCGGCGTCCCCACCCTTTTATACCCCCTGTGACGCCCCACAAAGCAAGCCAATCACTTGCATGCCCTTCTCCAAGATGGTGGTGACCGCTGCCTATGTCATCACGTTGCCCACAGTGTCCGTTCTTCCTGATTGGCTGCAAAAAGGGCGCTCAAGCATCATGTGAAACGCGACTTTGGCGTGGCCGACCTCACGCTGGGGTCGGGTTTCGCTTGATGAAACCCGACTTTGGCGAAAGTCGGCGACTTTTGAATTTTTGTCGACCCGTTTCGCTCAACTCTAATGGCGACACTACAATTACAGGATGATATATGCAGCACATATACACAGATACACACTATACATGTACACACATTATTTATGCTTTATAAATATAGAAACATACACTATATGCTGTATATACAGTACACACATACTGTGTATATAAGCACATACACTCACTGGCCACTTTATTAGGTACACCTGTCCAACTGTGTGTTAAGACTTAATTTCTAATCAGCCAATCACATGGCGGCAACTCAGTGCATTTAGGCATGTAGACATGGTCAAGACAATCTCCTGCAGTTCAAACCGAGCATCAGTATGGGGAAGAAAGGTGATTTGAGTGCCTTTGAATGTGGCATGATTGTTGGTGCCAGAAGGGCTGGTCTGAGTATTTCAGAAACTGCTGATCTACTGGGATTTTCACGCACAACCATCTCTAGGGTTTACAGAGAATGGTCCGAAAAAGAAAAAAAATCCAGTGAGCGGCAGTTCTGTGGCCGGAAATGCCTTGTTGATGCCAGAGGTCAGAGGAGAATGGGCATACTGGTTCGAGCTGATAGAAAGGCAACAGTGACTCAAATTGCCACCCGTTACAACCAAGGTAGGCAGAAGAGCATCTCTGAACGCACAGTGCGTCGAACTTTGAGGCAGATGGGCTACAGCAGCAGAAGACCACACTGGGTACCACTCCTCTCAGCTAAGAACAGGCATCTGATGGCTACTTTCAGCAGGATAATGCGCCATGTCATAAAGCTCGAATCATCTCAGATTGGTTTCTTGAACATGACAATGAGTTCACTGTACTCAAATGGCCTCCTCAGTCACCAGATCTCAATCCAATAGAGCATCTTTGGGATGTGGTGGAATGGGAGATTCGCATCAGGGATGTGCAGCCGACAAATCTGCGCCAACTGTGTGATGCCATCATGTCAATATGGTCCAAAATCTCTGAGGAATGCTTCCAGCACCTTGTTGAATCTCTGCCACGAAGAATTGAGGCAGTTCTGAAGGCAAAAGGGGGTCCAACCCGTTACTAGCATGGTGTACCTAATAAAGTGGCCAGTGAGTGTATATACAGTATATACACACAGAAACAGTCAGTTTATATACAGTATATACAGTATGCTCACATACATATACAGTTTATATATTTACACAATATAGTGCACACATGCAGTATACAAATATAATATACATACACATACTATATACTGTATGTACATGTATATACATATTATATATAAACTCACATGCACCAGATATACACAATCATACTATATCCTGTATATATGCACACACATACTATATACACATATACAGGCACACAGTATACTGCACATGTACACACACAGATACACATATGCATGTATACTTACCAGGTTCTGTGGTTTCACTTGTACAGATCCTTTCCCAGGACAGTGCTTTACAAGCAGCCATGATGAGTACTCAGGAGGAGATGACACAGACACACAGGGTGGCAGGCATCTTCATGGCTCTGCTCTGATCTCTGCTGTGCTGTAATCGGCCCCTTCCCACTCACTCTCAACTTCTAACCTGACTGTAGGGAGAAAGAGAGAAGGGGGCTGGAGGGGGGTTTGGGAGAGACGCTCTGGGACTACAGGGGATGCACAGCGTTATTCACTGCTGTACACCCTCTACTATAGAGCGAAATTGGGATTTATATCATTGTAACCGGTTGTTGTATTGTTTACTGGTTTTAATTTTTTTTATTATTTTTCTCACAATGTTTGTATAAGAAAAACAAAATGTTAGTAATTCTTTGTTTTGTTCAATAAAAATTATCTGATTGAAAAAAGAAAGACGATAAAGTTGTTAATAGATGAAACGTATAGAAAATACCAAGATTACATGAGAAGGTACTCGTACGAATCTACAGATAAATGTGGTCTCTCATTGGCAAGGAGGTTATATCCATGCATGCAAGGGACATACGTATGTATCCAAAATAAAGAAAATAAAGCTGAGGCATGTTGTTGCTGTTATAGCTCGCTCTATAATATCCATGGATAATACCACGACATGCCACCTAATATTCTGGAAAGACAAATTGACAAATATATTATGGACGCTGCTCTTCCTTCCTTACAGACCCCTGAGCTGGAGGAACTAGACAAAGCTGTCACTGAGGAAGAGATCGGAGAGGCCATTAAATCATACCCTATCGGGAAGAACCCTGGGCCAGATGGAGGCAATAATAGATTTTATAAGAGGTTTGCACCCCAGTTATTACCATTTTAGGAGAAGTGTTCAGTAATATCTCAGAAGACTCCCTCTCTGCCCCTTAATTACTTGAGGCTGACATAACATTGTTTTTGAAAGCCTGGAGAAGAACCAAATGTCTGCCCTAATTTTCATCCAATATCACTAATTACTGTAGATGTGAAAATATTCTCTAAAGTGATTACAGCCCGGCTCTCCCACTACCTGCCCCCAATTGTTACCGACCATCAGGTTGGCTTTATTAAGGACAGAGAAGCTCGTGAGAAAATATTGTTATTAATGTCAAATGCGGAAACCCCGGGGATCCCAATGTGCCTTGTTTCTGCCGACACTGAAGAAGCGTTGGACATAGTGCCCGGACTTTCTTCAAGATCACTCTATGACATATTGGGTTGGGACTTTTCTTGTTATGTATCATTCTCTCCTTATACACTGACCCTAAACTGATAATTAGGGGAGACGGCCTTCTATCCGACACATTATCTATTAATAATGGGACGAGATGTTAAATATTAATAATTTGGTTGTTAATTTCTTATCACACTCAGTTCTGTTCTGGCAATTGCCTTCCACTGACACTGCATGTGCTATTTTAGCAAATGGTAAATGTCAACTCCACTACATATGTAAGATTAGCTCATGGTAAAAGGTCAACTCCATATGTGGAGATCACGTGCTTTGAAAGATGTATATTTAAGGTGGGGGTTTACTCTAGAGGTCGCTGTTGCTCCCTCCCCATCTTGAGACACAGACGCGAAGATGTCATCTCTGCACGTACATAGCATTGAATGGACAGACAGCTGATATGTAACTTTACTACGTAAGAAGCCTAAGAGAGACAGACGCCATTTGCCATGTGAGATCCCAGAGAGGAAGAATACATGTTGCTTTGCTATGAACTAATGGACAATCTCTCTTTCACCTATTTTTTATGTTTTTCTGTAATAGTTATTTCTCTGATGGAAGAATTCAAATAAACCACTACATTTTTATCTGGTAACTAGTCCTGAGTATTATACAAGAATACGCATTTTTTACATTGGCGAGCCAGCCAGGATCTGAATTTTTGTACTTTTTTTGCGGATTTCCCTCAACTTGCCCAAAAGGGGGATTGAACTTTGCTAACGTCAGTCATATGTGCAAGTTATGAGGAACTCCACTACTCACAAGAATCAGACAGAACCTAGAAGTGAGGACTAAGAATTGCCAGATGGATTGAGAAGTACTACAAGTGCCAGACGTGCTGAAGCCAGACGTGTGAAGACAAGAGCCCAGCGTTGTCCATCAAAGGATCGACAAGCTGAGATATTTCAAGGTAAGAAATATGGATGTCATTACTTGTTATTCTAAGCAGAGTAAATTGAAATTTAAGTCTGTAGATGAGTCTAATTCAGAAGTATTATGGCTCAGCTTATATGCAGAATGTGAAGTGGTAAATCTAAAGATAGATACTAAGCTTTTCAATAGAGAAAGAGAGAGATTAAAAAATATTCTACAAATGGTATATTTCATAGGTCGGTGTCAGAGAAATCCAAAGATGATTGCTGTGTGAAGGAAAATAGTGATGTTCCCGAGATTGGCTGTAAAGTTAGGGAGATTGAACAAGACTGTAATCAAGTGTCTGTAGCAGCCATTCAAGGTGACCTTGCAGACGTGGAACAAGATGGAGAAGTAGGAGGAGACTTCAGATTTGACGTAGAGGACGTACAAGGGAAAGACGGACCACTAAGAATAGACCACTCAGAGGCCCAACTCTGAAGTAAAGTAAGGAAAAATGTGTTAAAAATATGCAAAATCATTCCTGCATGTGATAACAAAATCCATGTTTGTAGAAACTCTGAGGTTTTTGAAAGCTGTGCTGAGAAATTTGATTTAACTAACGAAGAGAAGAATCAGTTGTTCAAAATGTGGATCCCTGTAAATTTTGCTAGGAGATTGACTTTAAAGTTATCTGGTGAAACACATGAGAACTTAAATGATAAAGACAGATTAAAAATTCTGATTTTTTTGTGCATCAAATGAAAATTATCCGGATATTGATATTCTTCAAAAATTAAGGATTGGTCGGAAGGAATGTACCTACACATTCATGTCCATATATGAACGCCTGTATAGAATGCTGAGTGAGAATGTCAAGACACAGTCCCTCATAAAGACTTTTGTAACCAAATTTTGGTTTTTAAATCCTGCATCTCGTGTTATTGCGTCACAAAAAGATTCTTTATTTGAATTTGTAGAACTGTATTTTGTAGTGAAAATTAAAATCTACTCCAGTAATATTTAGAATTATGAATATATTAACCTTCTCTTTTATTTTTCCTTAGAATTTTCATTTCAAAGCAGGACTTAATCGCGAAAAATTCTCTTACAAGGATTTATGCCTTTATTTACACAGGAAGTTATAATAATTGCATGATTTTATATATTTAACACTTAAATAATATTCATATAACTAACAATTTAAAATGTGTTCTGTGTGTATGCCTTTACTGCATGGCATGAATGACAACTACAGCATGTGAAATTTGAACTTTGTTCTAATAATAAGTATACCAGTATACCATGTCCTTGTTCTTTAGAAAAATAATTTTTAAGGAGTCTCAACTTTTGCATATCAAAGGAATTTTTTTTCCTAGGCCTAAAGTTTCAAGTATAGCTATACAACATATATTTATGTCATGTGTATTTGGGGAATTTACCAAGAAATATTAAGATACTAAATGTAATAGTTTACAATGCGCATTGATAATTAGGATAATTTGGGTTAAAATACACCTTCGTATGTGAAATCTGTGGTGTGAACTTATATGTGACACAGTCTGAGTGACAGATGATGCGTGTATGAGCAGCTGCTTAGGAGTAATGTGATACATTTGATGTATGAGACGCCTCGAGGTTCTGTATGAGGAAAAACTTTGTCTTTAGGAGAAATATGCAGATCAGTTAAATTCTTAGAATATTAAGATATAATGAAATATTATCTACACAGCATATATTTCTAGATTTCTTTAGTAATTATTTCTTGATTTAGTTAATTGTGGATAGGTGCAATCGCACATCAAAATGGTTTAAGAAAATCTACATTTAAATTAATTTTTCCAAAGGATAATTTTATGATATTCAAATTAATTTTAATGGTTACACATCTTCAGACAAATAATGGTATAAGCAAGTATAAATTTACATAATTTATAAATTAATTATTTTTCATTTTGGTTTGATAAATGAATTATTTCATAAAACAATATTTTTTGGTATTAAGGGGGAAATATGTTTTTGATCCTGACTTCATCATCACATTAGATTAATACCTCTTCTTCACACATTTTAATAAAAAAGAAATATTAATAAGGTACAATGGTATAAGTATTGGGTATAATAACATTAAGTATTATAAAGAGTCATTTATTTACACTGAGAAGAGTATTACATGCAAAGTTGCATAATTTGGATATTTTGGTAACAAGTTTATGACAATTATGAAATAATCGAGATCATGGAAATATTAAGAGTATATGTTACTGAGGACATAACTACTCTGCATTTGGTATCAATATAAAGGCCTTATTTTTATTCTTGTTTTTCATTTTCAATTTTATTATTCTATTTTTATTTGAATTCCTAAATTTTTATTTTTTCTGTCAATCAAGAAAAAAACCATCAATATTTAATAAAGTAATGTCTAGTATAGAATATTGCTTCATTAAATATAGCGATGATATGGTTCTATTACAAAGGAAAATGTTTCAGTTCTGAATTCTATGCAACAATTCTTTTATTCATTCATTCATTTATATATTCTTATTTTGGTTCATGGCTATACATTCCTACATATTATTAGTATAATAAATATATTCTATTAATAAAGTTGAATAATAAAGATGAAAACACTGGTTACATAAAACACATTGACACCTATGGGTTGAAAAAGGTAATTACACCTATGACATAAAAATGTTCTAACATGAAGAATATGGATAATAATGTATCATCACTTATTATTGGTTTATTATTGTTTTTGAAATCCATATATGGTACAAATTCTGATAATAATTATATGGATGTTACTGATTGCTATGGTACGCTGTGATATTATAGGTTAGGAAAATTACCAGGTTTGGTATAGAATAGGGAATGAAGACTTCAAGCAAGAACTGAAATTATGTTAATAAAGACTTTTCATATTTCTAAATTCAATTGATTCTTACCAGTAGCAAGAAGAAAAACACCGCGATCCAGAAGTCCCAGAAGGTAACAAAGCTATGATTTCTGAGTAATAGACTGTGTCAATTACAAGTGCAGTATCCACCACCGACAGTCACAAGTGCAGTATCCACCACCAACAGTCACAAGTGCAGTATCCACCACCGACGGCCACAAGTGCAGTATCCACCACAGACGGTCACGAGTGCAGTATCCACCACTGACAGTCACGAGTGCAGTATCCACCACCGACGGCCACAAGTGCAGCATCCACCACCGACGGCCACAAGTGCAGTATCCACCACAGACGGTCACGAGTGCAGTATCCACCACAGACGGTCACGAGTGCAGTATCCACCACAGACGGTCACGAGTGCAGTATCCACCACAGACGGCCACGAGTGCAGTATCCACCACCGACGGCCACAAGTGCAGTATCCACCACCGACGGCCACAAGTGCAGTATCCACCACCGACGGCCACGAGTGCAGTATCCACCACCGACGGCCACAAGTGCAGTATCCACCACCGACGGCCACAAGTGCAGTATCCACCACCGACGGCCACAAGTGCAGTATCCACCACCGACGGCCACAAGTGCAGTATCCACCACCGACGGCCACAAGTGCAGTATCCACCACCGACGGCCACAAGTGCAGTATCCACCACCGACGGCCACAAGTGCAGTATCCACCACCGACGGCCACAAGTGCAGTATCCACCACCGACGGCCACAAGTGCAGTATTCACCACCGACAGTCACAAGTGCAGTATCCACCACCGACAGTCACAAGTGCAGTATCCACCACCGACAGTCACAAGTGCAGTATCCACCACCGACAGTCACAAGTGCAGTATCCACCACCGACAGCCACAAGTGCAGTATCCACCACCGACAGTCACAAGTGCAGTATCCACCACTGACAGCCACAAGTGCAGTATCCACCACTGACAGTCACAATTAAGTATCTAACCTGACAACTAGAGGACGATAATCCTATGATGCTGAGATGAACGGTGTTATCACGTTCTTACCAAGTTCCACCTGAAAAGCTTCAATGAAGGCTGGTGAACAATAAGGTAATTGTCAGGAAGCTACAACCCTGACATATGTCCTGTGCATTAGGACTGAGCAGTGGCGGATTAAGTGGACTATGGGCCCGGGGCTGTTCATAAAACCTGGGCCCCTGTACCCCCCTTCCCACCTGAGCGCTGCGGTCCCCGTGCGGGAATTGACAGCCGTACGGACCGCAGCACTTGGTTTGCTGCGGGTCCATACGGAAAACCCGCCACCATTCCACCACGTGTGGACATGGCCTAAAAAGACGTTGCACATAAGCTGTAGGCCTATGGCCAATACGCACAAAATCGCCCAACGTGATCCTGGCCATAGGGGATCCACTTTAATGTCCCCACTTTAATTTGAAGTCCCCTTACTTCATCCATTGCAGTCCCCTATCACCCACTCACTTCATCTGCAGTGCCGCTTCATCATTTGCAGCCCCTTATCCCCCCTTCCATTTCATCATGTGCAGTCCCCTTCCCCCCCAACTTCATGTGCAGCCCCACTCCCCCATCATCATGTGCAGCTAATTTTACCCCCACTTCATGTGCAGTCCCCCTTACCCCCACTTCATGTGCAGTGCCCCTTACCCCCAATTCATCATGTGCAGTCCCCCTTACCCCCAATTCATCATGTGCAGTCCCACTTACCCCTTAATTCATCATGTGCAGTTCCCCTTACCCCCAATTCATCATGTGCAGTCCCACTTACCCCTTAATTCATCATGTGCAGTCACACTTACCCCTTAATTCATCATGTGCAGTCCCACTTACCCCTTAATTCATCATGTGCAGTCCCCCTTATCCCCCACTTCATCAAGTGCAGCCCCACTTATCCCCCACTTAATCAAAACCAGGGGAAGAGTCTTGAGGAGATCATTTGCATATTCCCAGTGCCTTCTGGGATAAGTGAAGAGTCTCCGCGAGCTCAACGATCACTGGGTTTTGGCGGTTGCAGCTGAAAAGAGGAAATCGGAAAACCAGGGGAAGAGTCTTGAGGAGATCATTTGCATATTCCCAGTGCCTTCTGGGATAAGTGAAGAGTCTCCGCGAGCTCAACGATCACTGGGTTTTGGCGGTTGCAGCTGAAAAGAGGAAATCGGAAAACCAGGGGAAGAGTCTTGAGGAGATCATTTGCATATTCCCAGTGCCTTCTGGGATAAGTGAAGAGTCTCCGCGAGCTCAACGATCACTGGGTTTTGGCGGTTGCAGCTGAAAAGAGGAAATCGGAAGTTTGGCTCATCTTTCATCGTTTTTAAGAAATCTCAAGATGGAAGAGGCCAGGAGCCATTTGGTGAGCTGCATTTCTTGCTACATGTTCACAGATTTACCAGTGGAAAAGCCAAACTTCACATGCCACAAATGCAAGCTTGTGTCCCTGTTGGAGGAGAAGTTGCAAAATCTCGAAGAGAGGTTAGCTACGTTGAAGATCATTAAGGAAGGTGAAGAGTTCTTGGACAGAGCAGAATTATCTCTTCATGTTACAGAAAGAGAAGAAATTCGAAGTGCACCTGAAGAAACAGAGGAATGGAGACATGTGACCCAGAGAAGCAGGAGGATCAGGAGGCAGTCAGCACCCATACTGCTCAGAAACCAGTACCAGGCTCTCACGCAGGAAAACGATGAAGAAATACATCAGGATAAGACTTTGCCAACAAACAGCAACCTTGTACGCCCTCAGAGTCCTCCTGGATGGAGAAAGAAAAATGTTGTGAAGAAGAAACGGAGAGTGGTGGTCATGGGGGATTCCCTGCTGAGAGGAACAGAGGCTGCTATCTGCAGACCGGATATAACTTCAAGAGAAATGTGCTGTCTTCCAGGTGCAAAAATTAAAGATGTGTCTGACAGGATATCAGGACTCTTCAGACCTACAGATGACTACCCATTCCTGCTACTACATGTGGGGACAAATGACACCGCAAGAAACGACCTGGAAACCATCTGCAGAGACTTTGAAGACTTAGGCAAGAAAGTGAAAGAACTGGGAGCGCAGGTGGTCTTCTCTTCCATCCTCCCAGTGGATGGCCATGGAACAAGGAGGTGGAATAAGATTCTGCAGGTGAACAACTGGCTACGTCGATGGTGCCGTCAGCAACGATTTGGATTTCTGGATCACGGAGTGAACTACTTATACGATGGACTACTTGCTAGAGATGGGGTGCACCTTACGAAGACTGGAAAACATGTATTTGGAAGTCGCCTTGCTACACTTGTAAGGAGAGCTTTAAACTAGAACAACATGGGAAGGGAAGCAAAAGACCAGAAAAAGCCATACACCTGACAAATGCTATTGAGAACTCTGCTATTAGAAGTGGAAAGGAAGAACAAAGACGAAAGAATCTAATTAATAAAAATATTGGAGAAAGAGAAACCAATCACAAACTAAAATGTTTCTATACTAATGCACAAAGCATGGGCAACAAACAAGGAGAATTGGAACTACTAACACAGGAAAAGAAATATGATGTAATTGGAATCACTGAAACTTGGTGGGACAATACACATGATTGGAATACAAGACTAGAAGCATACAACTTATTTGCAAGAAACAGACTTGATAAACGAGGAGGGGGTGTCGCATTGTATGTTCGAAGCGCGTATATCTGCACAGAGATTGAAGCTTCAGAGACTGGGAGTTCTGTGGAAACTGTTTGGGTAAGAATACAAGGACAGAACAATGGAAAGGACACCATTGTAGGCATTTACTACAGGCCGCCTGTGCAAGCCGAAGATATAGATGAACTCTTTATGCATCAGATGGCCAAGTTCTCCAAAAAATATGACATAGTTGTCATGGGAGATTTCAACTATCCAGACATTTGTTGGGAATCTCTCTCAGGCAAAACTAACAGGTCAAGGAAATTCTTATCCTCTCTTGCTGACAACTTTATCTTCCAAAAGGTAGGGGAGAAAACAAGGGGAACTGCTACCTTGGATCTAATCCTTATAAACAGGGAGGAAATGGTTGAGGAGGTAAAAGTGGCTGGGACCCTAGGAGGTAGCGACCATGCTATTTTAGAATTTTGGATAACTAGAGGTGGAAGACCTGTGAAGACTCAGACGTCAAGGTTAGATTTCAGAAAGGCAGATTTTAAGGGATTCCGAAAGAGAATTGGAGGGATCCAATGGCTGGATATCCTTAAAGACAAAAATGTCCAGGAAGGATGGGAAATCTTGAAAAATGAAATTCTCAAAGCACAGTTGTTAACAATTCCGAAAAGAGGGAAGAATAGGAAGCATTTAAGGAAACCAGGATGGATGAACACAGAACTTAAGCACATGCTTAAAAGGAAGAAAAAAATGTTTATAAAATGGAAAGAGGGAGGCATATCTAAAGAAGAATATAATGCTGTCTGCAGAACCTGCAGGGCACAAATCAGATTAGCTAAAGCTGAAAATGAACTGAGGCTTGCAAGAGATGTCAAAAGCAATAATAAAGGATTTTGGGGATATGTCAAAAGTAAAAGAAAAGTCAAAGATGCTATAGGATTTTTACAGGATGAAAATGATGAAATGGTAAGACAGGATGTTGAGAAGGCTGAACTTTTAAATTCCTATTTTGCATCTGTTTTCTCTCAGAAAGGAAATGCAACATCAACTGTTATTCACTGTCCTATTAAGGGAATAGAAGAATCCAGGATATCTATAAACAGAAAGATAGTGAGGAAACACTTAGCTAACCTAAATGAATTCAAGTCTCCAGGTCCAGATGAATTACACCCCAGAGTACTGAAGGAGATAGCAGAAGAAATTTTTGAACCCCTCTCCATAATCTTTGAAAATTCTTGGAGAACAGGAGAAGTGCCAGAAGACTGGAGAAGAGCAAATGTTGTTCCTATCTTCAAAAAGGGGAAGAAGGTGGACCCAGGCAACTATAGGCCGGTGAGTCTGACTTCTATACCAGGAAAGATCTTTGAACAAATTATTAAACAACATGTATGTCAATACCTGGATAAGAATGAAGTGATTAAACAGAGTCAGCATGGGTTTCTAACTAATAAGTCATGTCAGACTAACTTAATTTCCTTCTATGACGGTATCACTGATTGGGTGGATCAAGGAAATGCTGTAGATATAGTATATCTTGACTTCAGCAAAGCATTTGACAAAGTCTCTCATACAATCCTTATTGAAAAAATGACTAAGTATGGAATGGACAAGGCAACTGTTAGGTGGATTCATAACTGGCTTAGTGATCGGACCCAAAGAGTGGTCGTAAATGGCTGCACATCCAGTTGGAAGAATGTCTCAAGTGGGGTACCACAGGGCTCTGTCCTGGGCCCTGTATTGTTCAACATCTTTATCAACGATTTAGATGAAGGAATTGAGGGTAAACTGATTAAATTTGCTGATGACACAAAGCTAGGAGGGATAGCTAATACTAGAGAAGAGAGAGAGAGGATTCAAAAAGATTTAAATAAACTGGAGAAGTGGGCAGCAACTAACAGAATGGTTTTTAACAGGGAGAAATGCAAAGTACTACATCTGGGCAATAAAAATGAAAAAAGCATATATAGAATGGGAGGAATAGGGCTAAGTGACAGCACATGTGAAAAAGACTTGGGTATACTAATAGATCACAGACTGAATATGAGTCAACAGTGTGATGCAGCAGCAAAAAAGGCAAATGCAATTCTAGGATGTATTAACAGAAGCATACAGTCTAGATCACGTGAAGTCATTATTTCCCTCTACTCCTCTTTGGTCAGACCTCATCTGGAATATTGTGTCCAGTTTTGGGCACCACATTTTAAAAAAGACATCAACAAACTGGAGCAAGTTCAGAAAAGAGCGACCAGAATGGTGACCGGTCTGCAAACCCTGTCTTATGAGGAAAGGTTGCAGGATTTGGGAATGTTTAGTTTGCAAAAGAGAAGACTGAGAGGAGACTTAATAGCTGTCTACAAATATCTAAAGGGCTGTCACATTGTAGAAGGATCAACTTTATTCTCATTTGCACAAGGAAAAACTAGAAGTAATGGGATGAAATTGAATGGGAAGAGACACAGATTAGATATTAGAAAAAACTTTTTGACAGTTAGAGTGATCAATGAGTGGAACAGGCTGCCACGAGAAGTGGTGAGTTCTCCTTCAATGGAAGTCTTCAAACAGAGGCTGGACAGACATCTGACTGGGATGATTTAGCGAATCCTGCTTTGAGCAGGGGGTTGGACCAGATGGCCCAGGAGGTCCCTTCCAACTCTACGATTCTATGATTCTATGATTCTATGTTCAGCCCCACTCACCCCCCTTCATCATATGCAGCCCCACTCACCCCCCCTTCATCATGTGCAGCCCCACTCACCCCCCTTCATCATTTGAAGCCCCCACTCATCCCCCCTTCATCCTGTGAAGCCCCACTCACCCCCTTCATCATGTGAAGCCCCCATTCACCCCCTTCATCCCGTACAACCCCAGTCACCCCCCTTCATCCTGTACAGCCCCACTCACCTCCTTCATCATGTGAAGCCCCCACTCACCCCCTTCATCATGTACAACCCCACTCACCCCTTCATCATGTCTAGCCCCACTCAACCCCCTTCATCCTGTGTAGCCCCACTCACCCCCTTCATCACGTACAGCCCCCAGTCACCCCCTTCATCATATACAGCTCCAGTCACCCCCCTTCATCATATACAGCCCCCAGTCACCCCCCTTCATCATATACAGCCCCCAGTCACCCCCCTTCATCATATACAGCCCCAGTCACCCCCCCTTCATCATATACAGGCCCCAGTCACCCCCCTTCATCAGATACAGCCCCCAGTCACCCCCTTCATCATATACAGCCCCCAGTCACCCCCCTTCATCATATACAGCCCCCAGTCACCCCCCTTCATCATATACAGCCCCCAGTCACCCCCCTTCATCAGATACAGGCCCCAGTCACCCCCCTTCATCAGATACAGCCCCCAGTCACCCCCCTTCATCATATACAGCCCCGTCACCCCCCCTTCATCATATACAGCCCCCAGTCACCCCCCTTCATCATATACAGCCCCCAGTCACCCCCCCTTCATCAGATACAGGCCCCAGTCACCCCCCTTCATATACAGGCCCCAGTCACCCCCCCTTCATCAGATACAGGCCCCAGTCACCCCCCCTTCATTGTGTACAGCCCCCACTCACCCCCTCCCCCATTTAATTCATTTTATAAATAAAAAAGTTCCCCATACTTACCTCACAGCCGGCTCGCTCCCCAGCAGCGCCTCTGCTTTCAGCATCCTCCGGGACATGTCGGGCGTGCACGATGACGTCATTGCGCATGCCCGACATCTGACCCGGAAGTGCAGCCGGAGGGAGCCGGAGCTGAGCAGCCGAAGATGACTGCGACGGCCGTGCACAGCTCCCGGACCCGGCCGGCCCCATAGACTGTGACGCGGGCGGCTGTCTGCTGCCGGCGGCGTCACAGCACAGGGCACGGCCGGCCCTGTACAGGTGCTGGGGGAGTGGCCCGGGGGGGCATTTGCCTCTCTGCCACCCGGCCCAGCCCGCCCCTGCTCCCTGGGCCCCCAAAAAACCTTGGGCCCGGGGCGACCGCCCCATCCGCCCCTATTAAGATCCGCCACTGGGACTGAGGACTGGTTATGGTGCTATGTTTAGCAAGGAAGAGTCATTTTAACCCTTGCTTTGCTGACCAAAGACATCACAGCTGTTCAAAGACCAGTACCGATGGAGGATTCCAGAATATCCAAGGCGAGCCAATGTAAGCCCAGGTTTTTAAAGGTGACACTGCACAGATATTAAAGCTGCATTTCATCTATAGACTTTGTTATCAACATTTGAATTTATGGACTTTGACTTGACACAACACGATTTCTACAACATCTATATGCTATCGAAAAACTGTGTTTTTTAAAAGAACCAAGAAGACATCAAAATGAAGACCAGATGACATCAGATGATGATGACTGAACCTGAGATGCTTCAATTTAGGTTTAGGGAAGTATAATTATACATATTTTATATGAGTATTGTTCACGGCTTACCATAACATGAATTCACATCAATTATGTCATCGAGTACGTATAACAATAATCTGATATTATTATTATTGATATTAAACTATTTTATCAAAGAAGAAGAAAAGAAGAAAGAAGATCTCATTATATTTTGAGGGTTCCAATTAATGTCTGTCTCCCTCAAAAGGGGGAATTGTTAAATATTAATAATCCGTTAATTTCTTATTACACTCAGTTCTGTGCTGAACAGTGCCTTCCGCTGACACTGCATGTGTTATTTTAGCATGTTTAGCTCATGTTAAATGTCAACTCCACTACATATTTAAGTTTAGCTCATGTTAAAGACAACTCCATATGTGGAGATCACATGCTTTGAAAGATGTATATTTAAGGTGGGGGTTTACTCTAGAGGTCGCTGTTGCTCCCTCCCCATCATGAGACACAGACGCAAAGATGTCATCTCTGCACGGACATAGCATTGAATGGACAGACAGCTGAGATGCAACTTTACTACGTAAGAAGCCTAAGAGAGACAGACGCCATTTGCCATGTGAGATCCCAGAGAAAGAATACATGCTATGAACTAATGGACAATCTTTCACCTATTTTTATGTTTTTCTGTAATAATCTTCTTGGATGGAAGAATTCACATAAACCACTACATTTTCATCTGGTAACTAGTCCTAAGTATTTTACAAGAATACGCATTTTTTACAGGCAGAGAGTTCCAGAGTATGGGGGAAGCACGGGAGAAGTCTTGTATGCGGTTGTGGGAAGAAGAGATAAGGGGGGAGTAGAGAAGGAGATCTTGAGATGATGGAAGGTTGCATGCGGGTAGGTACCTAGAGACCATGTCACAGATGTATGGAGGAGACAGGTTGTGGATGGCTTTGTATGTCATGGGTAGGGTTTTGAATTGGAGCCTCTGGGCAATAGGAAGCCAGTGAAGGGCCTGGCATAGGGGGGGGCTGGGGAATAGCGGGGAGACAGGTGGATTAGTCGGGCAGCAGAGTGTAGGATGGACTGGAGCGGAGCCAGAGTGCTAGAGGGGAGCCAGAGAGTAGGAGGTTGCAGTAGTCGACGTGGGAGATGATAAGAGCATGCAGCCCAGCACAGCCTCCAGGTGATATATACATTTGCCTGAATTTTTATATCTACACATGGTTTATACAAATTATATTTTCTTGTCGTAACTCTATACTATTTACCATTAGAAGCTGTGTATTTTTGTAATTGTATGTATACTGTACATGATTAATTACTTTTGTCTCTGTAAAAACAATCCCCTCTCTGACATCGGGCGTAAATGTACTTCCTCCATTTGATGTGGGCTCCGGGGGTGAGCCCACATCTTTTCCGGCACATGTCAGCTGTTTTGAACATCTGCCATTTGCCCCTAACAGCCTCTGACAGCGGCACTTCCAGCAAGATTTCCGGAAATCCCACCATCGGTGACCTCGTCACCGATGGGCTGGCATGACAACCAGAGGTCTCCAGCAGACCTCTATGCTTGGCACTGCCGGAATGCTATGAGCGCCGCCCGCTAGCCAAAACCACATGGACCAGGCATTGTCCTGCTGAACTCCCGCTCTCCTTTTAACATGTTCAAAATGCTACTCAGACAACACAGGGTGAGGATAAAAGTGTGGCAATGCTTTATTGAACTACAAAACAGGCAGATAACACAAAGAACAGTCCCAGCACAGTACCCAAGATGGTGGACATTACAGAGTCTCACCCTCCACTAACCCGCCGGGATAATAGCAGCTGTGACTTCAGACCTTCCAGGGTCGCTACCCCACCTGTGGCACGCACACAGAGAGGAGGTAACAACAAGTGTAGGAAGATGACAGTCCATACAAGGCCAGTTGATCCAAGGATCACAACCTGGCTTCATCTTCCAGGGTCGACTACTCCACCTGTGGCCCGCACACAGAGAGGATGTAACAATAAGTGTAGGGAGATGACAGTCCATTGAGTCCATACAAGGTACAAGGCCAGTTGATCCAAAGACCACAATCTGGCTTCTCCGAACGTATCCATGGTTCAGTGATGGTCAATGGAGCAGATCTGTATTCTTCCAACCGAGGCTGAAAACCCCTAGGTTGTTTCCTATAGAATGATAGGTCCATGTCCCTTGTGAAAATATGGCTGCTGTCCTGTCTCTTGTCCTTTGGATGTATAGATGTCTTGGCAGAATCTCTCTGGCTGTTTCTCTCTCTCAGTCTCTTTATACAGAGGCATGTAACCTATTTTTAGACTTAACAAGTGTCCCTCATTCAGTGTTTACATAAAGGGTAAGAATGGAGATGAGATTATTGCATTACTTGATTATTTAAACTATTTGCATAGTTTTTCCCTCTCTGCTTTAGAAGTCAGCAAACTGGCTCCATAACACAATGCATAATTAGCATATCAGTGTAAAATATCAGTATTTCTATAATAAAAAATATATGGATTAATTCTCTCATACAGAATATAGTTAACAGGCTTTGCTTACTTTAGAGAAGTGACTGACTTATTCTGAGTGCCTTGGCTCACACAGCTGTCTCTCTTGTCAAATGTATAGGTCAAAATAGTCAAAGCTGTCAAAATGTGACTATTTAGAGATAATGAATGGTTCTAAAGATCTCAGACTTTAGGCTTAAATATCTCAGACTAAGGTAATGCATAAATAACTGTATGCATATTGTTAAAATAACTACGGTTCACTTAATATGGAAGAACTTATGAACATAGTGGCAAGCCACCATATGTGGTTGTAGTTTATAGGTCAGAATAGTATATAAAGCCGGCCTAACTCTTGTTCAGGAGATCTCATATCCCTTGAGACTCTCGAACACCCGGACAGCTGCTCAAGACTATATGTAAGAACAATGCTCGTTTTCTCTTCAAATAATTACTGCATGTCATGAACTTACTTTTCTTCATTTTTGTAATCACTTTTTGAAATGAACAATTAAAAACAAGATTTATTTTATCCTCAATTCAACATTGCCTTTACTTTTGATTCTCAACCGTGCAAGAAAATATATATATATATATTTTTCTACATTTTGGCGAGCCTTAGCCAGACTGATCTTTTGTGCTAATTTTGGCTGGCATTCCTTCCTCGATTGTGCAAGGGGGGAGCACGAACTCTGCTAAAAAACCACCTGTTGTACAAGCTTCCTCAGGAATTCCACAATTTCACGGCACAAAGGATCACACTGAACCTGAAGACGACGGGTGAGGATCGTAAAGAGCTGCATGCGTCTCATCCAGATGGAGATCTGAGGATTGCATAAGGACACAGAGGACCATCCATTGACGGGAAAGACTCTCAATAGGTGAGAAAAAATATAATGGATTTTATACATGATTATGCTAAGAAAAGTAACATAGATTTCAAGTTTGTTCATAATCATACGGATGCCCAATTATGGTCTAGTTTGTATAATCAATGTGAGGCAGAAAATGTTAAAATTGACAAAAGGTTTTTCTCAGTAAGAAAATTACAAAGGAAACTTCAGAATGTTATGCAGCTAGTTCATGTGTATAATAGCTTAGTCTTTGAGAAAACTGAACCTAACACCTATAAAACATGCATTGTCACACAAGACATTAATCACACTGACACACCAGGTGACACACAAGAGTCTGACGGGGATTACTTTGATTGTCCAAATTGTTTGATTTTGTCAGAGCATATAGAACAATTGGAAGATCAGATTGATACTCGGACAGAGTTATTGTCTAAATTACGACAAGATATAAAAAGGGTTTCTGCTAACACAAGATCAACAGGTAAACAGGAGGACACTGCTGCGTCATCATTTGTACCAAATATGCAAAATCCAGATGCTTCAGTAGAGGAATTAGAGGCAGTAGAATTACAACGGAAAAAATTACATGACAGAGCAGCACGCATTAATCTGAAAATACACGATCAGCTAATGAAAATTGTAAAAGACATTCCAAATTACAATGATAAGATGGATGCCTTTTATAATGCGGACACTTTTGAATCAAACACAGACAAATACAATCTGAATGATGAGCAAAAGAATAAAATATTCAAAGTTTGGTTACCTTCACATATGGGAAAAAGATTACAGACCACACCCAGATTAAATGATGAGAATGAAATGGCACATAGTACAAAAGAAGACAGACTTAGACAATTAGTATTGTTTACAACTGGAGAAGACATGCCTACAGTTGATATTTTAGGGAGTTTACAAACAAATATTTCTGAAGACCCATTCTCTTTTTTGGTAAAGTTTGAACAGGCCTATAGGATGGTAATGGATCTCAGGCCTCACGAAGAGCCAGCATCCATGATCAAATTTTTTGTAAAGAAGTTCAAGTACTTAGATCCTGCCTCAGTGCAATTGGCTAACACTCAGCCATCATTGCAAGAAGCAACAGTTTTTATTGACAGAATAAGGAGATCCATGAAACAAAATCAGGTCAAGGCTAAAATAGCGGTAGTTCATGAGAAGGAAGACAGTCAGCTGAAACCTAGAGCCACAGTATTCTCCAAGAGCAGGGATTACATTGAGCATAGAGGTAAAAATACTACTCAAAGGAACAATATCCATTGTTATTTTTGTGGTATACCTGGACACTTGAAGTGGCAGTGCAGGAAATTTTTGAGAGCAGAATCAGAGATGGGTACACAAGGAACAGGTAAGCTTGGAAGGGAAAACGGACTCATGCCAAAATCATACACCACACCTTCCGCACCTGCATTACAATTATCTGCACCTGCTCATACTGCCAACAGACAAACACAGTCACCATATGCACCATTAATCAGACAGATCAGAGAAATGACAGTGAAGGAAACAGAGTCAAGGGATAGAATTCCAAGGTCTTTTAAAAAGGACACAGGTCTTCTCCCATCTCCTTCATCTTTCTGACAATCACAGACTATTCCTCTACCACATCCATTGGAATTTGTGACTCGAGTTACATTGGATGACTGTGGAAGACCATTTATCAGAGTAAGTTTAGCAGGCCAGAATGTTGTATTTCTAATTGACACAGGAGCTCAGTTAAGTGTTACAAACCTTGATTTGAAGCTAAACCCAGATTCACCAGTTTGTACAATTGTCGGTTTCAGTGGAAAAGGTGGAACTAAAGCAACCTTAGTTCCCAATGTGATTTTGGAAATACCTAGTTCTTTCAAAACAGAAATTGACATCTGGTATTGTCGTGATTCTGAAAATATACTTGGCACAGATTTTATGCAGAAATTCGGATGGGTAGTTGACCTAGGAAATCAAGTGATCTGGAAAGATTCCAATGGCTGTAAACCTGTAGTCATTGACCCTAATGATTATAGCCATGTTGGAAGTATTTGCTTGAATGATGTGGTGTCATCTGACCATTTGTGGCCTGAAACTGATGGTGATGAGGTATTCACAGAAATTGTACAGCTTTTTCCTTCTCTTTGGGCTCAGTTCAGGAATGAGGTGGGCACAATGAAGGGCGTGGTTGTGAATGTGGAAGGACGAGATCCTCCGCCACAGCGTCAGTATAAATTGCCTCCAGAATCAATTGATTCTATGTCAAAGATCATACAGGAATTGTTAGATCAAGGTGTTATCCGAAAGGCTAATTCTGTAAGTAACAACCCTTTGTGGTGTGTTTTGAAATCTGATGGTTCTTATCGGATGATATTGGATTTACGGATGTTTAATAAGCATACACCCAATGTCGCACCAATTGCTGCAGATACTCATGACATGATGGCAAGGTTAAATGCAAAGGCCAAATACTTCTCTGCACTGGACATTAGCAATGGTTTTTTCAGTATACCTCTTGAAAAGAGTTGTCAGTATAAGTTTGCATTTACTTTCTTGGACGAGCAATATCTGTTTTGCAGGTTACCTCAAGGAGCACATTTGTCACCTAGTGTTTTTCATCAGGCATTGGCAAAGGTATTATCCAGATTTTCGAGGCCTGATTGCATTCTGCAATATGTGGATGATATTTTATTGTCTACAGAGGATAAAGAGACACATGTTTCTCTTCTGACAGAATTGTTTGAGTTGCTGCATGATGCAGGGTTGAAATTGAACACCAAAAAGGTCAAATTGATGCAGACTGAGGTCAGATTTTTAGGGGTGCTGTTGAGTCCAGGAAAAAGGCAGCCACTGCAGGAAAGAATTGAGGCAATTGCTTCCCTACCAATTCCGACATCACACAAGGCATTGAGACATTTTTTAGGTCTTATGAATTATTCAAGGGACTTCATTGAGAATTTTGCAGATAAGGCCAGACCTTTATATCATCTTTTGAAAGGTGAAAACAGTGATTACTTTGGTCCTTGGGGTGATGAACAGCAAACCTCATTTGAACAATTGAAAATGAATTTACAAAATGCACCTGCTTTGTCCACAGTAGATCCTTCGGCTCCATTTGCTTTGCAAGTGCACACATCAGAGGCATCAGTGTCTGCTGTGCTGTTACAGTTGCAGGGAGAAGAGTGGAGAATTTTGGGCTATTTTTCTAAGCTTCTCTCACCTGTTGAAAAAGGTTTTGAGACCTGTGCAAGACACTTGGTAGGTGTGTACTTTGCAGTCAAAGCAACCGAACATATTGTCGGGTTCAACAAAATCATCTTGTAAACTCCTCATTCTACACTAAAACTTCTCTTTGAGAACAATATCCCAGGTGTGTCACATCAGAGATTTGCTCATTGGTTACTGTCTGTCATGATCACGTGTGTCAGGACGCAGATGTTTCCGCAAGGCGAACCCATAACACACGTGACCCTTGATACCCCGCCTCCAGTGGGGCGCATTTAAATAATAATGTGTGCAGGTGGATACGCCGCCTCCACCTGGCGAATTTGGGAATTACACGTTATACATAAAATATCTGGAAACACCGCCTCCAGTATGGCGAATTTAAATAATAAGGGGGACCTGGGAAACATTAACAATGGTGGGCCCTGCTATAGGGAAAAGGGAATTGGAGACCTCCTGAGCTCCCCTGAGCCAGTGTCCCTGCACTCCTAACATTCTCTATGCCGGTTTCGCACCGGGCGCCGCACGCGTACCTTAACGCCCTTGCTCACCCTGACCCTAAACCCTCACTAGGGAACAGGTCGGTGCGGAAACTAATCCCACCACTGCACTAATAACACACATGAGGAAAGAGACAATACAGGGGAAACACCACTTAGCTTTGCTCTGTTGCGTGCGCTCCCAGCAACAGAGCCCTCCACCTGAGTGCATCTTCTCCTCCACCCGGATCCATCACCATAACAGGATCCTTCACCTTAGTGCAACCTTGGAGCAGAGTCCAACACCAGTTGCAGCTGCTTAGAACCAGAGTCCCAAGGATGAGTTCAGCTGCTGACACGAAGTCGAGCATGCTTGAGTCCAGCTCAGCAGCCAAGTCCCACATGGTGAGTGCCACTCTCCATAGACGCCACTCCACCAGCCCATGCAGACACTTCCCGCTGACACCATCACTGCGACTCCACCACGCCATGCCAGCCCTTCGTCCAGACACCATAGCTGAAACACGTCCCCCCTGGCTAAGCTGCGCAGGACTCCTCACCAGCTCCATCCTTCCACCAGGCTCTCCAACAACTCAGAAAGAAATATCACCAGCGGTGAGTGAACCCCCTAAGCACACCTTTATAGGGAGTCACACCTGATCCCTAATTAAGTGAACATTAACCTAAACCTATGGTGCGATACCGCTAACCACCACCGGGGACAGTCAAAACACCTTTGAACTCAACCAAAGTAAAAAAAGTTCACTTTGTGCTTTTAATACCGCCAGATCCAACACTGGATCATGACACTGTCATTGTCTCCCAAACAAATTGAGGTAGATTACAAGGCCAAATATGTTCTTCCTCAGCTGATGCAATATGAAGGACAAACTCATGATTGTTTACAGTCTTTTCAGGATCCAAGTCCATCACTTTTCAGACGGAAGGCAGAGGTAACAGACGGACCAATTTTTGTAGATGGTTCCAGATTCTATTCAGATGGGCACTATTATTCAGGATATGCCATTTTTATCCCAAAAGAGGACAGGTTTTTCAGCTCAGAGGGCAGAGCTAGAAACAGTAAAAATGGTACTACAGCTGAACGAAGCAGATGATCAGTGTCCCATTGCAATCTACAGCAACAGCTCTTATGTTGTTAGATCACTGACAGATTACTTGCCAGTTTGGGAAAAAAGAGGCTATGTAGATTTATCTAATAAGACTCTTGTTCACAGTGACACACTGAAAACAATTTTCAGGATAGCATCAAAAAATCCTAATGGTTTTGCTATTGTCAAAGTTCCGGCCCATAAAAAATCTGATGATGAATTATCTGTTGGAAATGCAACCGCAGATATGCTAGCCAAAGAGGCAGCCCTTACAGGAGAAGAGGTGTTTGACCCTGAACCTCTCGAGGTTTCAGCAGTTCAAAGACCAGACACGCATATCCCTTCTTTTGCGGAAGAACAAGAAAAAGACTCATCTCTTGTTGCTTCCCGGGTTGATCCAAAACCTCCCTTTGTTTGTGAAAACGGGGTTTTGTGTCATGATTTAAACGGGGAGTTGCGTCCTGTTGTCCCAAAACATCTACAGGTTGAGTTCACAAAATACAATCATGAAAGTTTGGGTCCTTTGGGCCAAGAAAACTTATTAGGCATTCTCAGAGAGAAATTTTACTGGGAAAAGATGGAGGAGACAGTGCAAAGTATTGTTCAATCATGTCTCATTTGTGCCCAAATTAATCCAAGACCAAAAAGACAGAAACCGCCACTACTCCGAATCGCACCTGCAGATGGTCTACGTTACAAATCGACTACATTGGACCATAAATGGGTCACCTTCCCAGGGCTGTGGGGTACTCTGTACCGGGCCGGTCTCTCAGAGGGGATTGTCACAGCAGCTGTGACCCAGTCCGTGGCCCTGGGCACCCATGTAAAAGGGGTTGAGTTGGGAATTAAGTTTATACTTGAATGATTCGTGACGCCACCTGTGGTGTTCGGCAAGGGAGGTGTTTAGCCGACGCTGCAAGCAGATCCTCTGGGACATGGTGTAGTGCAGCAATGATGTTGTAGCCCTCCACAGGTAGGACTGTTGGTCCCAGGGCAGTGTAGTGGAATGTTTAGGAAGAGGGAGCAGTGTTTGGCACAGAGATGTAGCAGTGCGGAGGATGTTGCAGGAAGGAGGCAAGGACACAACAGGGTGCAGTTTCTTTACCTTTACTTGGCAAACACAGTCCAGGGTCCTGGTTACAGATGGCACAGGAGCAGGCTAGCCTGGAAGCAACTCAGGGATCTCTCTGTCAGATGGGTTGTGTAGTCTCCTTCCTAGTACTGGCTTGAGGTACATCCAGTACTATGTTACACTGAAGTTCCTCTTTCTTATCTTCTCTTAGAACTACCTTGTATGGCAGACAGCTGTAGCCCTCTATCTCTCTTGGCTCACCCGTCACTGTAGTATCTCCAAGTCTTAGGTGGGAATAGAGCATTTACAGCTTCCTACTCCTCTGGTTTCTGTTGCAGGACCTTCAGTATCCACAACCGTGGAGACCAGGCTCCAGATTATGCGCTCTCACTGGGAGGGAGCTCTCTTTCCTCAGCTCAACCCCCAGCTTCTCTCCACGCGTCTACACATGTTGCCCTCCTCACACTAACTACTAATTTCCCTTCCTGGCCCTTAGAGAGCACTCTTCCCCCAATTCTGGTTCAGAGCTCCCTCTGCTGGCCTGGAGTGGGAACGTGTTGCATGTAAATGATTAACTGCCAGAGAGACCCTTCATTGCTTCCAAGCATGACATCACCCTCCCTGGAGGATGGCAATGCCACTGTGGCGACCATACTCCTGGGGGCGCCACATTGCCATCAGGTAAAAATGGTCTCAGGTATGCATTGGTTGTAGTAGATGTTTTTTCTAAGTGGGTAGAAAGTTTACCTGTCAGGAAAGATGATGCTTTGCGAACAGCTAGAGCATTAGTGAATCATGTCTTTTCTACTTGGGGGATCCCAAGAATGATCACCTCAGATCGAGGAAGTCACTTTACAAGAAAAATCATGCAAGCCATTTGTTATTCTAGGGGTACGACAGCAGTTTCATGTACCCTACCATCCACAGTCTGCTGGTATTGTGGAAAGGATGAATAGAACAATAAAATCCAGAATTGCCAAGATGTTATTGGACAAAGGCAATACTTGGGTTGATGCAGTACCTTTTGTACTGTTGAGTGTAAGAGGAACAACCTCTGCCACAACTCAGTTTACTCCTTTTGAACTGATGACAGGAAGAAAAATGCCATTGATTTTTCCTCATGAACCATTTTTGCCCACACCACAAAAAGATGCTGTTGCAAGGTCCAAATGGTTGCAAATGTTGCAGGAAAACTTGAAAACAATTCTTCCACATGCTGCATCAAGAATGCAGAGAATGGAGCCACCATATATATTCAAATTCAAGAAAGGGGCTCTAGTGATGATTAAAACTTTCAGGAAGAATGGACCATGGGAAAGTAATTGGGAAGGTCCCTTTGAAATCATCGAAACCATGGGACAAGTTATTATTCTTGTGTAACGAGCATCTAAGGTGGTTAAAAATACCCGCAGACAACAAAGATTGTGGGTACATGTTGATCAATGCAAATTGTATCTTGCAAAATAATGATGCTGCATTTCTTTAAGGAAGAAATGGATTCCAATAAGAACTGGAATACGAAGCTCCACGTCCTTGATGGAAGGGATTCAACACCAATCCTTCAGGAGAAAAAGAAATTTCCCAGGAAAAGCTACTATCTGATGGGAATCACATTTCTGCTGCTTTGTACTATTTCAACTGTGATCTACGCTGAAGATATTTCACATCATGGAACAAATACTAGTGAAGTGAATGAACTTTTCAAAGGAACTCTACATTCAAGGAAACCAAGAGGAACGAATCTACAAAACTTAATAGATGAGGACATACCGGACGATTCAGTAGATGTTACTGGAAACATTTGCATGGGTTTTGGTGCAAAATGCTGTATTGAGCTACACTTCATACATGACACTGACATAATATTACACGCAGCCACAGGACCTAAGACTAAGCTCACACAGTTACAAGGAGATGATATACACAATAATAAGACAGGCACATGGGAATGTAGTCCTACAGATGTGTTATTCTGGAATATAGAGATAAGAGGTGAAGAGAAAGCTGAGTGGTCAGGCGATATTACAAATGATATGATCGCAAAAGGGAAAGTTGGAGCATACAAACAGATGCTTGGTTAAAGACACAACTTTTTGGGAAAGTTTTGGATCCTTCATTTCTTTCTATTACAGAAGGAGATGAGGATTGGGTAAAAACATGGAACTTTCAGATAACCAGAGAACCAGTACAAGTACAGGTATCTGTAGTTTTTACAGTTTCAAATACTATAGCTCCAGAAGTAAGGGTTACACCACAAGCAGTATATAGTCAAGAAAATATGTCTCCTTTATTACTAAAATGCAGCACGAGGTTAGAGCTACCTTCAGAATCTCTGTTAACATGGACCAAAGATAAATCATTTTTGGGAAGTTTTTTAAATGGTCCAACAAATGTTATCCACAGAGGTCAATCCGGTAACGTGAGATGGTTGGATGAAGATTTTATTTTTTCTGTAGATAATCCATCTCCTAAGGATTCTGGACTTTACCAATGTTGTAACGAAATATAACTACAAACAATGTAGAGATGTAAATGTAAATATATGGTCAGCAGTAGATAATGTATGCACACAGACAAGATTTCAACCATCTACTCCTTTCCAAATCAATCAATTCCAATCTAAACCTCTGTTACGAGATGGAGTGTTTCTGACCATGGTATGGACCTTTAACATGTCTAACTGGAAAATCTCTTCTAGATATCCCCAGTGTCAGTCACATCTCACTAACATGGAGATGGGAATAGAACAATTGTTTGGGAAAAGAACTTCAACACAGGTTAGAAGTAAGAGGGGAGTGTTAGAAGGTATTTTGGGGGGATTAGGAACAGTAGGAAGTTTAATTAACACTATGGACATTCATACACTTAAATCAGATCTGGAGAATATTGGGTATATTGGAGGAAAAGGGGTAAAGATTCAGAAAAGCTTGAATCAAGTCCTTGAAAAGATGGTTTTGAATACTGCTGCTGTATTGGGATCTTCTGTATCACATCTACAAGATGCTACTTTAGCTTTAATGGAAAGTGAACAGGAATCTCAAGTGGCCAAAACATGTCTAGAAATTCAGATTGAACATTCCGCCAATCTGGAAATGATTGCACAAGCCTTACAAAGTGGAATTACCCCTTTAGGACTAATGAGAAATTTGCCTACAGAATATAACTTTGCGTTAAACCATACAGATTTTTGGGTAAATAAGTGGCTAGGATGTGAACAGAACATTTGTGTTGGAACATCACTGATCCCAGTGTCAGCAAGAGAAGGAACCCTGGTTCCTAGAAGTGTTCTGGGAATTCCTGTCAGTCCTACACAATCGCTATATTATCAATTACACTACACAGATTTTGCATTTGATGGTATAAACACTGAACAATTAGACATTTCGTCATGCTTAAATTTTGTTTCCAAGGTAATGTGTCTACCTGGCCAGGATAAAGTCATTTATCATTCATGTTTCCATAGTCATACCTCATGTCATGCCAGAGTTGAGAATGTCCACACGATACATGACCCGGTCACACAGTAAGTGCTAACAGGATTTGTTTCCAAGTTATGTCAGGAAGAGAAGTGGTTTCTGCATTCTTCTCATCTTGTGTACATGCCGAAAATCTGACAGTAGGTTTATATTGTATAGAGGGAAATGTTAAAGCTCTCACAAAGAAGGAAGGAAGTATTAATATTACGTCAATAGGCTCAAGACGTCTGAAAATCCTTCCGATCCAGTTCAATTTGTCACAAGTCAATAAATTTCCTTGGGATTTGTGGACAAATGAGATAAAGAAAGACAAGGGTTTATTAAATCTGCTGACAAAACAATTAAAAGAAGCTGAAATTGTATTCAGACATGAGCAAGGGAATTTACATGATATTGACCATGAATGGACGAGTATGTCAAGGTCATCTTGGTGGAGGAATTTAGGAAAATCCGTAACGAGTTGGTCACAGTCTTCAGCAAAAATGGCAGCAGGGAATGTATCATCTAATCCGATTGTTATTTTATTTATCATAGTTTTGCTGTGTATAATATATCAAATAGTTATTATGTGTAAAATTAGGAGAATTTATAAGAATATAAAGATAGAAATGAAAAAGGAAGATGATATTTTAAAAGAGATGTTAAAACGGAAAAATGTAACTCTGATTTAATTTGTATTTTTACAATAGGTTTGAGAATTCAGATGACATTCAGGGCAGATGTTGATACAAGGTTTTCAGAATAAAGAATGAATGTGATACGAATGGTGAGAGAATGAGTTTAGGATTATGATATTTCTCAAATCATAATCAGGGGGGACTGTAAAATATCAGTATTTCTATAATAAAAAAAAAATATAGATTAATTCTCTCATACAGAGTCCAGCTAACAAGCTCTGCTTATTTTAGAGAGTGACTGAGTTATTCTGGGTTCTTTTGCTCATACATCTGTACCTCGCTTGTCAGGCGTATAGGTCACTTGTCAGACCTGTCAATATGTGACTATTTAGAGGTGATGAATGGTTCTAAAGATTACAGGCCCTAGGTTTAAGTTACTCAGGCTAAGGTAATGCATAAATAACTATATGCATATTGTAAAATAACTAGGGTTCACTTAATATGGAAGAAGTTATGAACATAGAGGCAAGCCACCATATGTGGTTGTAGTTTAAAGGTCAAAATAGTATATAAGCCGACCTAACTCTTGTTCAGTCAGATCTAATATCCCTTGAGATTCTCGAACACACACAGAACAGCTGCTCAAGACCATATGTAAGAACCAAAATGCTTCTTTTTCTTCTTTTAAACTAACATTTATATTTTGTGTGCTATGAACTTACTTTTCTTCATTTTTGTAATCATTTTTTGAATGAACATTTAAACATGATTTATTTTATCCACAATTCAACATTGTTTTCCTTTTCATCCTCACCGTGCTCTTACTCAAAAGTAAGAAAGGGAGATATATTTTTCTTCAAGATAATGACTCGCTCCTGGCAGCGAACCGCACTGACTCTGCTTATGCGTATGCCATAAATCCTATTGTGAGTTTTAGCAAAGACAGAGACTTAAATATGATTTCTCTGAGAGTTTTGGCTTTGAGATGTTCCTCCAGGTCGTCCACCCATAAATGCATGGACCAGGCCATAGTCCATCGGCTTTGCGATCCATCGGCTCTTTCAGGCTGGAGGAGTCATTGATCGGGATCGCTGCTTTCTTTGCCACCTTGGCCAATGGAACATCTATCTTGGGTTCCTAGTCCCAAGTCTTTATATCCTCTGTGTTGAAAGCCAATCGGAGCCTGAAGTCTCTTGGTACTACTAGCTTCTTCTCCACATCTTCCCACTCCTCCAATATCATGGATCGGATATGGTTATTAACTGGAAACACTCTAGTGACCTGGGTACGCAAACCGCCGAACATCTCATCTTGTATACAGTTAGGTCCATTTATATTTGGACAGAGACATTTTTCTAATTTTGGTTCTAGACATTACCACAATGAATTTTAAACAAAACAATTCAGATGCAGTTGAAGTTCAGACTTTCAGCTTTCATTTGAGGGTATCCACATTAAAATTGGATGAAGGGTTTAGGAGTTTCAGCTCCTTAACATGTGCCACCCTGTTTTTAAAGGGACCAAAAGTAATTGGACAATTGACTCCTAGACTATTTCATGGACAGGTGTGGGCAATCCCTTCGTTATGTCATTTTCAATTAAGCAGATAGAAGGCCTGGAGTTGATTTGAGGTGTGGTGCTTGCATTTGGAAGGTTTTGCTGTGAAGGAAACATGCGGTCAAAGGAGCTCTCCATGCAGGTGAAACAAGCCATCCTTAAGCTGCAAAAACAGAAAAAAACATCCGAGAAATTGCTACAACATTAGGAGTGGCAAAATCTACAGTTTGGTACATCCTGAGAAAGAAAGAAAGCACTGGTGAACTCATCAATGCAAAAAGACCTGGGCGCCCACGGAAGACAACAGTGGTGGATGATCGCAGAATAATCTCCATGGTGAAGAGAAACCCCTTTACAACAGCCAACCAAGTGACCAACACTCTCCAGGAGGCAGGCGTATCAATATCCAAATCTACCATAAAGAGAAGACTGCATGAAAGTAAATACAGAGGGTTCACTGCACGGTGCAAGCCACTCATAAGCATCAAGAATCAAAAGGCTAGACTGGACTTTGCTAAAAAACATCTAAAAAAGCCGGCACAGTTCTGGAAGAACATTCTTTGGACAGATGAAACCAAGATCAACCTCTACCAGAATGATGGAAAGAGAAAAGTATGGTGAAGGCGTGGTACAGCTCATGATCCAAAGTATTCCACATCATCTGTAAAACACAGTGGAGGCAGTGTGATGGCTTGGGCATGCATGGCTGCCAGTGGCATTGGGTCACTAGTGTTTATTGATGATGTGACACAGGACAGAAGCAGCCGAATGAATTCTGAGGTATTCAGAGCCATACTGTGTGCTCAAATCCAGCCAAATGCAGCCAAACTGATTGGTCGTCGTTTCATACTACAGATGGACAATGACCCAAAACATAAAGCCAAAGCAACCGAGGAGTTTATTAAAGCAAAGAAGTGGAATATTCTTGAATGGCCAAGTCAGTCTCCTGACCTCAACCCAATTGAGCATGCATTTCACTTGTTAAAGACTAAACTTCAAACAGAAAGGCCCACAACCAAACAGCAACTGAAAACCACCGCAGTGAAGGCCTGGCAGAGCATCCATAAGGAGGAAACACAGCGTCTGGTGATGTCCATGAGTTCAAGACTTCAGGCAGTCATTGCCAACAAGGGGTTTTCAACCAAGTACTAGAAATGAACATTTTATTTACAATAATTTAATCTGTCCAATTACTTTTGGTCCCTTTAAAAACAGGGTGGCACATGTTAATGAGCTGAAACTCCTAAACCCTTCATCCAATTTTAATGTGGATACCCTCAAATGAAAGCTATAAAAAAAGGGGGAGACAGAAGCGCACAATAGGGTCTTATCCAATGATATAAACGTTTCAACAGATATGGATCCACTCACCTGGTTCAGTTGTGTGAAACACAACAACCATAAGCACAAATGGGTAGGATCCGATGAACTGCAGCAATCAGCCGGTCACTAGAATTGCATATATAGGAAGGAGAGAAGTCCGGCTTTCAGGATCGCGCTGTTCCAGTCCAAAGTTCACAAGGAGTTAATCCAAGGACCAAGCAGTGATTATAACTTTCTTTTTATTCCATAAACTCTATGCGTTTCATGTACACACTGTACACTTCCTCAGGAGCAAAGTTACACTGGCATCACATTCCATTCTCCTTATATACTAACTCCCCCAGGAAGTGAGGTAGGTGCTCATTGCACTTAAAAAAAAAAAAACAATTCACACATAACTATCAACATAATGTAAAATCACAAAAATCACTAAAATTCATCTATAAAACACACTTATATAAAAACACACATATGTAAAACTTCACACTAGAAAAAATGTAAAACATTATAATAAAATTATGATTATACTCAATAAAAGTCTAAAATTCTTGGTACATCATATCAATTAGCAGAACAACATTCACAAATCTCTTATATAACTGCACTTATATTTTCCTTTCAGTATTAACCCTTCATTCAACATATTATACTTTCACTTTCCTTATATTTCAGGCAGATGATCATATATTAATTAATGTATGTACTCCTATGCGGATTCGATCCTGCACAGCAGACCCATGCTCTGCACTCAAGAAGCTTTTCTGTTCTCTCAGCCAAAGGCTCCACATCTCCAGAGCTGTCAGTTCCTTTTCAAGGCACCAGCCAACTATTCCAATCATAGTAAAATGCCGCCGATTGTATCTCTTTATATGTTAGCGATATGATCATTCCCTTGCTGTAATGTTATAGCATGGACATCACACAATTATCAGATGCCAATACTACTCTAATCCTTAGCAGACAAATATGCAGAGCACCAAAATTATTTAAAGATGTCAGATATTTCATTTAAACCGTATGGTTGCAGAGTCTGCAACCTGTGAATCCAGTAAATTTCCTTTCTCATCAGAATGACACTCCTGTTCACAGAGTCTTCTGAAACATAATCAATTGGGGCCACTTTAATACATGGTTTCTTCCCATGTTTTATAGTGCAATGTTTTGATACTCCATGGAACATAAAACCTTCAATTATATTGTGTCTGTGCGAATTCATGCGGTTATGCAGTTCTTGTGTGGTTTTACCCACATACTGTAAACCACATTCGCATTCTATCAGATATATCACAAAACTACTTTTACAATTCAGGGAAAACTTTATATCAAACACCTTATTATTCTGAATTGATCTGAATGTGGTCATATTATGCATAATCATGCCACAACACAGACACCGAGCGGTATTACATTTAAAGACTCCTGGCTTTTTGCACTGTTCATCCCTAATTTTTTCTTTTTTCAGGCGACTGGGGGCCAGTATATTTCTAAGAGTAGAGGATCTTTTAAAGGTTAGTCCTGGTTTATTTGGTAGCATACTCCCCAACACTGGATCATTAAGAAGAACAGACCAATGATCCTGTAAAATATTCCTAATTTTTTTATTTTGTTTAGTAAAATTAGTTAAAAAGTTTAAGGAGAAACTATCATTCTCTTTTTCTTTTTTCTTAGGATTTACTAGGTCCATCTGTTCCAAACCTGCGCACTCATTATATGCTTTTTCTAGCAGTTTTTTTGGGTAGTTTTTCTCAATAAACCTATTTTTCAATTCCTTGGCTTGTAATACAAAATCTGACTCTAAACTACAATTTTTCTTAATCCTTTTATACTGGTTCTTCGGGACATTGATTAACCATTTATAATAATGGCCACTATTAAAATCTAACAGACTATTTGCATCACACTTCTTAAAAAAAGTTTTAGTAAAAATCTTCCCTTCTGAATGGAAAATGGTCAGATCCAAATAATCTATACTCTCCATATTATATACCCATGAAAAGGTGACTTTCAGGGAAAACTATATCACCAACAAGTCGGTACCGCAATGGGTTCGAAAGTAGCGCCAACTTTCGCTAACCTATTTATGGCCATTTTTGAATTCATTTATATAGAAAATTCCATTTTTTCAGAGCATATTATATTTTTTAAACGGTACATAGATGACCTTATGATAGTCTTTGATAATAAATGTAATAACATAGAACAATTTCTGGAGAGCATTCAGAGGAATGATTGGGGTCTCACCTTTTCATGGTGTTTGATATAAAGTTTTCCCTGATTTGTAAAAGTAGTTTTGTGATATATCTGATAGAATGCGAATGTGGTTTACAGTATGTGGGTAAAACCACACAAGAACTGCATAACCGCATGAATTCGCACAGACACAATATAATTGAAGGTTTTATGTTCCATGGAGTATCAAAACATTGCACTATAAAACATGGGAAGAAACCATGTATTAAAGTGGCCCCAATTGATTATGTTTCAGAAGACTCTGTGAACAGGAGTGTCATTCTGATGAGAAAGGAAATTTACTGGATTCACAGGTTGCAGACTCTGCAACCATATGGTTTAAATGAAATATCTGACATCTTTAAATAATTTTGGTGCTCTGCATATTTGTCTGCTAAGGATTAGAGTAGTATTGGCATCTGATAATTGTGTGATGTCCATGCTATAACATTACAGCAAGGGAATGATCATATCGCTAACATATAAAGAGATACAATCGGCGGTATTTTACTATGATTGGAATAGTTGGCTAGTGCCTTGAAAAGGAACTGACAGCTCTGGAGATGTGGAGCCTTTGGCTGAGAGAACAGAAAAGTTTCTTGAGTGCAGAGCATGGGTCTGCTGTGCAGGATCGAATCCGCATAGGAGCGCATACATTAATTAATATATGATCATCTGCCTGAAATATAAGGAAAGTAAAAGTATAATATGTTGAATGAAGGGTTAATACTGAAAGGAAAATATAAGTGCAGTTATATAAGAGATTTGTGAATGTTGTTCTGCTAATTGATATGATGTACCAAGAATTTTAGACTTTTATTGAGTATAATCATAATTTTATTATAATGTTTTACATTTTTTCTAGTGTGAAGTTTTACAGACATCTGACTGGGATGATTTAGCGAATCCTGCTTTGAGCAGGGGGTTGGACCAGATGGCCCAGGAGGTCCCTTCCAACTCTACGATTCTATGATTCTATGATATGTGTGTTTTTATATAAGTGTGTTTTATAGATGAATTTTAGTGATTTTTGTGATTTTACATTATGTTGATAGTTATGTGTGAATTTTTTTTTTAAGTGCAATGAGCACCTACCTCACTTCCTGGGGGAGTTAGTATATAAGGAGAATGGAATGTGATGCCAGTGTAACTTTGCTCCTGAGGAAGTGTACAGTGTGTACACGAAACGCGTAGAGTTTATGGAATAAAAAGAAAGTTATAATCACTGCTTGGTCCTTGGATTAACTCCTTGTGAACCTTGGACTAGAACAGCGCGATGTTTCCTTCACAGCAAAACCTTCCAAATGCAAGCACCACACCTCAAATCAACTCCAGGCCTTCTATCTGCTTAATTGAAAATGACATAACGAAGGGATTGCCCACACCTGTCCATGAAATAGTCTAGGAGTCAATTGTCCAATTACTTTTGGTCCCTTTAAAAACAGGGTGGCACATGTTAAGGAGCTGAAACTCCTAAACCCTTCATCCAATTTTAATGTGGATACCCTCAAATGAAAGCTGAAAGTCTGAACTTCAACTGCATCTGAATTGTTTTGTTTAAAATTCATTGTGGTAATGTCTAGAACCAAAATTAGAAAAATGTTGTCTCTGTCCAAATATATATGGACCTAACTGTAGATACTTCTTCCGGGGAGTCCTGTAATTGCATAGTGTCCCGAACAGCCTGCAGAAGCTCATCTGTGTCTGCTGATGAAAATAGATATCTTTTCCCCCTTCCTATCGGCTCCTGTTACTGATCCTCTTCTGAATCTTCCGAATCCTCTTCGTCTGAGGAAGGGCTAGACTCCCTAGGCCTCTTTCACGACCTCTGGGGTTCTGTTTGGTTGGCATGCAGAAGACTTAGGCTCAAGATGGAAGCCTGGACTTCTTGTCTTATTAGTGACCTCATATCAGCCATTAATGAGGTCTGTTCCGTCCCGACGATTTTAAATGTACAGGCCTCAGCGTGGTTTTGGCCAATTTTCTGGGAATTTGGCTGTACAAATGGGACATTTTTTCCCCGATTTCCTTTTCACTGCTGACAGGGTGGAAGGCTCTCCCTAAAACGCAGATATTTATTACCTTTGTGTCTATAGGGTACTAGGATGGCACTTGTGATATGGCTTTGAGCAGCCTACTCACGTGCCCCGTGCTTTGCCCTGCTCCCTCAGGCCTGGCTGTGTCCTCCATCATGCGGTGCAGACTGCCTGAGCTTGTTCCCACAAGTCAGGATGGCCGGCGGTGGGTACTGAGCCCTCCCCCTTTTACCTGGTTGATCCTGCTCATCCATGACCGCTCCTGTGCGTCGTGACCGTGCTGTCAAAGCCGCTCCATGTGGCAGCCACCACCGCTGGGCTCTGCCGCGACCCGGCAGTGATGCGGCCCACATGACCGGCGTGCGGCCGGCCCGGAAATGATGCGTGGCCACGCCCGGAAGTGACACATGGCCGAGTCTCCTGCTCCCGGACACTGCTCCGGATGCTTTGCTGGCCCCGACAGCTGCTGTGGACACCACTGTACTTCAGCAGCCTGGCTCCCACAGCACCTGGATGTGCTTCGCCGGCCCGCCGTGATGACTGGCAAGTTCCAGTGGCATGACGCCAGGCCCGAGAGCCCCCAAGGAAGAGGAAGTGGACCCCATCCCAAGGAGCAGCGCTACTCTGGGGTTGGCTGAGGGACCCCCCATCGCAGGTGTCAGCTGCAGATTTCTTGTGGCGGGAAGGGAAAGGCTGGGCCCCCCAAACCTCACCATCTGCACAGCACCGTCCGAGGATACAATTCGCCGTTCCTATCCCCAGTGGGACAAGAAAAACACTGATGGGTGGTAAGTAGAGTTGAGCGATACCGTCCGATACTTCAAAGTATCGGATCGGAATGGATCGGCCGATCTTAAAAAAAAGTATCGGTATCGCCGATTCCGATACCGGAAGTCCCATTCAAGTCTATGGGACTTCCGGTATCGGAATAAGAAAAACCCTGTTTTTGCCTTGTACAGCCTCTCTGGGGTCTGTACGGGCCTTTCGGGGGCCTGTGCCGGCCTGCCAGGGGGTCTGTGCAGGCTCCGGTGGTCTGTGCCGGCCTGCTGGGGGGCTGTGACGGCCTGCCGGTGGTCTGTGCAGGCTCCGGTGGGCTGTGCCGGCCTGCCGGGGGGCTGTGCCGGCCTGCCAGTGGTCTGTGCAGGCTCCGGGGGGCTGTGCCGGCCTGCCGGGGGGCTGTGCCGGCCTGCCGGTGGTCTGTGCAGGCTCCGGGGGGCTGTGCCGGCCTGCCGGGGGGCTGTGCCGGCCTGCCGGGGGGCTGTGCAGGCTTCGGGGGTCTGTGCAGGCATCGTCCGATGGGACTACAAGTCCCATCGGGCGATGCCTGCTACCATGACAGTGATTGACACATTAGCCAATGATGGGACAGTAGTAGTCCCATCATCCGGCTAATGTGTTGAATGTAAAAAAAAAAAAAAAATTACATGCTACATACATACTACATATATACATACTATATACATACTACATATATACTACATGCTACATACATACAACATGCATACTATATACTACATGCAACATTCATACTACATACATGCAACATTCATACTACATACTACATACATGCTACATTCATACTACATATATACTACATGCAACATACATACAACATATATACTACATGCATGCAACATGCATACTACATATATACTACATGTAACATACATACTACATATATACTACATGTAACATACATACTACATATATACTACATGCATACTACATACATGCTACATACTACATGCATGCTACATACATACTACATGCATGCTACATACATACTACATACATACTACATGCATGCTACATACATACTACATGCATGCTACATACATACTACATGCATGCTACATACTACATGCATGCTACATACATACTACATGCATGCTACATACATACTACATACATACTACATGCATGCTACATACATACTACATGCTACATACATACTACATACATACTACATGCATGCTACATACATACTACATGCTACATATATACTACATGCATGCTACATACATACTACATATATACTACATGCATGCTACATACATACTACATGCTACATACATACTACATACATACTACATGCATGCTACATACATACTACATGCTACATATATACTACATACATACTACATGCATGCTACATACATACTACATGCATACTACATGCATGCTACATACATACTACATGCATACTACATGCATGCTACATACATACTACATATATACTACATGCATGCTACATACATACTACATATATACTACATGCATGCTACATACATACTACATATATACTACATGCATGCTACATACATACTACATATATACTACATGCATGCTACATACATACTACATACATACTACATGCTACATACATACTACATACATACTACATGCATGCTACATACATACTACATACTACATATATACTACATGCATACTACATGCTACATACATACAACATGCATACTATATACTACATGCAACATTCATACTACATACATGCAACATTCATACTACATACTACATACATGCTACATTCATACTACATATATACTACATGCAACATACATACAACATATATACTACATGCATGCAACATGCATACTACATATATACTACATGTAACATACATACTACATATATACTACATGTAACATACATACTACATATATACTACATGCATACTACATACATGCTACATACTACATGCATGCTACATACATACTACATGCATGCTACATACATACTACATACATACTACATGCATGCTACATACATACTACATGCATGCTACATACATACTACATGCATGCTACATACTACATGCATGCTACATACATACTACATGCATGCTACATACATACTACATACATACTACATGCATGCTACATACATACTACATGCTACATACATACTACATACATACTACATGCATGCTACATACATACTACATGCTACATATATACTACATGCATGCTACATACATACTACATATATACTACATGCATGCTACATACATACTACATGCTACATACATACTACATACATACTACATGCATGCTACATACATACTACATGCTACATATATACTACATACATACTACATGCATGCTACATACATACTACATGCATACTACATGCATGCTACATACATACTACATATATACTACATGCATGCTACATACATACTACATATATACTACATGCATGCTACATACATACTACATATATACTACATGCATGCTACATACATACTACATACATACTACATGCTACATACATACTACATACATACTACATGCATGCTACATACATACTACATACTACATATATACTACATGCATGCTACATACATACTACATGCATGCTACATACATACTACATACATACTACATGCATGCTACATACATACTACATGCATGCTACATACATACTACATGCTACATACATACTACATACATACTACATACATACTACATGCATGCTACATACAATACATTCATACAATACATACATAGACATACAGTACATATAACATAGAGTAACATGCTTACCAATACTTGTCACATTGTTCCCCGAAGCCATTGTCTTTTACGGAATAAATATTAACATAACAAACCACAAAAATACTCACCCATGATCCGAAGCAGTCCACGAGTGTGTCCCACGACGATCTTGGGTAGAGAACTGCAGCATCAGCTGATGCTGCCGTTCTCTACGGGCTGCAGGAATCCAATGATGGAAGGTAGGTATCCTTCCGCACTGTATTCCTCTGCCACTTAAAAAAAAAAAGTCCCTAGTCTCACTTTATGCCATTGCTGTGTGGGAATTTCCCACGCAGCAATGGCATAAAGTGAGACTAGGGACTTTTTTTTTTTTTAAGTGGAGGAGGAATACAGTGCGGAAGGATACCTACCTTCCGTCATTGGATTCCTGCAGCCCGTAGAGAACGGCAGCATCAGCTGATGCTGCAGTTCTCTACCCAAGATCGTTGTGGGACACACTCGTGGACTGCTTCGGATCATGGGTGAGTATTTTTGGGGTTTGTTATGTTAATATTTATTCCGTAAAAGACAATGGCTTCAGGGAACAATGTGACAAGTATTGGTAAGTATGTTACTCTATGTTATATGTACTGTATGTCTATGTATGTATTGTATGTAGCATGCATGTAGTATGTATGTAGTATATATGTGGTATGTATGTAGCATGTAGTATGTAGGTAGCATGCATGTTGTATGTATGTAGTATATATGTGGTATGTATGTAGCATGTAGTATGTATGTAGCATGCATGTAGTATGTATGTAGTATATATGTATGTAGCATGCATGTAGTATATATGTGGTATGTATGTAGCATGTATGTAGTATGTATGTGGTATGTATGTAGCATGTAGCATGCATGTAGTATGTATGTAGTATATATGTGGTATGTATGTAGCATGTAGTATGTATGTAGCATGCATGTAGTATGTATGTAGTATGTATGTAGCATGTAGTATGTATGTAGCATGCATGTAGTATATATGTAGTATGTAGTATGTAGCATGCATGTAGTATATATGTAGTATGTATGTAGCATGTAGTATGTATGTATGTAGCATGCATGTAGTATATATGTAGCATGTATGTAGCATGTATGTATGTAGCATGCATGTAGTATATATGTAGTATGTATGCAGCATGTAGTATGTATGTAGCATGCATGTAGTATATATGTAGTATGTATGTAGCATGTAGTATGTATGTAGCATGCATGTAGTATATATGTGTTATGTATGTAGCATGTAGTATGAATGTAGCATGCATGTAGTATGTATGTGGTAAGTATGTAGCATGTAGCATGCATGTAGTATGTATGTAGTATATATGTGGTATGTATGTAGCATGTAGTATGTATGTAGCATTCATGTAGTATGTATGTAGTATATATGTATGTAGCATGCATGTAGTATATATGTGGTATGTATGTAGCATGTAGTATGTATGTAGCATGCATGTAGTATATATGTAGTATGTAGCATGCATGTAGTATATATGTAGTATGTATGTAGCATGTAGTATGTATGTATGTAGCATGCATGTAGTATATATGTAGTATGTATGTAGCATGTAGTATGTATGTATGTAGCATGCATGTAGTATATATGTAGTATGTATGCAGCATGTAGTATGTATGTAGCATGCATGTAGTATATATGTAGTATGTATGTAGCATGTAGTATGTATGTAGCATGCATGTAGTATATATGTGTTATGTATGTAGCATGTAGTATGAATGTAGCATGCATGTAGTATGTATGTGGTATGTATGTAGCATGCATGTAGTATGTATGTAGTATATATGTGGTATGTATGTAGCATGTAGTATGTATGTAGCATGCATGTAGTATGTATGTAGTATATATGTATGTAGCATGCATGTAGTATATATGTGGTATGTATGTAGCATGTAGTATGTATGTAGTATGTATGTGGTATGTATGTAGCATGTAGCATGCATGTAGTATGTATGTAGTATATATGTGGTATGTATGTAGCATGTAGTATGTATGTAGCATGCATGTAGTATGTATGTAGTATGTATGTAGTATGTATGTAGCATGTAGTATGTATGTAGTATGTATGTAGCATGCAGTATGTATGTAGCATGCATGTAGTATGTATGTAGCATGTAGTATGTATGTATGTAGCATGCATGTAGTATATATGTAGTATGTATGTAGCATGCATGTAGTATATATGTAGTATGTATGTAGCATGTATGTAGCATGTAGTATGTATGTAGCATGCATGTAGTATATATGTAGTGTGTATGTAGCATGCATGTAGTATATATGTAGTATGTATGTAGCATGTATGTAGCATGTAGTATATATGTAGTATGTATGTAGTATATATGTAGTGTGTATGTAGCATGCATGTAGTATATATGTGGTATGTATGTAGCATGTAGTATGTATGTAGCATGCATGTAGTATATATGTGGTATGTATGTAGCATGTAGTATGTATGTAGCATGCATGTAGTATGTATGTAGTATGTATGTAGTATATATATATTTTATTTTTTTTAACATTTAACACATTAGCCGGATGATGGGACTACTACTGTCCCATCATTGGCTAATGTGTCAATCACTGTCATGGTAGCAGGCATCGCCAGATGGGACTTGTAGTCCCATCGGACGATGCCTGCACAGACCCCCGTACATCAGCACAGCCCCCCGGCAGGCCGGCACAGCCCCCCGGCAGGCCGGTACAGACCCCCACAGGGTGCACAGACCACCGGCAGGCCGGCACAGCCCCCCAGCAGGCCGGTACAGACCCCGGGCAGTCCACACAGCCCCCCGGCAGGCCGGCAGAGACCCCCGGAAGGCCCGAAATGACGGCGCATCATGATGCGCACACACCGCGCATCATGATGACGTCATTTCGGCTGTCAATCAACTTTGAACTTCCGATTCCGATGCCGACTTCCGATATTGAAAAAATATCGGAAGTCGGTATCGGAATTCCGATACAGCAAGTATCGGCCGATACCCGATACTTGCGGTATCGGAATGCTCAACACTAGTGGTAAGGGGAGTGTCCTTTTAACCGCTCATTGTTCCTGTCCCACTGAGGGTAAGAAGGACGTCCTCCCCATGGTGATGTCAGGTAGTGAACTGGAAAAAAAGGTTTTAAAAATATATAAAAAAATATAAAAGTTCAAATCACCCCCTTTCACCCCATTCAAAATAAAACAATACAAAGAAAATAAAACATATACATATTTGGTATCGCCGCGTTCAGAATCGCTTGATCTATCAATATAAAAAAATAATTAAACCGATTGCTAAATGGCGTAATGAGAAAAAGCCAAAACGCCAGAATTTCGTTTTTTTTCGTTCGCCGCAATATTGCATAAAAATACAATAACGGGTGATCAAAAGATTGTATTTGCATCAAAATGGTGTTCATTAAAAACGTCAGCTCGGCACACAAAAAATAAACCTTCACCCAACCCAAGAGCATGAAAAATGGAGATGCGACGGGTATTGGAAAATGGTGCAATTCTTTTATACTTTACCTAATAAAGATGAGTTATTTTTACTGATAAATATTTGTTTTGGGTCGTTTATTTTCTGTTGGTATTTGGTTTATCCTATAAAACTCCCATATAATATTCTCACCTTGAATTTATTCTATAAAACTCCCATATAATATTCTCACCTTGAATTTATTTTATAAAACTCCCATATAATATTCTCACCTTGAATTTATTCTATAAAACTCCCATATAATATTCTCACCTTGAATTTATCCTATAAATCTCCCATATAATATTCTCACCTTGAATTTATTTTATAAAACTCCCATATAATATTCTCACCTTGAATTTATCCTATAAAACTCCCATATAATACTCTCACCTTGAATTTATTCTATAAAACTCCCATATAATATTCTCACCTTGAATTTATTTTATAAAACTCCCATATAATATTCTCACCTTGAATTTATCCTATAAAACTCCCATATAATATTCTCACCTTGAATTTATCCTATAAATCTCCCATATAATATTCTCACCTTGAATTTATCCTATAAATCTCCCATATAATATTCTCACCTTGAGTTTATCCTATAAAACTCCCATATAATATTCTCACCTTGAATTTATCCTATAAAACTCCCATATAATATTCCATCCTTGAATTTATCCTATAAATCTCCCATATAATATTCTCACCTTGAGTTTATCCTATAAAACTCCCATATAATATTCTCACCTTGAATTTATCCTATAAAACTCCCATATAATATTCTCACCTTGAATTTATCCTATAAAACTCCCATATAATATTCTCACCTTCAATTTATCCTATAAAACTCCCATATAATATTCCATCCTTGAACGCACGCCGCGTGCATCATGTTTTTGTACAATTTGTGAATAATATATATAGGTTCTCCTCGTCTGAGTTATTTTTGAAGGTCAACAAAATACGATTTTCCTGTAATTCATTTCTCACACTCTAGGTATAATAATGACTTTTCCCTGTGTGGGAGTTTTAATGTTTAAAAAGGTTGACAACTAGTTGGACAACCCCTTCTCATTCCTCATGTTTGGACCTGTTACAATAAAAACACTTACACAAACCTCCCATGCTGGCTCCGTTTCAGTGGTGTCGGCACTTGTGTTCTTCTGTCTCTTTTGATGTTGTTACATCATGTGAGCCCTGTGCCCAATCAGCGCTGACGTCACTGTCCCCACCTTCGGACAAATCAAGCATCATGAAGCCGTCAGAGAGCAGCCGCAGCCCTGGCTTCATGTTGATGTCCAATACGTCCGAAGGCAGGAACAGTGAAGCTGCCGGTGATTGGGTGCAGGGCTCGTGTGATGTGAGAACCTCACATAAGCCCCGGGACAGTGAGTCTCAACACCACTGAAGTGGAGCCGGCACGCCAGCGGAGTATGAGTGTTTTTATTTTAATGAGGCCAAACATGAGGAATGAGTTCACTGAGAAAAAAAAAAATATATTTATCCCTTGATTAGAAGATTCATCGACAAAAGGATAAAACTAAACTTTATTAATCCCAAATGTAAAACTATACTCACAATTCACCCCCTGAAGGTTAGTGCCATTTGGATGTTTTGGGCTGTCATTATGATTTAAAAAGAGAAAACACAGTAGTTTGACAATAAATGGCTTCACCAAACCACTGACCATGAGTGGAGAAAAAGTTTTGGTGTTATTATTCATATTCTCTGAAAAAAAGGCCAAGAAAGCAAAAATTCTGCCGGGGTATGTAAACTTTTGAGCACAACTGTATATTCAAGCAAGACTAGACAAAGAAAACCCTAAAATCATGTATCGTGTTATCCGAAACAGTCAGAAAACTAGCCCCATATTGGGCGACCCCAGACTATATACTGTGTAAGTTTATAAGCCCCTCCAGTGTCAGGAATAGATAGTATGTGATAATCCCGTATATACCACTCAGGGAACACTTACCTTTCAGAGATAATTTCCATATTCATACTAAATAATGGCACAGATCTCCCAGGCATTATGACTGCACATATCCCTAGTCTTTATAACGATATTGCACTCATTCCCTGACAGACCACAGCATGGCCATTAGTTAGAAGCTGCTAATGATACCACCGATCCACCAAACCGCTGCACGACCGGCTCTACCCTCGCCTACTGTATCCTCACTCATCCCCTGTAGATTGTGAGCCCTCGCGGGCAGGGTCCTCTCTCATCCTGGACCAGTCATGACTTGTATTGTTTAAGATTACTGTACTTGTATGTATTATGTATACCCCTCCTCACATGTAAAGCGCCATGGAATAAATGGCGCTATAATAATAAATAATAATAATGATCTTTGGAGCAGGTAAGTTTTCCCTGAGTGGTACATATTGGGCCGTCTGAAGACTGAGTTTAGTCTAGGACAATTTGTCTGCACTACTAATTAACAGCAGTTACATTACCAAACTAGGGCAGTCCCTATAGGAGAAAAACACAAGAATTATACTGTATTGTCACATACTATCTATTCCTGACACTGGAGGGGCTCATAAACTTACGAACTATATAGTTTGAGGTCTCGGATCTGCCAATATGGGGCTAGTTTTCTGACTGTTTCAGATCACATGATACATGATTTTAGTTTTTATTTTCGTCTAGTCCAGCTTGAACATAGGTCAATATTAAATAGTCTCCTGATGACGCCTTTGGTGAAGACGATGAAACCCATAGAAATGAAAGGCTTGGAGAGTGTGTGTGTAAACATCACCTCACCCTATATATTGAGATGTGAGATATGTTTTTTCTATTAGTCACCTTCTGACTAACCTTCAGGGAGTGAATTATGGGTATAGATTTACATTTGGAAGTAATAAAGTTTACTTTTATCCTTTTGTCAGCAAAGAGGAATGAAAAGCGATAACCCCTTTAAGAAAATCCAATTTTGGTTAAAACGATTCCAACAATCTAAACAAAAAAAGGCTTCTCCCCTATGTGACATCTTTGATGTTTATTAACAATTGATTTCCATGTAAAATATTTCCCACATTAAGAAAATGAAAAAGTCCTCTCCTCTGTGTGACTGCTCTGATGTCTTACAAGATTCTCTTTCTGGTTAAAACATTTCCCACATTCTGAACATGAAAAACGCCTCTCCTCTGTGTGGGTTCTCTTGTGCCTAACCAAATTTGAGTTATGAGTAAAACATTTCCCACATTCTGAACATGAAAAAGGCTTCTCCCCTGTGTGAGTTCTCTGGTGCCTTATCAAATGTGAGTTAAGATTAAAACATTTCCCACATTCTGAACATGAAAAAAGCTCCCCTGTGTGAATTCTCTGGTGAATAACAAGGTCTGATTTCTGTTTAAAACATTTCCCACATTCTGAACAGGAAAAAGGCTTCTCCCCTGTGTGAGTTCTCTGGTGAATAACCAATTCTGATTTCTGGTTAAAACATTTCCCACAGTCTGAACAGGAAAATGGCTTCTCCCCTGTGTGAGTCCTCTGGTGCCTAACCAAGTTTGAGTAATGATTAAACCATTTCTCACATTCTGAACATGAAAAAGGCTTCTCCCCTGTGTGAGTTCTCTGGTGAGTAACAAGCTCTGATTTCTGTTTAAAACATTTCTCACATTCTGAGCAGGAAAAAGGCTTCTCCCCTGTGTGAGTCCTCTGGTGCCTAACCAATTTTGAGTTACACTTAAAACATTTCCCACATTCTGAACATGAAAAAGGCTTCTCCCCTGTGTGAATTCTCTGGTGAATAACAAGGTCTGATTTCTGTTTAAAACATTTCCCACATTCTGAACATGAAAAAGGCTTCTCTCCTGTGTGAATTCTCTGGTGAGCAACAAGGTCCGATTTCTGAGTAAAATATTTCTCACACTCTGAACAGGAAAAGGGCTTCTCCCCTGTGTGAGTCCTCTGGTGCCTAACCAATTTTGAGCTATGATTAAAACATTTCCCACATTCTGAACATGAAAATGACTTCTTTGCTTTAGGAGCAGTTTGTTTTTTATTGTCTCTTTTGTGACTTTGATTTTCCTTAGTAGTCATCAATGAATCAGAAGATGGGACCTGTTTCATAGGCTTATATGACAGATCTTTGCTGTGAATGGATGATGATATATCTGGAGTAATAGTAATCACTTCAGTTGTATCTTGTAGGATCTCAAGATCATCAGATTTAAAAATTGAAGATGTCAGCTGTCCCTCTGATCTCCTGGTACAGTCATCTGCTAAGATAAAAAAAAAATTAATAAAATATCCTTGAGTTTTATCATTTTGAACATTTCTACTTAAACTGTCCATAAAAATGCTATGTAAAAAACAGTTCACAGTCTAATAGAAAACCTTGTTGGATGAGCCAGTAGTGTGCGGTGTTCAACTGTTTGTTCATTCTGCCTCCCAAATATCAAATAAAAAGAAACCAATCAATGTTATGTAGGCAAAAAAAATACCAATTCTCATCTCACAAAAAACAAGTCCCCACTCAGGTCCATCATCTGTCAATGGAAAAACAGAGGTTCCCACACTTTTAGGGGCTCAAACGCTGTTGAAAAGCAACAGGGTTTCTATAAACCAATCCAGCAAAATCCGCTCTCACTTCGTAGTCTTGCAGTGTGCGCAAACAACATTTAGGATCCCTTTATTTAGCAATATTACATTGATAAGAACCCACTTAATTTGTGGTGTCTCCTGGAGCACAATCTGGGCACTATGTGCTGGGTAATAAAATGGCAAATGTGTAATTTTCACTCTCCAACATCCACTGTGTGTTAATTTCCGGAAAGTGGCTGTGTAGTCAAAATATTCACTCCTCCTAAGGATTATAACCCTCAGTGAATTAATTAATAACATGGAATCACTTTATGACTGTTCTGGTTTTCTGTCATTTAGTTATATTAGGGCTTCTGCATATGGTGTGTCCAATCTCATCTGGGATCTGTTCCTGCTGTCCAGCTGGAGTAATCTGCTCCCTACTTCAGCCAATTGGAAAGTACCACACCCTACTAAAGCGCAAAGCACATGGCCGGAATCTGCCAGATACAGCGCTGTTCTCCTCTGGTTCAGTCCTCTGTGCTCAGCTTCCGGCTTGTGTATTTGTCTCCTGCTTTGACCGTGGCCCGGTTACTGACTACTCTTGTGTCTTTGCACAAGAACCGGATCTTATTGTTACGAATATTTCTGCACATAATGAATATAATGGTCTCAATTTCTCTGAGCAGATAGCATTAAAGAATTTGAATGAGTTATATTCCACTAATACCATTGTTTCTAGGGATGTTTTTCAAGCAGAAAATTTATGCATAAAAAATCCGAGTTTTTATCCCATCCAGTCCAGAGCTGAGTGCATGGACAAGTTTCAAAATGTCATGAAGTGGGAAACTCAGAGAGCTGGACGTAACAATTAAAGCACAGAGGTAAAAAAGTAATTTGAGTCACAAACAGCAGAGAGCCATTGATGAAATTAAAAAAACAACTAAAATAACAATTGAAAAAGCAGATAAAGGTGGTCTGATCGTGATCATGGATACCGCCCAATACAGAGATCAAATGAATGCTTTATTAAGTGACAGTTCTACATACAGAAAATTGCCTCATGATCCCACAAAGGATTTTCATAGAAAGGTGTTTAAACTTGAAAGCACAGGTAGATTTTTTGAAAGTTGATTTCCCTATTATTCCTACAATATATGGGTTACCTAAAGTGCATAAAAGTGTATCACCACCCCCCATGCGCCCCATTGTATCGGGCATTGGGTCTCTCACTGAACACCTCAGCCAGTGGGCAGATTCTTATTACAACCACTGGTTACACGAGTTCTGGGGTTCTTGAGAGACTCAAAAGACGTACTACATCAATTTTCAAATGTGGTTTGGAACGGTGAATTTCAGTGGATTGGCTGCGATGTCACTGCCCTTTACACCTCTATCCCCCAAGACATTGCAATTAGAGCACTAGAATTTCACTTGTACAAATAAAGTGATTATACTAATGAATTATGTAATTATATTGTGCAGGTTATTCATTTTCTGATGCTTCATAATTATTTCTTCTTTGATGGGGACTTTTTTCTGCAATGCAGAGGAGTATCAATGGGCGGCAAACACTCGCCATCGGTGGCTAATCTTGTCGCATTGGGAGGAGGTAATTCTATATTCTGACAACAATCCGTTTTTGTCCAGCATTTTCTGGTATGGCAGATACATCGATGATACACTCCTTATTTAGAGTGGTGATGTGTCTGCTATATCAGAATTAGTGGAGTATTTTAATTCTAATGATTTCAATCTAAAATTTACATCTGTGACTGACCCACATGTGATTTCATTCTTGGACCGCACACTGAAGGGTGTTGCAGGTGCTGTTATCAGCACTGCTACATTCTGTAAACCACTCTCTGGTAATAGTATACTACATGCTTCTAGTAACCACCCCAGGCATACTATTAAATCTATACCAGTGGGGGAGCTGACTAGAATTACCAGAAATTGTAATGATGACAATATCTTGAAAAAGGAAATTAATTAATGTTGTGACAAGTTGGGAAAAAGAGGTTAGTCTAATTGGTGTCTTGATAGAGCAAAGAAAATTGTGCACAAAAAGAAAAGACATGATATGTTGTTACCTAGGGCAGATAATAACGATAAAAATCAAGATACAATTGTATGCTCTGTTCAGTACAGTTCTCAGTTCAATACCATTAAGACACTTATTCTAAAACATTGACCCGTTCTATTTGAAGATGACGTTTTATCTAATATTTTGCCCAAAGGTTGTCAAGTGGTTGCAAAAAAAGCCAACACTATTGGATATGTTGTCTCAGACATGGTTGCATTGCTGCGGTTTTTATCGTTGTGGCACATCTAAATGCAGAACATGTGCACAGTCCGACATTGTCCACTCTTTTTTTTGATAGCACCAATTGCAATGAGCATATAATAAAACAATATATTAATTGTAATAGTAAGAACGTAATATATTTGTCTATTCAGAGTGTAATCTGAGATATGTGGGCTGCACACCTCACACGCTCAAGACTCGCATATCTGAGCACATAACCGATATTTCATCTCCTTCTAGTGATAATCGATCTATTTCATCTGCATCCAGACATTTCATTAATGAACATCAAAGAAGTGCTGAATCTTTTCGTGTTATGGGTATCGAGAAAATAATGCCACATACAAGAGGTGGAAATTTAAAGAAACGTCTTCTAACACGAGAAGCATACTGGATTTTTCTTATCTGAACACGTTTTCCCAATGGATGGAAAGCCAGAAGAGAAATGATGTTCCATTATTGATGGTATTAATGTAATTGTAATCTATATGCAAATGTTTTTTTCATTTTTTCTCTTTTTTTATATAAATGCCTGCCTTTTCTTTTTATATGGATTTCATAATTCCTTCCGTTTTTTATGTATATATAATTATTTGTGCACTATAGTTATTTTGTTTCCTTTTTTTTCTTTTCACATCATGTGTTTTAAATTTGACTTTATTGGGTGAAATGAGTATAAATTGTAGTAACAGCCAGGGGAAGTAGCTTTGAGAAACAACAAGCTTTTGTTCGAAACACGTAACCCACCATCTGTTACTCATGTGAACGAATTTCTTCTTTTTTGTTCTGGACTTATTTTTAAACAATAAATTGGACTTTTTTGTGAAGCTGGACCCTTTCTCATCTTTTTTCTGTGCATTTATTCCCTGTTGTGACCGTGGCCCATTTACTGACTACTCTTGTGTCTTCTGATTCTGTCCTTCTGGTTCTGACCCAGCTACCTGACTATGCCTCTTGCTATCTAACACCACAGAATAGCAGGTAACACCATGGTCCAAGCCTAGGGGTCCCAGTGTAAGTCCAGATCCATGTAATGGTGTTAGATGAGCAAGTCAATCCTTGGCAGAGGCATATCTAGGCTTTCTGGCACCCAGGACAAGAATTTGGTTTGGCTCCCCCCCACACACATTAACTCCCATCCCCACTCATTAACCCCCCACACACATTAACCCCCTTCCCAACTCATTAACCCCCCACACATTAACCCCCATCTCCACTCATTAACCCCCCTCATTAACCCCCATCCCCACTCATTAACCCCCCCACACATTAACCCCCCATCCCCACTCATTAACCCCCCACACATTAACCCCCATCCCCACTCATTAACCCCCCACACATTAACCCCCATCCCCTCATTAACCCCCATCCTCACTCATTAACCCCCATCCCCACTCATTAACCCCCCCACACTAACGCCCCCCCATCTTCGGTGTCTTCAGCTCCACAGTGGAGCACTTACCACCAGCGTTCGCTCTGGACGCCAGGGAGTGACGTCAGCAGTGTGATCACATGACCTGATCACACTGCTGACTTCGCTATGGCCCGGCGGTCAGAGCTTCAATTGTACTGGCATCTATATAGACGCCAGTGCAATTGTTCCCTGGGAGCTGGCACGCGCACCTTCTCTGCGCCAGCTGTCAGCTTGACAGCTGATACAGAGAACCACCGACTCTCAGGCCGGGGGGGCGGCAGAACGCAGCCGCCAGGGAGGACACTGCGGACCGCTGCATTAGGCGGCCCAACTGTGCCCCCTGCCAGCTGCGCCCGGGGCAACTGCCCCGGCTGCCCCCCCCAGATACGCCCCTGATCCTTGGGATATGGACAGCAGAGAAGATAGTGCCTTCTGGTGGACATCTTTTGAGCTGCCAGGTGACCATGAACAGTGCTCCCAATACATTGTGTCTGCAAACTATTCCAGCTAGATCTGCATTCAAATAGCTAAATGGCGCTCCTTCCCTTCTGAACACTGCCATGTGCCCAGACAGTAGTCTACAACCGTATGTAGGGCATAGTGCGAAGCTGGAAAATAATTTGTAAGATCCATTTGTTTTCTATTATCCTTTGTGAAGAATTCCAAACTTACCACCACATAAAGTGACACACGTCAGATATTAATAATGGGGCCTGATTAGGAACTACTGAAACAATCAAACTCCACAGTCTCCATCAGTAATAAATGAGCAGCTAGTGGCGAAACCTCTCTGGTGTAATTAACGTATGGGTTTCGGAGACTTCACAATCTAAACTATCGTAAGCTCCAATATTTTCTGTCAGATGAGTTTCAAGAAGAAATATTCGGCATTTAAAAAGAACTGTGTATAAGGCCGATTTCACACGTCCTGATATTTCCGGTACCAGAGATGTCCATTGTGTGTAATACTGGTGGCACATGTGTGACAACCATGTGCAGCATCAGTACCACATGGATGGCCGACACAGAAGAAGCGCTACAGTAAGCGCTGTTCCACGGTGGCGGGTGCTGAAGATGCTCTCATCATTCTCCTCTGCTCTGCTGGCGGGGAGAATGATGAGAGTTAGTCAGAATGATGACAGCAGGTGGGGGCTTTTGGGACTATTACTCCCATCAACCTACACCTGCTGCTAAAAACAGTGACAGCAGGAGCGGATGATGGGAGTATTCCTCACCCATCGCCTGCACTATAACTAAATAAATGAATGAAAAAAAACGGCGTGGGTTCCCTTGTATTTTCTATAACCAGTCTGGCAAAACTCACAACTGGGGGCTGCAACCCTCAGCTGTCAGCTTCAGCAAGGCTGGTTATCAAAAATAGAGGGGTCCCAAAACAGTTTTTTTTAATTATTTAAATAAATAATTAAAAAGCCGCGTGGGGTCCCCCCCATTTTTGACATCCAGCCTTGCTAAAGCTGACAACTGGGGGCTGGTATTCTCAGGCTTGTAAGGGTCCATGGATATTGACCCCTTGCCTAAAAATAGCAGCCCGCAGCTGCCCAGAAAAGGCACATCTATTAGATGCGCCAATTCTGGCGCTTTGCCCGGTTCTTCCCACTTGCCCTGTAGTGATGTCAATTGGGGTTCATATTTGTGGGGTTGATGTCACCCTTGTATTGTCAGGTGACATCAAGCCCATGGCTTAGTAATAGAGAGACATCTATAAGACACCTATCCATTACTAATCCTATAGTTATATGGTAAATAAAAACACAGCCAGTCTTTTATTAGAAATAAAACAAAACACAGGGCAAGTGGGAAGAGCATGGCAAAGCGTTGGAATTGGCGCTTCTAATAGGTGTGCCTTTTCTGGACAGCTGCGGGATAGTAATTGTTTAATCTGTATTTGTAGCTTTCAATTAATAAGATTCTCATGCTTCGGGGTGGGGTTGTGGGAGTGGTTGTGGGAGTGGCTGTGTGCGGGGACTTATGTTGTGCTCTGCGTACATATTCATCTGTATTGGCTTATGACACTGATCCTTCAGTGACCTGCCCCCTATTTTACATAAAAAAATTACATCCAGAAAAATGTCACCGGTGATGGAGGGGCCTGCACAGTACCATCTATAAGTAAGAGATAGATGCTACTGGATAGGCGCCGCCAGTGTCATTTGTAAATTTTTTTTCTAAGCCTCAAAATAGCCACAATATTATAGACTGTTGTGAATTCGCTTTCTGGTCTCCCTCTGGTTATTACTGAAGGTAGTGGAGCTAGGCAGATCGACAGAGGGGCTGCGAGTTCTCTTTCTGGGCTCCCTCTGGTGGTTACTGGAGGTAATGGAGCTGATCTGATTGACAGAGGCTTGCCACCTGATATTGATGATGACGATTGGAGATCTGGGGTTTCAGATTGTGATTTAAGACAACCGACTCCTCTATCCCTGCTGGTGATTTGCTTCCTGTTCCTCCTGAGGTCTGATTTCTCCAGCTCTGTCCCTACATTTTCAGCTAAGTGGTTTATTTGCTATTCTGTTTGCATTTGATCTGGTTTTGTCTATCTCTTCTTGGTGCGGGTCAGCCAGCTCCGGCTGGGGCTGTGCTGAATCACCGCCCATATGTTACTGCTTGTGCCAGTTTGTTTTATCCCGTTAGATTGGTATATTCTGAAAGCAGAGCAAAAAGAGACCAGAGTGCTGATATAGTGGGGGGCGAAGTAGTGTGACTTCAGTGTTTTTTGCATCAGACGTGTTGGACTTTTTGCAGGGTTTTTTTGCGTGATTGCAGACAGTGCCTTTCCTATCGTGTCCTGTCTGGTCAGTGTGGGTCCCCTCATTTGCTCAGTCTATTTTCCTGCCTGTGTTTGTGTTTTCATCTTCTCTCACCGACAATATATGTTTGGGGGCTATCTATTCCTTTGGGGTCTGCTCTGGGGCAGTTTAGATTTCCCCTTTCTTGCTTTAGGCTTAGTTAGCTCTACAGCTGTGCCAAGGCGTCTAGGATCATCGTTGGTACGCTCCACGGCTACTGCTAGTTGTGTGGATAGGATCAGGGGTCTGCAATCCGCTTAGGTACCAACCTCTCTGGTTTTCTGTGGCTTAGCCTGGACCTGCTCTCCTCCTCGGTGACCCATTCATAACAGAATCACCAGCCCAACTGTAGACTCTAGTGTACTCCAAAAAAGGAAGGAATTTAAAAAAAAAAAAAAAAAGTGTCAGGATTTTTTTTAATATATTTTTTCCTCTTTTTTCTGGGGCTGCAGGAGGAGATTTTTTTTTCTCTAAATGGAGACTAAGCAATTGTTTGATCGCGTTGAGCAGCTCGCTGCTGAAGTGCGAGTAATTTCTGCCTATCTCGCTCATTCATCTGCTGTTGAACCAAAAATCCCTACTCCTGATGTTTTTTGGGGATCGGTCTAAATTTTTGAATTTTAAGAATAATTGTAAACTATTTTTTGCTTTGAAACCTAACTCATCGGGGAGCTCGGTGCAGCAGGTTAAAATTGTCATTTCCGTGCTGCGTGGTGATCCCCAGGATTGGGCCTTTTCTTTGAAACCGGAGATCATATTCTGGCTAATGTGGACGCGCTTTTTCAAGCCTTGGGTGTTATGATTGAGTCACCATAGGAGGCAAAAATAGAAATGCTAGCTAAGTCCAGAAAACCAGAGAAGTTGGCAGCTATCGGATTGCAGACCCCTGAACCTATCAACACAACTAGCAGTAGCCGTGGGGGGCTCCTACGATGCCCTAGGCCCCTCGATCACAGCCGGAGGACTACATAGCCTAAAGACAGAAAGGGAAATCTAAACTGCCCCAGAGCAGGCCCCAAAGCAAAAGGCAGCCCCCCACATATAATGACGGTGAAGCAAGAAGAAAGAACAAAACACAGACAGAAAGATAGACTGAGCAAAGATGGGGCCCAAGCTAGCTTAGATAGGAAAGGACAGGAAGGCTGCTGTCTGCAATCCGTGAAAAAACCTATGAAAATAAGAGCCAACAAACTGACAGTAAAAAAGGCCCTGAAGACGCTAGGCTTCAAAAAAGGCTATGTCAGTACTCAGGACTATTCTGAAGACAGAGCAACAGGCAAAAGGAGATTCAGCTCACCCCAGCAGGGAATGGCAGAATCCAGAAAAGCAAGGAAAACAAAACACTAATGCAAAAAGGCAAAGCAGAAATCTTAGCTTTAGATGAGCAGGAATCAGACTTTTCCTAGAAGTCCACAGAGAAATCACCCGCAGGCCAGAAGGGCGTCGGCAGCCTTATATCCAGTCATTAACTCCACTCAGCCAGTCATCATCATCAGCTGTGTTTTTTCTGTGGAGACGCCTCTCATACTATTTCTGTCCACCCTAAACGAGAAAAGCGTTTTGCTCACGCATTTGCGGTGGGAAATGTACAGCCTAAGTTTCTTTTGGCGATTACCCTGATCTGCTCCTTGTCTACATTTTCTGCTAAGGCTTTTGTAGATTCAGGAGCAGCTTCGAATCTGATGTATTTGGACTTTGCTAAACGTTGTGGTTTTCCCATGATACCCCTGCGGACTCCTATCCCTTTGAGGGGTATTGATGCTACTCCTTTGGCGGGGAATAAACCCCAGTTTTGGACCCAGGTGATATTGCGGGTCGCCCCGGACCACCAAGAAAATTGTAAATTTTTGGTGCTGCACAATTTGCATGATACTATTGTTCTGGGTTTTCCTTGCTTGCAAACTCATAATCCTGTTTTAGATTGGAAATCTGTGTCTGTGGTGAGTTGGGGTTGTCAATGTGTTCTTAGGGACACTCCTGTTTTCTCCACCTCTCTCCAGTCTCATGATATTCCTGACTATTTGGCAGATTTTTCTGATGTATTTAGTGAGAGTAAGTCTGCGTCTTTGCCTCCTCATAGGAGTTATGACTGTGCAATTGAGTTAATGCCCAGGTGTAAATTTCCCAAGGGTCGGCTTTTCAATTTATCGGTACCAGAACATGATGCTATGCGATCTTATATCAAGGAGTAGTTGGAGAAGGGTCATATTAGACCATCCTCTTCACCTTTAGATGCTGGGTTTTTTTTTGTGGCCAAGAAAGATGGTTCATTAAGGCCATGTATTGACTATCGTTCCCTTAACAAAATCACTGTTAAATATCAGTACCCTAGATGTACGGTACATTCTGGTATCAAATCAGTACCCGTTACCCCTGATTACTGATTTATTTTCCAGAGTTAAAAGTGTCTGTTGGTTTACCAAGCTTGACCTCAGGGGGGCGTATAATCTTATTCACATCAAGCACGGGGATGAATGAAAGATGGCGTTTAATACTCCGGAGGGACATTTTGAGTACCTGGTGATGCCTTTTGGGCTCACTAATGCCCCTTCTGTCTTTCAATCTTTTATGAACGATATTTTCCGGGACTTTGTGGATAAGTTTTTGATCATTTATCTTGATGATATTTTGATCTTTTCCAGTGATTGGGATTCTCAAAATCCGTAAGACAGTGTGGAACATATCCGGACTGTGTTCCGGATTTTGAGGGAAAATTCTCTGTATGTTAAGGGATCGAAGTGTCTTTTTGGTGTACAGAGGATTTCATTTTTGGGATTCATTTTGTCCCTGTCTGCTATTGAAATGGATCCGGCCAAGATACAGGCCATTTATGATTGGGTTCAGCCCACTTCTTTGAAGGCTCTCCAGAAGTTTTTGGGTTTTGCTAATTTCTACCGTAAATTTATAAGTAATTTTTCTGGTATTGTTAAACCACTGACTGATTTGACCAAAAAGGGCGCTGATGTGGTGAATTGGTCTCCAGAGGCACTCGGAATTTCAGGAGCTTAAGCGGAGATTCACTTCTGCTCCGGTTCTACGGCAACCTGATGTCTCACTCCCATTTCAGGTGGAGGTAGATGCTTCTGAGATTGGTGTAGGAGCCGTTTTGTCCCAAAAAGATCTGGTGACTTCTAAGGTGCCTTCTTTTCTCAAAAATTCTCCCCATCTGAACGCAACTATGATGTGGGGAATCGGAAATTGTTGGCCATGAAATGGGCATTTGAAGAGTGGAGACATTGGTTGGAGGGAGCTAGACATCAAGTTGTGGTCTTCACCGACCACAAGAATTTGATTTATCTTGAATCAGCCAAACGCTTGAATCCTAGACAGGCTAGGTGGGCCTTGTTTTTCACGCGTTTTAATTTTGTGGTCTCTTTTCTTCCGGGCACTAAGAATGTTAAGGCGGACGCCCTTTCCAGGAGTTTCTTTGCGGATTCTCTTGATGTGACCGAACCTACTACCATTTTAAATGAGGGTGTAATTCTTTCCGCTATTTCACCTGATTTGAGATGTGCCCTGGAGGAATTTCAGGAGGACAAACCTGAACGTTGCCCTAAGGGAAAATTGTATGTCCTGACCAGTGGAGGAAAAGAGTAATGTCTGAAATTCATTGCTCCGCGTTGGCTGGTCATCCAGGTATTTTTGGTACCAGAGATTTGGTGAGTCGGTCTTTTTGGAGGCCTGCCTTATCTCATGATGTCAGGAATTTTGTGCAGTCCTTTGGGACTTGTTCTCGGTCCAAGCCCTGTTCTCGTTCTAGTGGGTTGTTGATGTCCTTGCCGGTGCCCAGGAGGCCATGGACCCATATTTCAATGGATTTTATTTCTGATCTTCCTGTCTCTCAGAGAATGACTGTTATCTGGGTGATTTGTGATAGATTTTCTAAGATGGTCCATCTTGTACCACTCCCAAAGTTGCCATCTTCTTCTGAGTTGGTGCCCTTGTTTTTACAACAGGTGGTTCGGTTGCACGGGATTCCTGAGAACATTGTGTCAGACAGAGGAATCCAGTTTGTTTCCAGATTTTGGAGAGCTTTTTGTTCCAAACTGGGAATTCAGTTATCTTTCTCCTCTGCATTTCATCCTAAGACCAATGGGCAGACTGAGAGAACAAACCAGACTTTGGAGTCCTATTTGAGATGTTTCATATCTGCTGATCAGGATGACTAGGTCTCATTTTTGCCCTTGGCCAAATTCGCGCTAAACAATAGAGCTGGTTCTGCCAATTTGATGTCGCCCTTTTTCTGTAACTTTGGGTTTTATCCTCGATTTTCTTCAGGGCAAGTGGAATCTTCGGCCTGCCCAAGTGTGGACACTGTGGTAGAGAGAATGCAGCAGATTTGGGACCAAGTGGTGGATAAGTTGTCCCACTCTCAGGAAAGAGCCCAACGGTTTTCCAACCGGCATAGGACCATTGGTCCCCGGTTTAATATGGGTGATCTGGCTTGTTTGTCTTCAAAGAATATTCCCATGAAGGTTGCGCCTCCAAAATTCAAGCCAAGATTCATTGGACCTTATAAGATTTTGGAGATCATTAATCCCGTTTCTTTCCAATTGGCTCTTCCAATTACGTTTAAGATCCGTAACGTGTTTCATAAATCTTTGTTGAAGAGGTTTGTGGAGCCAGTAGTTCCTATGGCGGCGCCTCCTGACCCTGTATTGGTTAAAGGCAATTTGGAGTATGAGGTAGAGAAAATATTGGATTCTCGTTTGGCTAGACGGAGACTCCAGTACTTGGTCAAATGGAAGGGCTATGGCCAGGAGGATAATTCTTGGGTCTCTGCTTCTGACATTCATGCCGAAAGATTGGTTCGTGCTTTTCACCGGGCCCATCCTGATGGGCCTGGTGGCGTAGGTACTGTTGTGAATTCGCTTTCTGGCCTCCCTCTGGATATTACTGAAGGTAGTGGAGCTGGTCAGATCAACAGAGGGGTTGCGAGTTCTCTTTCTGGGCTCCCTCTGGAGCTGACTTGATCTGATTGACAGAGGCTTGCCACCTGATAATGATGATGACGATTGAAGATCTGGGGTTTCAGATTGGGATTTAAGACAGCCGACTCCCTCTATCCCTGCTGGTGATTTGCTTCCTGTTCCTCCTGAGGTCTGATTTCTCCAGCTCTGTCCCTGCATTTTCAGCTAAGTGGCTTATTTGCTATTCTGTTTGCATTTGATCTGGTTTTGTCTATCTCTTCTTGGTGCGGGTCAGCCAGCTCCGGCTGGGGCTGTGCTGAATCACCGCCCATATGTTACTGCTTGTGCCAGTTTGTTTTATCCCATTAGATTGGTCTCTTTTTGCTCTGCTTTCAGAATATACCAGAGTGCTGATATAGTGGGGGGCGAAGTTGTGTGACTTCAGTATTTTTTGCATCAGACGTTTTGCAGGGTTTTTTGCATGATTGCAGACAGTGTCTTTCCTTTCCTGTCCTGTCTAGTTAGTGTGGGTCCAATCGTTTGCTCAGTCTATTTTTCCTACCTGCGTTTGTGTTTTCATCTTGTCTCACCAACAATATATGTTTGGTGGCTATCTATTCCTTTGGGGTCTGCTCTGGGGCAGTTTAGATTTCCCCTTTCTTGCTTTAGGCTTATTTAGCTCTCCGGCTATGCCGAGGCATCTAGGATCATCGTAGCTACGCTCCATGGCTACTGCTAGTTGTGGGGATAGGATCAGGGGTCTGCAATCTGCTTAGTGACCACCCTCTCTGGTTTTCTGTGGCTTAGCCTGGACCTGCTCTCCTCCTCGGTGACCCATTCATAACAATAGGCATTATCAACAATAATATCAACACTATTATTGTATCAGGTACAAAGTGCTGCAGTGCAAAAGTAAAGAAGGATAAAGTGCATGGGTTTCACCGAGATAAACAGTGTGCTGCCAGGGTCCCATGGACCTGATCCTTATTACAGGTCCATTGTAGTTATATGCCCCCATGATGTGTTTGCACTATTAGCACTTTATCACACAGTGATTGTGGCGCTGGTTTCTGTATAGCACCTTTGGCACTAAAGCACTTTGGTTATAACACTCTTCACATTTGCACAATGCAGCACTTTCCGTTTTTGTGATTTCATAAATATATACATTTTTTGATATTTGATTCACTATATTAACAATGATAGGGGCAGTTTATATAATGTGCTTTTATACTGACAGTGTGTATTAGGATTTTTCTATTCTACCTTTTCAGTTAGCCATTAAAAGGTATGCTCTGGGGCTGAGGTATGCTACTGAGGACTCTCAATCCTGAATATTTTTCTATCTACTGGCTAACACGGTACAAAGATATACATCTTTCCTGTATCTATTCTATTGTGAATATTGTGGCTTTATTTACTGTAATACATTTTTCAGATATTTTCCAAACGTGCTCCAGTTTGATTCAGCTGCATTCAGTTTTTATTTATTATAATTCAATAACAATTTTTTTAATATTATCATTATGTTTTTCCTGTAGTTTATCACAATCCTCCTTGAAATTACCGTATTTTTGGACCATAAAATGCATCTAGGTTTTAGAGGAAGAAATTAGGAAAAAAAATTGAAGCAAAAATTTGGTCAATTCTGTACTTAATATCCCCTATCCTGGTATATATGGTCCCCTCAGCCTCATCCTGATACACATGGCCCCCTCATCCCTATCCTGGCATGCATGGCCACCTCATCCCTATCCTTGCATGCATGACCACCTCATCCCTATCCTGGTATGCTTGGATCCCTCATCCCTACCCTGGTATGCATGCCGCCTCATCCCTATCCTGGTACGCAGGGCCCCCCCATTTCATCCTAGTATGCATGCCGCCTCATCCCTATCCTGGTATGCAGGGCCCCCATCTCGACCTAGTATTCATGGTCCCATCCCTATCCTGGTATGCAGGGATCCATCTCATCCTGGTATGCAGGGCACCATCTCGTCCTGGTATGCAGGGCCCCATTCTTGTAAGTGGCCCCCACCACCATTCCTATCCTGGTATGCAGGGCCCCATCCCTATCCTGGTATGCAGGGTCCCATCCCGTCCTGGTATGCAGGGCCCCATCCTTATAAGTGGCCCCCACCCCCATTCCTATCCTGGTATGAATGATCCCATCCCTATCCTGGAATGCATAGTCCCATCTCATCCTGGTATGCATGGCCCCATCTTGCCCTGGTATGCATGGCCACATCTCGCCCTGGTATGCATGGCCACATCTCAACCGGTTATGCAGGGCCCCATCCTTATAAGTGGCCCCCACCACCATTCCTGTCCTGGTATGCAGGGTCCCATCCCTATCATGGTATGCATGGTCCCATCTCGTCCTGGCATGCAGGGCCCCATCCTTATAAGTGGCCCCCACCCCCATTCCTATCCTGGTATGAATGATCCCATCCCTATCCTGGTATGCAGGGTTCCATCCCTATCATGGTATGCATGGTCCCATCTCGTCCTGGTATGCAGGGCCCCATCCTTATAAGTGGCCCCCACCCCCATTCCTATCCTGGTAGACATGGCCCCATCATTAAAAAAACAAAAACAAATCATTACACTTACCTAACCGGCGCTCCCTTGCAGCGTCCTGCTACGGTGCCAGCAACTGCTATTTGCTTGTAACCAGCGCTGATAACAGTGAGTATTCATGAATATTCATTTCTCTTAAGTAGCGGCACACGTGACCGGAAGCAGGAAGCTGGTGGCTGACACTGCGCGCTACTGAAGAGCAATGAATACTCACTGCCCTTTGCGTACACAGTCCTGGCAGCTGGGCTCTGCTTGTGAGCAGCACATGATGTCCCTGCCATGCACTGCTTACAAGCACAAAGCAGTTGCTGGCACCGGAGCTGGACACTGAGAGGGAGCGCGGGGTAGGTAAGTGTAATGGTTTGCTTTTTAATGTTTTCTGATGCGGCCATGCATACCAGGATAGGGATGGGGATGGGGGTCAATTATAAGGATGGGGCCATGCATGCCAGGACCGGGGTTGGAGGCTAATCATATCAAGATACTATTATTAAAGAGAAATGAATATTCATTGCCCTCCAAACCCATGGGCGTGGAATGCAGTGAATATTCATTTCTCTTTAGCAGCGAGAAGAGGAGTTAGCCGCAGTCACCGGCTCCAGCCTCATGTGACTCGCTGCTCCGCCGATGCCGTTCTCCCACCTCCCCACCACAGCCAGAGCTGGTACATCCGGACTATAAGACGCACCCCCCCATTTTCCTCCATATTTTTGAAGGAAAAAAGGCGTCTTATAGTCCAAAAAATAAGGTAGTTTTAACACAAATTGAAAAGTCAGGATAAAGGGAAACTCTGCTGTTATTGTACACACTTATAATTCACACTTGGCCTCACTGCACATTTACTGTTGCCGCTCATAAAAGCAAAGTTTGACCAGAAAGACTGGACCTGGTCTTGTAGGGACCATGAGACATTCAGCAGCACAGAAGGGAGAGAAGGGAGATTCATCCGATAAGATCTCAGGGATCTAGGAAGCCAACAGCATCCTTACCCTCCGCTTACTCTTACAGACCCATCATACTTTTCTTCAAGCGATTTTCTATCTTGTCAGAACATTCTATGTACGCTGTCATTTGGCTTTATAGTTACAGATCTGGGCAGGTAACGGTCAGCGTCTCCTAATTCAGCTCGTATGTTCTCTAGAAAAGGGCTTTCACTGCCCAAAGTCATTTGAACAGTTTTGGGTGGAGGAGAATGTTGTGGTCTAGAGGCAAAATGGTGATCATGGTAATACGGCCAGACTACACCACCGATAAAGCAGCCACAGCCGGTGACTGAGAGGAATCTGTGACCTCTCTGCATTCAGTGGTTACTACTCACCTGGGTAGTCATATGTGGGAATCTCCTCTTTACACCACTCATCACCCCTCACATATGTCTCTGTAGTATTAATATGGGTCAGATCTTCACCCTGAAACAAATATTGTAAAAGTCACAGACAGATGGAGAAGTCCCATCTATGATCAGCTCTAATCCTGCCATCTCCACCGCTCTCATTACACAAGTATAAAACATATAATACTGGTGGATAAAACAAGACTGAGCACAAGACCTTCACAGCCGTCTACACATCATAGGGGAGATCTCCTGACACCTTCTCTCCATCTACCTGGTGATCCTGAGGAGCACTGGGATCTTCTTGGTTACAGTCCTGTGGAAGAAGAGGACGGGGACATCTCTCTGGTGTTGTCCTCTTACTGGATAGATCTGGAGGAAACACATACAGGGACTGAATTCATTCTCTGCATACAGCTAATTATAGGCCGTGTGTATTTAGTCCTGTCTATTACCTGGTGATGTGAGGGGCTGGGGAACCTCCATTATGACGTTCTTGTACAGATCTCTGTGTCCTTCTAAATACTCCCACTCCTCCGTGGAGAAATAGACAGCGACATCCTGACACCTTATAGGAACCTGACACATACAATGATACCGTCATCCCCCGATCCCTTCATAGTGTTACTGTATAATGTCCCAGCATTCCCAGCAGTGTCACCTCTCCAGTCAGCAGCTCAATCATCTTGTAGAGGAGTTCTAGGATCTTCTGGTCATTGATGTCCTCATGGATCAGGGGGTGAGGTGGAGACCCCGTGATTGGGCTCAGGGGTCTTCCACATCCCTCAGACACAGGGTCCTGACAGTGATCACTAGAGGTCTTCTTCACCACTGTGTAATCCTGGTTATGGAGAGACACATTAATAAATCTCACTACAGACATTTCCAGAGTCCTCACCTCTCCAGTTCTGTCCATCTGTTATTCCCATAGATAAGAATGATGTAATGTGACGTCATCAGAATCTCTCACCTCTCCAGTGAGATGGAAGAGGATCTCTAGGGTGAGGTGTAACATCCTCTCCACCATCTTGTCTCTGTCCATATCCATCCTTGATGGGTAAATCAGGAAAATTCTCTTCTGTAGAAGATCTTCACTGAGAGGATCCGATATTGTAGAGACCTGAATGAGAAGAAGATGAGCCGATGTAACATCATAAGAATCCTGTGTAATAATACACTTACTGGAGATAATAAGGGAAACATATGAGGAGATTTATTATCTTACAGGGTTTAGTTTTCTTCCCTGACATCTACTAATAAAACTTATATATTTAGGCCACAGACAACAAGCAGTTTCCTCCTCGGAGTCGGCAGCTGAACACGTTCCTCATAGACTCATCTTCCATAACGCTAATTCTCGTCTCATTACCGACACTGGATTCGGCATTAGCAATACTGCAGGAGAGATTCATTACACGCGACATGAGAAATAACTCCTTCATGATGAGGACGACATCTTCATCTTCTACTACGGCTCTAGAAACAGATGTGGCCAGAGTCGGTCACTGCCTCCATCCCCACCGGCCGTCTATATGAAGGTTTCCCGTCTTCCCCGCACTGGAATCTTCTATCACGTTAGATCTCAGCTCTGAGTCACACAGAAGTTTGAGGCTTTTAGAAAAGATTTTTAGTTTACACAAACACAACGGACAGAAATGATCTGATCCCAAAGTCTCCATGTACAGTGATTTATGGGGTTTATTTCTGGCCTTAGGCTTTCCTATATTACAAGAAAAACTCCAGAAAAAGCCGATATTAAAATGTTTCTAAAGAAAAATTGGCTCCAACAATTCTTGTAAGAAGAAAAAAAACATGGAAAAAGCAGAAGACCCCTGTACATTTTATTATATTTCAACAAGTGAAACATTTATTAAAAAGAAATGAATCTTTTTGGTCCCCAGAACATAGATGTACACCGCAGGGACAGCACAGATGAGGCTGCAACAAATCCCTGACAGTTTAACCACTTGCTGCTGTGAAAAGCAAACATGGCATCTAAGAAGGTGTGACAGAGTTTGGCTGAATGCCCCCCACCTCCAAGTACTCGATAGTATGGGGCGGCCTAGTTACTCCGATACTTACATGCCTAATAATGGGGTCTGGGCTGCAATGCATGAAGGTCTATTAGGCCGGGCCAGAGGCAGCGTCCAATAAGTTACCTTATAACGCCCCCATACACATTAGACTAAAGTTCCAGGAAAGCACTGATTTCGGGGGGTTTGGCCGACCATATAATGTATTTGGGGGCCTCCCGACAGATGATGTCAGGGCAGAGAAGGATCCGGCATCCTGAATTTCAGAGGATAATCCGTTTGTTCTTCCTGTAGATAATCCCACTCTAGAGGAGTCTGGAGGCGACTCTCTCATACAGACCACAGGAAAGCTGGAATATTTGTGTGTATGGGGGAGTCGGGAGAGATAGCCGTCTGCCAAATGACCGATCAGCCAACTCTGGTCTCATGTGTATGGGGCCGTTAGTATTACACTGACAGGCAGTGATGATACACGGCACTACAGTAGTACAGGGCATCACCGGAGCCATCAGAGGCTTGTATGTTGTATGATCGCACTGATCAGAGGGGTTTAAAAAAGGTTTAAAGTAGAAAAAAATATCACAGTTTCAGCAACAAGAAATATCCATCACTATATGGAAAGCAGAGTCACTGCACAATGTTAGTTACGTCACGTCCATAACTACTTTATTATACTCTATTATCCTGTACACAGCGGAGTAGATAGAAATCACAGATCCCACAGCAATAGCTGGAATTGGGCCCTCCAACGTAAAGAAAAAAAAATCTATCTATATAAACGGTTCAAAAAAATAAAGGGAACACTTAAACAACAGAATATAACTCCAACTAAATCAAACTTCTGTGAAATCAAACTGTCCACTTAGGAAGCAACACTGACTGACAATCAATTTCACATGCTGTTGTGCAAATGGAATAGACAACAGATGGAAATTATTGGCAATTATCAAGACACCCTCAATAAAGGAGTGGTTCTGCAGGTGGGGACCACAGACCTCATCTCAGTACCAATGCTTTCTGGCTGATGTTTTGGTCACTTTTGAATGTTGGCTGTGCTTTCTTACTCGTGGCAACATGAGACGGACTCTACAACCCACACAAGTGGCTCAGGTAGTGCAGCTCATCCAGGATGGCACATCAATGCGAGCTGTGGCAAGAAGGTTTGCTGTGTCAGTCAGCGTAGTGTCCAGAGGCTGGAGGTGCTACCAGGAGACAGGTCAGTACACAAGGAGATGTGGAGGGAGCCGTATGAGGGCAACAACCCAGCAGCAGGACCGCTACCTCCACCTTTATGCAAGGAGGAACAGGAGGAGCACTGCCAGAGCCCTGCAAAATGATCTTCAGCAGGACACAAATGTTCATGTGTCTGCACAAACGGTTACAAAACGACTCCATGAGGATGGTCTGAGGGCCCGACGTCCACAGATGGGGGTTGTGCTCACAGCCCAACACCGTACAGGATGCTTGGCATTTCCCACAGAACACCAGGATAGGCAAATTCGCCACTGGCGCCCTGTGTTCTTCACAGATGGAAGCAGGTTCACACTGAGCACATGTGACAGACGTGACAGAGTCTGGAGACGCCGTGGAGAGCGATCTGCTGCCTGCAACATCCTTCAGCATGACCGGTTTGGCAGAGGTCAGTAATGGTGTGGAGTGGCATTTCTTTGGAGGCCACATGATGTTGGGCTGTGAGCACAACCCCCATGGAGACACAATTGTGCCTTTACCTGGAGATAAATTCCCAGTGGGGGCAATTTCCAAAATGCAATAACTTAAGTGGGGAATTCAGCTCTTTTCACACTTAAGGGATCTGTATATGGAGTCTACAAACTACAGTGGGGAAAATAAGGATTTGTTACGCGGCCAATTTTGGGGTAAAGTCACATTTTTGTGAGGAAAAAAAGTACAATTGTCATTTTTTGCTTCCACATTGCTTAAATGCCTGTCACACTGTCCGAATTCAGATATTATCCTGTCAGAAAGGAGAATACAGGGAGTGAAAGGGTTAATAGGACTCACAGGAGGAACCGGCCCAGAAAGCAGAAGATGCAGCGAGTGTCTGCCACATATATGACTGCTCTGTGTGCACAGGACCTGTGATGAGGTCACAGCAGGGGAGGAGTCAGAGGTCACATGATCAGGGGCCTCAGTGTGTGCAGGACTCAGTGTGCTGGAGCGCTCCCGATAATCAGCTGCGTGTGTCGCGCTGTGTGATAGTCACAGCACCTGCATGGAGAGCGACACATGCAGCTGATTATCGGGAGCGCTCCAGGGATCCGGGCCTTCACTAGACCCCTGTACAGCTGTATAATGAGGCTCAGGCTTTATTGTGAAGGGACAGGAGTGAGGGCCGGTTCCCAGGAGCTACAGTCTGAGGAAAGGGCTAAAAAGCCTTCACTAGACCCCTGTACAGCTGTATAATGATGCCCAGGCTTTATAGTGAAGGGAAAGGAGTGAGGACCTGTGCCCAGGAGCTACAGTCTGAGGAAAGAGCTAAAAAACCTTCACTAGACCCCTGTACAGCTGTATAGTGAGGCCCAGGCTTTATAGTGAAGGGACAGGAGTGAGGGCCTGTGCCCAGGAGCTACAGTCTGAGGAAAGGGCTAAAAAGCCTTCACTAGACCCCTGTACAGCTGTATAATGAGGCCCAGGCTTTATAGTGAAGGGACAGGAGTGAGGGCCTGTTCCCAGGAGCTACAGACTGAGGAAAGAGCTAAAAAGCCTTCACTAGACCCCTGTACAGCTGTATAATGAGGCCCAGGCTTTATAGTGAAGGGACAGGAGTGAGGGCCTGTTCCTAGGAGCTACGGACTGAGGAAAGGGCTAAAAAGCCTTCACTAGACCCCTGTACAGCTGTATAATGAGGACCAGGCTTTATAGTGAAGGGACAGGAGTGAGGGCCTGTTCCCAGGAGCTACAGTCTGAGGAAAGGGCTAAAAAGCATTCACTAGACCCCTGTACAGCTGTATAATGAGGCCCAGGCTTTATAGTGAAGGGAAAGGAGTGAGGACCTGTTCCCAGGAGCTAGACTGAGGAAAGAGCTAAAAAAAACCTTCACTAGACCCCTGTACAGCTGTATAGTGAGGCCCAGGCTTTAAAGTGAAGGGACAGGAGTGAGGGCCTGTGCCCAGGAGCTACGGACTGAGGAAAGGGCTAAAAAGCCTTCACTAGACTCCTGTACAGCTGTATAATGAGGACCAGGCTTTATAGTGAAGGGACAGGAGTGAGGGCCTGTTCCCAGGAGCTACAGTCTGAGGAAAGGGCTAAAAAGCCTTCACTAGACCCCTGTACAGCTGTATAATGAGGCCCAGGCTTTATAGTGAAGGGACAGGAGTGAGGGCCAGTGCCCAGGAGCTACAGACTGAGGAAAGAGCTAAAAAAACCTTCACTAGACCCCTGTACAGCTGTATAATGAGGCCCAGGCTTTATAGTGAAGGGACAGGAGTGAGGACCTGTTCCCAGGAGCTACAGACTGAGGAAAGAGCTAAAAAACCTTCACTAGACCCCTGTACAGCTGTATCAGCTGTATAATGAGGCTCAGGCTTTATAGTGAAGGGACAGGAGTGAGGACCTGTTCCCAGGAGCTACAGTCTGAGGAAAGGGCTAAAAAGCCTTCACTAGACCCCTGTACAGCTGTATAATGAGGCCCAGGCTTTATAGTGAAGGGAAAGGAGTGAGGACCTGTTCCCAGGAGCTACAGTCTTAGGAAAGGGCTAAAAAGCCTTCACTAGACCCCTGTACAGCTGTATAATGAGGCCCAGGATTTATAGTGAAGGGACAGGAGTGAGGGCCTGTGCCCAGGAGCTACAGTCTGAGGAAAGAGCTAAAAAGCCTTCACTAGACCCCTGTACAGCTGTATAATGAGGCAAAGGCTTTATAGTGAAGGGACAGGAGTGAGGGCCTGTGCCCAGGAGCTACAGTCTGAGGAAAGGGCTAAAAAGCCTTCACTAGACCCCTGTACAGCTGTATAATGAAGCCCAGGCTTTATAGTGAAGGGACAGGAGTGAGGGCCTGTGCCCAGGAGCTACAGACCGAGGAAAGGGCTAAAAAGCCTTCACTAGACCCCTGTACAGCTGTATAATGAGGCCCAGGCTTTATAGTGAAGGGACAGGAGTGAGGGCCTGTGCCCAGGAGCTACAGTCTGAGGAAAGAGCTAAAAAGCCTTCACTAGACCCCTGTACAGCTGTATAATGAGGCCCAGGCTTTATAGTGAAGGGACAGGAGGGCCTGTTCCCAGGAGCTACAGTCTGAGGAAAGGGCTAAAAAGCCTTCACTAGACCCCTGTACAGCTGTATAATGAGGCCCAGGCTTTATAGTGAAGGGACTGGAGTGAGGGCCTGTGCCCAGGAGCTACAGTCTGAGGAAAGGGCTAAAAAGCCTTCACTAGACCCCTGTACAGCTGTATAATGAGGCCCAGGCTTTATAGTGAAGGGACAGGAGTGAGGGCCTGTTCCCAGGAGCTACAGTGTGAGGAAAGGGCTAAAAAGCCTTCACTAGACCCCTGTACAGCTGTATAATGAGGCCCAGGCTTTATAGTGAAGGGACAGGAGGAAGAAAAGTGGGGGAAGGAGCCAGAAGAGCCGGACTGCCCATCACTAACCTGCAGAGCCGCACTCCACATATATGGCTGCTCTGTGCACAGGACCTGTGATGAGGTCACAGGAGGGGAGGAGTCAGGGGCCTCAGTGTGTGACGGATGAGGGGAAGTTTATGTGTTTGGGTCAGGAGGGGTTTACAGGGTGCATGTAGCAGAGCCGAGTGTGTACGAGGTGTACGGAGCGGAGACGTCTGTGTACGAGGTGTACGGAGCGGAGCCGCGTGTGTACGAGGTGTACGGAGCGGAGCCGCGTGTGTACGAGGTGTACGGAGCGGAGCCGCGTGTGTACGAGGTGTACGGAGCGGAGCCGCGTGTGTACGAGGTGTACGGAGCGGAGCCGCGTGTGTACGAGGTGTACGGAGCGGAGCCGCGTGTGTACGAGGTGTACGGAGCGGAGCCGCGTGTGTACGAGGTGTACGGAGCGGAGCCGCGTGTGTAAGAGGTGTACGGAGCGGAGCCGTGTGTGTACGAGGTGTACGGAGCGGAGCCGTGTGTACGAGGTGTACGGAGCGGAGCCGTGTGTGCGAGGTGTACTGAGCGGAGTCGTGTGTGTACGAGGTGTACGGAGCGGAGCCGCGTGTGTACGAGGTGTATGGAGCGGAGCCGCGTGTGTGCGAGGTGTTCGGAGCGGAGCCGTGTGTGTACGAGGTGTACGGAGCGGAGCCGTGTGTACGAGGTGTACGGAGCGGAGCCGTGTGTACGAGGTGTACGGAGCGCAGCCGTGTGTGCGAGGTGTACGGAGCGGAGCCGCGTGTGTACGAGGTGTACGGAGCGGAGCCGCGTGTGTACGAGGTGTTCGGAGCGGAGCCGTGTGTGTACGAGGTGTACGGAGCGGAGCTGCGTGTGTACGAGGTGAAATGTTTTAGACTCAAATTTTTCTATTTCACAGAGAGTAAAATGGAGCCACAATTTACACAGAAATTTCTCCATAAACCTGAGGTCAGGAATGACTGCACACGGCCGGGCTCCAATGGGGAGAGTCACTGTTTTGCTTTTTGGAGCACTAATTTGGCAGTCCTCGCTTGTGGGGGCCAGTTGTAAAGCCCCCGATGTTTGTGGACAACGTACGACCCCCTAAAGTGACCCCATTTCAGACACTGTGCTCATCAGGGAAGTCATCTATGGGTGTAATGGGCATTTTTATCTTACAGGTGTCACTGATTTCTTTACTACTTGGCTGTGAAGATAATATTAAGTGTTCCGAGGTGCAGCGAGTGGTTCAGCTCAAGGACATCTGAGTGGGCTCCTAACCAGATGTTATGATGGTGCCTCACATGCCTTGTCAGTGCCTCTCTTCTCACTATGGTCACTGCAGCTTCTCAGTGGGTCGACCTCCCAGGGCTGTGGGGTACTCGGTACCGGGCCCTATGAGCTTCAATGGGAGATGTCACAGCAGCTGAGACCCGGCCCGTGGCCCTGGGCGCCCATTGTAAAAGGAGTTGTTGCAGTGTGCTTAGAGTGATGAAAGTTTATGAGTGATTCGTGACGCCACCTGTGGTGTTTGGCAATAGAGATGTAAGCCGACGCTGCAGACAGATCCTCTGGGACAGATAGTGTGGTGCAGCAGTGATGTTATAGCCCTCCACAGGCAGGGCTGTAGTCCCAGGGCAGTGTAGAGACGCATTGCAGGAATGGTGCAGTGTAGGCACAGGGAAGCGGTGCCAGGTGTGTGTGACGCGGGAATGATTGGAGGACACCAGGGCATGTAGTTCCAAAGCTTTACTCATAGTCTGTTGTACAAACAGGTGCCTGCCTCCGTGCCGTGTCCTCCAGGTCAGGGACTCAGTCAACCTCCAGGCCAGATGGAATACTCCTTTCCAACACTCCGCCCACATGTACCTTTCTGAATGTCTCCTCTTATAGCGCCTTTAAATGAAGTACTCCTAGTACTGAGTTACACTGGAGTTCCTCCTGTCCGATGTTCTTATGAACTCTACTTGTACGGCAGACAGCTGTAGCCTGCTTCGGGGACTCCTTGCTACTAAGTCCCGGCTCACTATCCAGTTGCTGTTGTGCCCCCAAGTCTTGTGTGGGAATAAAGCGGTCACTCCTTCTATTCCTCCGGTGTCTGCTGCAGGACCATTAGTGTTGTGAGTTCATTCTCCTCTTCACCTTTGATGTCTGATGAACTCCCTCTGCTGGTGAAGAGAGGTAATGAAATTGAATGGGATGGGAAGAACCTGTCATCTGAACAGGCGGAGTGTGATTGGACATCTGGAATTTCTGAGTGGATATAAGGCAGCCGACGCCCTGCAGGGTGGCTGTGATCCTTTCTGCTCTGAGCTCTTGCATCCAGTTTTAGTTCCTGTCTACTAAAAGCTAAGTTTTTGCCCTGCTATTATTCCATGAGATTTTGTCTGGTTTCCTTAGTGTTTATATTCAGCCAGTCCTGGTTGGGACTGGCTGAATTCCATTTTTGTCTCTGATCAGTTTATCTCTTTGCTCTGTTTTCAGAATATACCTGAGTGCTGATATAGTGGTTTTGAAGTCTAGCGACTTCAGGGCCTTTTTCCCTATCAGACAGTTGGGACATTTTTGGTAGGGTTTTTTGCGGATTGCAGACAGCATCTTTTCTGTCCTGTCCTATCTAGTTAGTTGGGCCCCATCATTTGCTCAGCCTGTCTTTCTGTCTGTGTTTGTGTTTTCATCTGTATTTCACCGACAATACATGTTGGGGGCTGTCTATTACTTTGGGGTCTGCTCTGGGGCAGTTTAGATTTCCCCTTTCCTTCTTTAGGCTTATGTAGTTCTCCGGCTGTGACGAGGGGTCTAGGGCACAGTAGGAACCCCCCACGGCTACTGTTAGTTGTGGTGTATAGGATCAGGGGTCTGCAATCCGATAGCTATCAACCTCCCCGGTTTTCTGGACTTAGCTTGTATTTTTGTTTTCTCCTCCTCCGGTGACTCATTCATAATAGAATCACCAGCCATACCGCAGATTCTAGGGTACTCAATAGCAGGAAAGAATTGTAAAAAAAAAAAAAAAAAATGTGTCAGATTTTTTTTTTTTGTGTATATTTTTTCCTCTATTTCTCTGAGGCCGTAGGGGGAATTTTTTCTCAATGGAGATTAAGCAATTGTCTGATCGTGTGGAGCAGCTTACTGCTGAAGTGCGGGGAATTTCCACCTATCTTGCTCATTCACATGCTGCTGAACCAAAGATCCCTACTCCTGATGTGTTTTTTGGGGATCGGTCTAAATTTCTGAATTGTAAGAATAATTGTAAATTATTTTTTGCCTTGAAGCCTAACTCATCGGGGAACTCCGCGCAGCAGGTTAAAATTGTCATCTCTTTGCTGCGCGGCGATCCCCAGGATTGGGCGTTTTCTTTGAAACCTGATGATCCTATTCTTACTAATGTGAACGCATTTTTTCAAGCCTTGGGGTTGTTGTATGATGAACCTAATGCTATTGATCAGGCTGAAAAGGCCCTGTTGGCATTGAGCCAGGGTCAGGATTCTGCAGAGTTGTACTGTCAAAAATTCCGAAAGTGGGCGGCCCTCACTACCTGGAATGATGGTGCCTTGGCAGCTCTCTTTCGAAAGGGTTTGTCAGAAACCGTAAAAGATACTATGGTGGGATTTCCTGTTCCTTCTGGTCTTGTCGATTCTATGTCATTAGCCATTCAGGTTGATCGGCGTTTGCGTGAACGCAAAACTGCACGAGAGGTGTTGCCACCTGTTGAACAAATGTCTGAACCTATGCAATGTGATAGAGTTTTGTCTAGGGCGCAATGTCAGGAGTTCAGAAGGCATAATAAGCTGTGTTTTTTCTGTGGAGATGCCTCTCATATTATTTCTGTCTGCCCTAAATGAGAGAAACGTTTTGCACACACATTTGCTGTGGGTGGTGTTCAACCTAAGTTTCTTCTGGCAATTACTCTGATCTGCTCCCTGTCCACATTTTCCGCTAAGGCTTTTGTGGATTCGGGAGCAGCTCTGAACCTGATGGACTTGGATTTTGCTAAACATTGTGGGTTTCCTATGACACCTCTGCGGACGCCTATCCCTTTGAGGGGGATTGATGCTACTCCTTTGGCGAAGAATAAACCTCAGTTTTGGTCCCAGGTCGTAATGCGGGTCGCCCCAGACCATCAAGAAAATTGCAGATTTTTGGTGTTGCATAATTTGCATGATACCCTCATTCTGGGGTTTCCCTGGTTGCAAATCCATAATCCAGTTTTGGATTGGAAATCTTTATCTCTGGTGAGTTGGGGTTGTAGGTGTGCCCTTAGTGACGCTCCTGTTTTCTCCACCTCTCCCCAGTCGCATGATGTTCCTGACTACTGACTATTTGGCTGATTTTTATGATGTATTTAGTGAGAATGAGTCTGCGTCTTTGCCTCCTCATAGGAGTTAGGACTGTGCAATTGAGCTGAGCCCTGGGTGTAAATTTCCCAAGGGTCGACTTTTCAATTTATCAGTACCCGAGCACGAGGCTATGCGATCCTATATTAAGGAGTCGTTGGAGAAGGGTCATATTAGACCATCCTCTTCACCCTTAGGTGCTGGGTTTTTTTTTGTGGCCAAGAAAGATGGTTCATTAAGGCCTTGTATTGACTATCGTTCCCTCAACAAAATTACGGTTAAATATCAGTATCCGTTACCCCTGATTTCTGATCTATTCTCCAGAGTTAAAGGTGCTTGCTGGTTTACCAAGCTTGACCTCAGGGGGGCGTATAATCTTATTCGCATTAAGCAGGGGGATGAATGGAAGATGGCATTTAATACTCCGGAGGGACATTTTGAGTACCTGGTGATGCCTTTTGGGCTCACTAATGCCCCTTCTGTCTTCCAGTGCTTCATGAATGATATTTTCCGAGACTTTGTGGATAAATTTTTGATCATCTATCTGGATGATATTTTGATCTTTTCCAAGGATTGGGACTCTCATGTGGAACATGTTCGGACTGTGTTCCGGATTTTGAGGGAGAATTCCCTTTATGTCAAGGGATCGAAATGCCTTTTTGGTGTACAGAAGATTTCATTTTTGGGATTTATTTTGTCTCCATCAACTATTGAAATGGACCCGGCCAAGGTACAGGCCATTTATGATTGGGTTCAGCCCACTTCTATGAAGGCCCTCCAGAAGTTTTTGGGTTTTGCTAATTTTTATCGTAAATTTATAGCTAATTTTTCTGGTATTGCCAAACCATTGACTGATTTGACTAAGAAGGGGGCTGATGTGCTGAATTGGTCTCCGGAGGCTGTTTCTTCTTTTCAGGAGCTGAAGCAAAGGTTCACTTCTGCTCCGGTTTTGCGGCAACCTGATGTCTCACTCCCGTTTCAGGTAGAGGTGGACGCTTCTGAGATTGGTGCAGGAGCTGTTTTGTCCCAAAAAGATCCTGTAACATCTAAAATGAATCCCTGTGCTTTCTTTTCCCGAAAGTTCTCCCCATCCGAACGTAACTATGATGTGGGGAATCGGGAACTGATAGCCATGAAATGGGCATTTGGGGAGTGGAGACATTGGTTGGAGGGAGCTAAACATCAAGTCGTGGTCCTTACTGACCACAAGAATTTGATTTACCTGGAGTCGGCCAAACGCTTGAATCCTAGACAGGCTAATGTTTTTCACACATTTTGATTTTGTGGTCTCTTTTCTTCCGGGCACTAAGAATGTCAAGGCAGACGCTCTCTCTAGGAGTTTCTTTGCTGATTCTCCTATTGTGACCAAGCCTGCTACCATCTTAGGTGAGGGGGTAGTTTTCTGCCATCTCGCCCAATTTGAGACGTGTTCTGGAAGAGTTTCAGGAGGACAAACCTGAGCGTTGTCCTATTGGAAAATTGTATGTTTCTGACCAGTGGAGAAAGAGAGTGATGTCTGAGGTTCATTGCTCCGCATTGGCTGGTCATTCAGGTATTTTTGGTACTAGAAGTTTGGTGAGTCGGTCTTTTTGGTGGCCCGCCTTGTCTCGTGATGTCAGGAATTTTGTGTAGTCCTGTGGGACTTGCTCCCGGTCTAAACCTTGTTCTCGCTCTAGTGGGTTGTTGATGCCTTTGCCGGTGCCCCGGAGGCCATGGACCCATATTTCAATGGATTTTATCTCTGATATGCCTGTTTCTCAGAGAATGACTGTTATTTGGGTGATTTGTGATAGATTCTCTAAGATGGTCCATCTTGTACCACTCCCTAAGTTGCCATCTTGCTCAGAGTTGGTGCCCTTGTTTTTGCAACAGGTGGTTCGCTTGCACGGGATTCCTGAGAACATTGTATCTGACAGAGGAGTTCAGTTTGTTTCTAGATTTTGGAGGACTTTCTGTTCCAAGCTGGGAATTCAGTTGTCCTTCTCCTCTGCGTTTCACCCTCAGACCAATGGGCAGACGGAGAGAACAAACCAGACTTTGGAGTCGTATATGAGATGTTTTATTTCTGCTGATCAGGATGATTGGGTTTCATTTTTGCCCTTGGCCGAATTTGCTTTAAATAGAGCTAGTTCTGCCACTTTGATGTCACCTTTTTTTTGTAACTTTGGGTTTCATCCTCGATTCTCTTCAGGGCAGGTGGAGTCTTCTGCCTACCCAGGTGTTGACACTGTGGTGGAGAGAATGCACCAGATCTGGGACCAAGTGGTGGATAAGTTGTCTCTCTCCCAGGAAAAGGCCCAGCGGTTTTCCAACCGGCATAGCACCATTGGTCCCCGGTTTAAGGTGGGTGATATGGTTTGGTTGTCATCAAAGAATATCTCTATGAAGGTGGCTTCTCCAAAATTTAAACCTAGATTTATTGGACCTTACAAGATTTTGGAGATTCTTAATCCGGTCTCTTTTCGATTGGCTCTTCCTGTTACATTCAAGATCCATAACGTGATTCATAAGTCTCTGTTAAAGAGGTTTGTTGAGCCAGTAGTTCCTGTGGTGGCACCTCCTGACCCTGTATTGGTTGAAGGTAATGTGGAATATGAGGTTGAGAAGATACTGGATTCTCGTCTGGCTAGACGGAGACTCCAGTATTTGGTTAAATGGAAGGGTTATGGCCAGGAGGATAATTCTTGGGTCCCTGCATCTGATATTCATCCTGGTTGGGACTGGCTGAATTCCATTTTTGTCTCTGATCAGTTTATCTCTTTGCTCTGTTTTCAGAACATACCTGAGTGCTGATATAGTGATTTTGAAGTCTAGCGACTTCAGGGCCTTTTTCTCTATCAGACGGTTGGGACATTTTTGGTAGGGTTTTTTGCGGATTGCAGCCAGCATCTTTTCTGTCCTGTCCTATCTAGTTAGTTGGGCCCCATCGTTTGCTCAGCCTGTCTTTCTGCCTGCTTGTGTTTTCATCTGTATTTCACCGACAATACATGTTGGGGGCTGTCTATTGCTTTGGGGTCTGCTCTGGGGCAGTTTAGATTTCCCCTTTAATTCTTTAGGCTTATGTAGTTCTCCGGCTGTGACGAGGGGTCTAGGGCACCGTAGGAACCCCCCACGGCTACTGTTAGTTGTGTGGATAGGATTAAGGGTCTGCAATCCGATAGCTACCAACCTCTCCGGTTTTCTGGACTTAGCTTGTATTTTTGTTTTCTCCTCCGGTGACTCATTCATAACACATTAGTATCCATACAACCTCGGGGATCGGGCTCCGGCCTTGCGCTTAGAACTTCTAGGAAGGGTTCTCTTCTAACCCATGTCCTCTGTTCTCGTTTACTGCTCACGTTCCGTACTAATCTTTCTTTCTATGGAAAATCAGTCTTTCAGTCTATGTTGCTCTCTCTCTCTCTTCCTTTCCCGTGCCAGCAGACCCAGGTCACTGGGATCTGCTGCAGCACTTCCATCCATCTATCCCTCTCTACGGGGATCTTCTTCTCTCTCCTTACTCAACAACTGACTCCTCTCCCAAACTCTCCCCGCTCTCTTTAATGGAAACTAAACTCCACCCACCACCCAGCACGTTTCGTGTTCCAAGCAGGGAGCCACCAATGGGTGCTTTGCTACACTCCAAGCAGGGAGCCGTCGAAGGTGCTTTTCTACACTACATTGTGGTGTGGGGTGCAGGTGTTGGAGTGTGGTCAGGAGCCTCCAAGTTACCTGAATGGTGGGGTACACACCTCCGTAGGAGGTGCAGTACCTCTGTGGCAGCTGAGCCTCAGGGGTGCCACATACCCCCCGTTAAACACAGCACGTCCGCGGGCTGCAAGGGAAACAAAGTTGACAATACAGGAACATACAAATTTTTATATTGCATAATGAACATGTCTTATACTAAACTTCCCAATGTAGGAGGCACTGTTTCTTGAATGTTACAGTTTAACTGTCTATCGATATTTAAAGTTATGCTACCTAATTTAAGGTGCCATGGAAGCAAATAGTAACACATTTTCTAGCAATACATTGCCTTTCTGTCATTCTTCACATTTTCTACTTACCCTTAATTGACAACTGCTGGTGTCTGGTTCATCATCTGCATATTTTTGTTCAATTCTCCCACCATCTACTAACCTCCCTAAATCGGACATTTCCCTTTCCGTGGGTGGTACCACAATAACACCCCGGCAGCAGGCACGCTGTCTAGGCATTATGTTTGACACCAATCTCTCCTTCACATCCCATATACAATCTCTTGCCCACTCTTGCCGCTTAAACCTAAAGAACATCTCTAGAATCCACCCTTTTCTCACCATGGAAACAACAAAAACCCTCACTGTAGCATTGTTCCACTCCCGCTTGGATTACTGCAACGCTCAATTAATTGGCCTCCCCGTCACTCGACTATCCCCTCTCCAGTCCATACTTAATGCAGAAGCCAGGGTTGTCCATCTGGCTAATCGGTACTCGGACGTGTCCTCTCTTCGTCAGTCATTACACTGGCTGCCCATTCATTATAGGATCCAATTCAAAGTACTTGTTCTCACCCACAAAGCTCTCCATGGTGCGTGCCCCCCTACATCTTTTCCTTCATTTCTGTCTATCGGCCTAGCCAATCGCTGCGCTCTGCAAATGACTTTCGAATAACCTCTGCACTAATCCGTACCTCCCACTCCCGACTCCAAGACTTCTCCCGTGCTGCTCCTATCCTCTGGAATGCTCTACCCCAAGAAATTAGGACTAACCTCAATTTGCATAGTTTTAGGCGCTCCCTCAAAACACATTTGTTCAGAGTGGCTTATCACGTTCACTAATCAAAGTCATTCTATGTGTAAGTGTGCGTGTGTAGCCCATTCACTATCTCCATCCATCCTTCACTCCCTCAAGATGGCTGGACCTTCATTGTAAATATACAATTGTAAATACACACCTGTACTTTGTATCTCCCTCACCTCATTGTAGATTGTAAGCTCTCACGGGCAGGGTCGTCTTATTTCGTCTTATTTTGCTTTAATTATTGCATTGTTAACGTTGTTACTTATGGCTTGTGTTTTGAAACTGTTAAACTGTAAAGCGCTGCGGAATATGTTGGCACTATATAAATAAAGATTATTATTATTATTATTAATAATAATTCTCACATCTTTATTCAAACATTGTAAAACATTCACTATATTTCTTTCTCAATTAAACCCTATGAAATATGTCATTAATACTTTCACTACACACTATCACTTTCTAGTTTCTTGTTCAAAAATACTAAGCATTATTACTAAGTGCAAAGAGTAGACATTGGACCGGCCATCATGTCTGGAAATGTCCTTATAACGAGGTAGTCCTTGTTCCAAGGGAAGGTTCCTATGTAAAACCAAGAGAGAGCACCTAAAAAGGTGCAAACTATTTACATTAGCAGTTCTGGATCACTCAATGTCCATGATCTCCACAGTTCAAGTGTAACGGCTACCAATCAAACTGGGCAACAACTGGATCCAATGGGAAAAAACAAGAAAACAAAAACATGATAACCAAAATAGAAAAACAAGCACTAAGGTGGAAATACCCTCCTGGGTAACAAAAGTTAGTTTAAATCAACATTATGGCTGGTTATCCCCTCCTGGGGTTCTGGAAGCTGGTTGCTTGGGCTGCTTCCAGGGGAGATGCTCTGGGTCTCCAGATGGGTTGATGAATCACTGATCCTCGGTAGGAATTCTGGAGACAGCTGCTGCCTGAGGTACAGCAGGGGTAGGCATATCAGCTGTTGCTGGTGATGTCTCTGCCACCAGTAAGTCGATAGGAGTGGCAGCTGGTATCAATGGATAAGGTTCTTCATCCTCTGGGGGTACTGCTGCTCTGGTCCTTGGTCTAATATCTAGGGATGCCGTGGCCTGTTGACGTAGGTAGGAGGCTACACGGGGGTTTTGCAGCTGCGGCCAAGAGAACCCATGATGCGTTTCAATGTCCCGAAGCGGCCTAGACTCGTCCAAGCCCTGAAGGTGTCGTATGGTGCGGCCTATTCCAACCGCACCCTCCTCAGCAGGGATTTCTTCCACCTTCTCATCTCCGTCAGCCTAATGCCCCTGGATGACTCGTCCAATACCCCCATTTCAAGCTCCAGCAGGCCAGCCTCCGACAATGAGAATTCGGGGGTAGCCCGTTAGGAGGGCCAGCATCTATACCTAGTGCCTCCCGAAGGTGCAGTCTCGGCTCCGGTGCAGGCACGGTGCGGGTCCTGGTGGCAACAGTGGTAGTCAGGGCTGCCCGGGTAGATATGAGTGACGGCGGTGGAACAGATGGCGGCTCCCGGTCCGCGGGGGCCTCCGGTGGGACCTGTGCGGCCGCGTCAGGTCCAGACGGGAGCTCCTCTTCCTCCGCTTCAACTCCCAAAGCCTCACACAGCGGCGATGGTAATGGAGAGATTGCAAAGGATGCTGCAGGTGGTGTTGCAGTGGTCGCAGGCTCTACAGGATTTGCCTGGGGGAGATCCGGTGCAGCGATGGCGGGTACCGGTGACTGGGGTACCGCGGGTGTAGGCCCCTCCTGGGCACGCTGCAGATTCAAGGTCCATAAGGCTTCGTGTCTCAGTTGTAAACGGTGCGCCAGCTGGGCAATCTCGTCTTCCAGCTGCTGGCGGTTCATCCTGGAAGCCAGGTCAGAGCCTTCAGCCATTGCGCCGGGGAGATTCAGCTCAACCTCCTCGTGCTTCACAGGCCTCCTACCTTCTCCTTCCAATATGGTGTTCTTGCATTCTTCTTGCCTGGGCTCTTTTCCCGCCACTGGCTCTCGCCCCTCCTTCTGAGGGCGGCGTCTTCTTCCTACTTCTCCATACCAAGCCAGTATACAAACCCCTCGGGGGGGCCATGTTGCTGTCGCATAGAAGTTCAGACAGGGGAGGCCCGGGACTGTCCGCGCTCTTTTCTTAGGATCACCCATATTGTCACGCCCTTCTTCACCACACCGGCGGCCATTTTTAGCGTTCATTTTACAGTCTATTAAATTGGGTCTTCTGCACATTTCAAAAGATTTGAGTCTTAGGCACACAGAACCCGATGGCATCGGATCTCATCATCCTGTTCGTGACGCCAAAGTTGGGTCGCCCTCTCAGGGCTGTGGGGTAGAATCATAGAATCGTAGAGTTGGAAGGGACCTCCTGGGCCATCTGGTCCAACCCCCTGCTCAAAGCAGGATTCGCTAAATCATCCCAGTCAGATGTCTGTTCAGCCTCTGTTTGAAGACTTCCATTGAAGGAGAACTCACCACTTCTCGTGGCAGCCTGTTCTACTCATTGATCACTCTGTCAAAAAGTTTTTTCTAATATCTAATCTGTGTCTCCTCCCATTCAGCTTCATCCCATTGGCCCGATGAGCTTCAATGGGAGATGTCACGGCAGCTGGGACCCGGCCCGTGGCCCTGGGCGCCCATTGTAAAAGGAGTTGTTGCAGTGTGCTTAGAGTGATGAAAGTTTATGAGTGATTCGTGACGCCACCTGTGGCGTTCGGCAATAGAGATGTAAGCCGACACTGCAGACAGATCCTCTGGGACAGATGGTGTGGTGCAGCAGTGATGTTATAGCCCTCCACAGGCAGGGCTGTAGTCCCAGGGCAGTGTAGACGCGTTGCAGGAATGGTGCAGTGTAGATGCAGCGGTGCCAGGTGTGTGTGATGCGGGAATGAGTGGAGGACACCAGGGCATGTAGTTCCAAAGCTTTACTCACAGTCTGTGGTACAAACAGGTGCCTGCCTCCGTGCCGTGTCCTCTGGGTCAGGGACTCAGTCAACCTCCAGGCCAGATGGAATACTCCTTTCCAACACTCCGCCAACATGTGCCTTTCTAAACGTCTCCTCTTATAGCGCCTTTAAATGAAGTACTCCTAGTACTGAGTTACACTGGAGTTCCTCCTGTCCGATGTTCTTATGAACTCTACTGGTACAGCAGGCAGCTGTAGCCTGCTTCGGGGACTCCTTGCTACTAAGTCCCGGCTCACTATCCAGTTGCTGTTGTGCCCCCAAGTCTTGTGTGGGAATAAAGCAGTCACTCCTTCTATTCCTCCGGTGTCTGCTGCAGGACCACTAGTATCCATGCAACCTCGGGGACCGGGCCCCGGCCTTGCGCTTAGAACTTCTAGGAAGGGTTCTCTTCTAACCCACGTCCTCTGTTCTCTTTTACTCCTCACGTTCCTTACTAATCTTTCTTTCTATGGAAAATCAGGCTTTCAGTCTATGTTGCTCTCTCTCTCTTCCTTTCCCATGCCAGCAGACCCAGGTCACTGGGATCTGCTGCAGCACTTCCATCCATCTATCCCTCTCTCCGGGGATCTTCTTCTCTTTCCTTACTCAACAACTGACTCCTCTCCCAAACTCTCCCCGCTCTCTTTATTGTAAACTAAACTCCACCCAGCACGTTTCGTGTTCCAAGCAGGGAGCCACCAATGGGTGCTTTGCTACACTCCAAGCAGGGAGCCGCCGAAGGTGCTTTGCTACACTACTTTGTGGTGTGGGGTGCAGGTGTTGGAGTGTGGTCAGGAGTTTCCACCTTACCTGAATGGTGGGGTACCACACCTCAGGAGGTGCAGTACCTCTGTGGCGGCTGAGCCTCAGGAGCGCCACATCAGCATGTTGTTTCCATTTAGCCTTAGGGGGATTGGCCAGTCTGTACAGGAATTTAACCCTGCTGTCTCCTTCAGAGATTAGGTTCCCCAGCCTATCCCATGCTGGCAGGTCCTATATTAGGCAGCTCCACCATCCGCCCTCTGCTTGATGTTGATTCATAGGCAGTTCACTTTGCCTGTTGTACCTCACACTCGAGTCTCTGACCCACCAATCAGCTGAGGTAGTCTTGGGGACTACCCTGGAGTAGTTCCTGGTGTCTACCGGCTGTCCAGCCTATCCTCTGCACCAGTAGCTCTAGTGAAGTCCTGGTGGACACCTAGTTACACCTCTCTAGGGTAAGCCTGGCCGATGGTGCAGTGGGTCCACATCCACCAATGTTACACCAAGTAACTGTGCACACCTCACAACTTTTGAAGCACAGAAAGAGGCACAGATCATGCGACGCGCATAGCAGCAAATTTTGGCATCACCCTAATCCACGGCCATTTACCACTGCTTTCTCCCCCGGCAGGAGGAGTTGTCAGAGGGACACTGGTAGTGAGGAAAATTCAGCAGACGCCTGAGACTGCAGGGCGTAGACCCAAATCCGGGACTGACCGCTGTATCCGGGACAGTTGGGACTAGAGATGAGCAGATGGATTCATGGCTCTCTGGTCCAGCGTGCGTGGGACCTGGGGATTATTTTTTGTGCAGTCATTCACAGTCGGAGCCTCCAGAACGTTCTCCTCTTTATGTAGCGTCACTATACGACATCCGGCTTATTTGTGTCAGTAAGGCCGTGTTCACACATTGCAGAAATACGGTGTTTTTTGTTTTCTGCAGCATCCGCACCATCTACAATAACAATCTTCTCCCCCTTATTTGATGAGTTCTTGGTGCAGAGGTGAAGCCGCGGTTATAATGCGCTTTTTAGAGGACAGAAAAGCTTTGATTCTGCACTTAAAGTTTCTGCAGTTTTTTACCTGCGATTTTAGACACATAGAAGAGAAGAAAAAGGCCCAAATCGGCACAGATCAGCCGCGTCCTTGGGCACACAGCGGGCGCCTTTTATGGTAAAGTAGTTTTTATTAAAGATTTATTTACATAAATGGGGTAAAGAAAAAGGGGAGAGACCGATTATAAATACCCAGTAATACAGACAAGAACCAAACAACAGCAAAAAAGAGAAATGTAAAGTCATGAAAGAGGCAGAATAAAGGGGAGAAAGGGTTAAGGAGGAGAATGGGGAAGGAAAAATAGGGTTTGTTAACCCCTTAGAGACCTTGCCCTTTTTCGTTTTTGTGTTTTTGTTTTTCGCCCCCCTTCTTCCCACAGCCATAACTTTTTATGTTTCCGTCAGTATGGCCATGTTAGGGCTTGTTTTTTGCGGGACAAGTTGTGCTTTGGAACGACATCATTGGTTTTACCATATCGTGTACTCAAAAATGGGAAAAAAATTCCAAGGGCGGTGAAATTGCAAACAAAGTGTAACTCCACAACGTTTTTTGGATTTTCTTTTTACCATATTCACCAAACGCTAAGACTGCCCTGCCATTATGATTCTCCAAGTCATTACAAGTTCATAGACACCAAACAGGTCTCAGTTCTTTTGTATTTAAGTGGTAAAAAAATCCAAAAATTGTTGGAAAAAAATTGCTCCATTTTCATGATCTTGGGTTGGGTGAGGGCTTATTGTTTGCGCGCCGAGCTCATGTTTTTATTGATCCCAATTTGGTGCAGATACGATCTTTTGATCATCCGTTATTGCATTTTAATGCAATGTCGCGGTGACCAAAAAACCTTAATTCTGGCATTCTGACTTTTTTTCTCACTACACCGTCTAGTGATCGGGTTGTTCCTTTCTTTATTGATAGATCAGGCGATTCTGAACGTGGTGATACCAAACTTGTGTATGTTTTATTTATCTTTTGTTTTATTTTGAATGGTGCGAAAGGGGGGGGGGGGATTTGAACTGTTATATTTTTTTATTTTTTTAATATTTTTAAAAACATTTTTTTTACTTTTGGCCTGCTTCAATAGTTTCCATAACTCTGCAAAGGAATACGTGGATTTCATCCGCGCTGCCCAAACGATGACACTCCGGAAGGGTAATAAAGTTTGACAGTGGTTTATTCTACTCGTTTCAAGGTTTTTTGAACCTCTTCTTCAGGAAATACCACATGAAGCATACACAGGTGGTGCATTAAGTACACACAGATTTAAAAAAATGAGCTCCAGTCAGATGACAGATGTCAAAGTTCATAGTTAGCAGACAGTATAAATATTCATAGAAAGAGATAGAAGCTGTTCTTATATTCACATGTGTATTATAATTTCACAGGTTGGTGAACAAAAGGAAAAAAATAAGGAAAATTAAAAAACACATATATACTGAGCAAGAAAAGTGAATCTCAGACACGAACTCCTAGAGATACGCCTCAGCTTCCTCCAGCTCTGCCGCCCGACAATCAGACCACTCGGCTATACTAACAAGCTCCTGCAAGCGGATCCAATGTGGAAGAGACATAGGATGAAATAAACCATTAGTTAGAAATTAAATTGTAAGGATCTAAATTTTAAACAATTAAAAATAAATGTTTTATTAATAAAAAAATATACTTTTTTTTAAATCTCAAGTTCGGCTTATTATAAAAAAAAAAGGGAATCACTCATCTGCCAAAGCTCAGTGGCAGAGTGGGAAGGACGATGTGCTCCACACCCGCAATATTGTGCACACGCTCAGGATCGCACCGCAGGAGGAGCACACGGCGCTTCTCCCAATACCACACGGCTGTTACATCTCCCGCACAGAGTCAGATTATACAGCGACCGGTGTAAGTCACATCCCAAAGTTTAAAAACTCACTCCTTCAGCAGCGTTATTAACACCACCTGAGGATAGCAAATCATGTCAGGGGATGATTTCTTTAGGACAAAGGAATGATTGGTTCTATATAAATATTTCTGAGAGGAATATTAACAAACTTAGAAAAATATATATATATACCAGTAATCATTTTTATAATTGTACTGGGGTCCACAGACAGTCCGGAAAGAGGAGAGGGTTAATGCTCTGTAGAACTACTATTTCTCTGAGTGGAGATAGAGTCGAAAAAATTGATAAAACAGTGTTTAGGGCTTTCCCTTACCCGCTCTGCGGGAAAAAGAGAGTGAAGCTATATATGTAATTATGGTGTAAAATGTATCAGGAAGGACCAAGAACACCTAAGGCCTCTTTCACAGTTCAGTTTTTTTGTGTCAGCTAAAATCCGCCAAAAGGACGGATAGCGGATCCGTTTTAGTACAGATGAAAACGGATGCCACCTGTCCGTTTTTTTGACGGATCCGCCAAATGAAGAATACTAAAGGAATCGCAGCCTGGAAAAGAGGAGAGAGAGGGGGAGAGAGAGAGAGAGAGAGAGAGAATTTCGGGTTAAATGGAGGATCCGCCGGCCAAAAAAACGTTGCAAGCTCAGTTTGGAAGTTTTTGAGGATGTTGACGGACAACATTTTGGCGGATCCGCACAAAAACGGATGCAACGGACGGCAATCTGTCAAGATCCGCCAATAATGAAAGTCAATGGGGAAAAAAACGGATCCGCAAAGAAAAATGGCGGATCCGGTTTTTTTCCAAATCGGCGGATCTTGACTGATTGTCAAAAACGGAAGTGTGAAAGAGGCCTAACAAGGGGGACAAATACTTAGTTGGTGTTACTCATCCCATTTTCTAACCGCAGCACCATCGGTTTAATCCTATTACTGTGGAGCGCTTATAGTTAATAAGTCTCTAAATTTAAAGGGCTTACTAGACATAAAGGAGTATGATGGAAATAATTATATTAAAAACACATTAAAAATACTTCCCTTATAAAACATGAATAAGATCTTTTATAACAATTAAATAATCATCAGATATTTCATGGTGAAATTCCTTATAAACTCCCATAGAAAAATAAATGAAAGGACTTCCATAAATATTAAAAAAATATAAATAAATAAATACATAAAACAACCTCTATTAATAAATTAAATAAAAACCTCTGTGATCTCATGAAGACCCTGTGGTTTGAGGCTTCTTAATTTATAGATCCAATATACCTGTTTCCTGTTTAATTTCAGAATCCTATTTGAGTAGGGATATGATCAGTAGGAATAATTTGTAACTTATTAAAATCTTTATTATGAACTAAGGTATAATGTCTCGAAAGACCATGGGTAAGAAGTAGAGATGAGCGACTTTGCCTTTTTTTGGGTCGAGTCGGGTTTCACGAAACCCGACTTACGCAAAAGTTGGGTTGAACGAAATCGGCCGATTATTGTGAAAAGTTGAAGGCCGACTGAAACACGAGACCCAATGTAAGTCAATGGGGAAGAAAAGTCGGCAGTGAGTGGAGGACAGGAAACACACCTACAGTGCCCATTTTAATGCCAAAAGCATCAATTCTTATTCCTTAAGCTTGTCAACCTTAATTTACTTTATAATAATAGTTACGCATTGAAAACTGGGGGTTATTTGGCTAAAGTTGTGGGGGGTAGTGCTGGCTCCAGATTTTCGTGGGCCCTGGGCCAAAGAGTGTCAATGGGCTCCTTTAACACATGACACAATTCATGATCCATATATTTGTTATAATCTACTGTATGTGATTATTGTTATGCTGTAATGTCTATTGTCTGTACAAATCCCCTCTGAAATGTAAAGTGCTGCGGAATATGTCGGCGCTATAAAAATAAAATTTATTATTATTATTATGATCCTTTGATACGGCAGAGAAATAGCGGTATAGTACAATGAAAAATACTTCACTTCTTACATCACATGACTGATATCCATTTTAAATTCTCCAATAGCTCCAAAAACAGACAATATATTACTCCATACAGTATTATGGCCACCGCATAGTCCCTCATACAGAGTAATGAGGCCCATATATTTCTCCATACTAAATCATTGGTCCCATATAATGTTCGATACAGTATATGATGAGCTCCACATAATGCTACAGTATATGTTGTTCACCATGGATGAAGCTCCAGTGTCTTATGGGCCCAAATAATGCTCCATATATAATGGGCCCCATTTCTAATGCTCCAGTGTATAATGGGCCCTGTAAATGCTGCTCCAGTGACTGATGTCCACCTTTGGAATGCTCCAGTGTATAGTGGGCCCCATATATTATTCTCCAGAGTATAGTGCTCCCCAAAAATTGCTCCCAACCTTTAAAACAATTAAATAAGTCTCCTCGCTAGGGAATCCCTGTACTCTGGACTCCTTGTCTTCCCCATCTTCCATCTCTCTGCACTTGGACTGTTTAGGCAGAGGGCGTACAGACGTGATGTCATCACGCTCTTTGACCAGAATGTCACTGTCAGGAAAAGTGTTTGGTCTCCGGGGGCAGTATGGTTGCAAAGCTGAACCTTAAAGGAATGTCCAGAAGGGCACCACCAGGAGTGGAGCCTGCGGCTTAATTGGACTCAACATGGGCAACCTCAACCATGCCATCCACAAAAAAGCTGCACAGATTGCAAGCTTAATTCCGTTAAAGAACGAGACTCAGGCATGCCCCCGCGGTCTGCGTCCAGCTTACTAGAGGGACATGCAAGGGTCTGGCACGCGAGATCGGCCAAAAACAGGTCTGTCATGCCCCTACATGTCCGGGGCTGCACGCGTGCTACAATGAAAGGACCAGCGTGTATCGCTTACAGGTGTGGATAACACGCTGAACCCCGTTAGTGATGGGGATCTGGGATTACAATTCTTCCCCGTGAACAAGCATTTCCCAGTAAGTGCAGGTCAACCGTAATTCCAGAATTAGGCCTAAACGGCATTCCAGAAAGAATGTGAAAAATTTAAGTGTCCAAACCACAGGTGCTGTAGCTTGCTTAACAGCTGGGTTCCTCTGCTGAGTAGCACACAGTTCTTACATAAACAGGCGGCATAGCTTGGTTCACGGGTGGCCAACTCTGCTGAGTAGCATACACAGTTACTAGGCCCAAAGTATTAAGTGGTGTAAATGCAGTCAAAAACTGGTTCTTTCATAAACAGGCGGCATAGCTCGGTTCAAGGGTCGGCTCCTCTTCTGAGTAGCAGACACAGTTACTAGGCCCAAAGGGATTTTCAGGACAATATTAAAAAATTATTAGAAACACACACGGTGTAGCTCCTTCACAGGTGTACTACACCGCTGGCTACCAGACACGGCTACTATGCCCTAAAACTGTCTATTATCATTGAAAACCATTATTAATGTGAAAAAAAGATACGCTTTTGTTTAACGAAACGTTCTCGAACGGAAACTCGAACAGCCGAATTTTAATCAAAGTGTTGTAGTTCGACGAACGGATCTAACACCGCCCAAAACAGCTAGAATTTGAACTTGGCCAACAGTTCCACTCAAACACCACTCATCTGTAATCAGGAGGCAGACTCAGATGGTCTCAGGCACAGTATGGATTCGACAAGATTGCAGAAAGTTGAGAAAGGGTTCAGTATCACCGGATAACAGGTATATATAGCATAGTTTAAACATTTAAAATATCCGTGTTTATTTCCGGAGTATAACAAAGACACTCACAGCCTCAGTATGGATTAGACAAGAATCTAAAAAGTAGAAAAAAGGAAATGTTTATGAAGCGTACACCAGTATACACTGTTGGGGTATTGTTAAATCTTCATATATATTTCTGTCTCAGTAAGACAGTCCAGACTCTCCGCAAGAGGAAACGAGATGGATAAAAGTACAGACATAAAGTCGAGTGATTGCAGAAATTTAGGAATTACTAATCACGGGAAAAACTCCCAGGAGAATTCTCAGAGGAGATGCTGACCCTCAATTACTTTGTGTGTGGAGACAGCGAAAACAGTTCTTTGTGAAGAAATTGTTGCTGTATCGCAGTACCGTTGATCCCATCACCGTTACTCATCTCCATCAAATTTTGATCACAAGGAGAGATGTAGACATGGTCCTCACTGCCTATCATGATCTGTCAGGTAACTTTGGAGTGCAAAAGACACAAGCCACAGGCTGTAGGCGATGCTATTCAATTGGCATGAGAGGGCACATTTAAAAATGTGGGCAGGAATGTCACACGTCTGTGAGTAGGAAAACTGTGAAAGCTGATGATAAACCACCACTGCATCTCATTGTGAGTCGACGTCCATAACAAATGGAAGCCATTGATCATCTGAAGATAGAGCCCAGCAGGACAGGGCGTAGCTACGTCTTAACCATCATCTATCAGTTCACCAAATTTGTAGTGGCAGTCCCAGTGAAGGATTTAACAGCCCAGGCTACACAGTGGTGGAGCAGGGAGAGGTAAGTATTTCAAGTGCTGGGGCTCTGAGCCAGCAGGGGGGCCCACTCGTGGGCGGCGGTACTGGCACAGGGCCCCTCATAGTATGCCGATGTGTCTGATGGCGGGTGTGCACCCCCACCATCAGAGACACTTGATTGTACTATGAGGGACCCTGTGCCAGTGCTGTCGCCCAAGAGTGTGCCCACCCACCTGTCCTGGGAAACGGCACTCGCACAGGTGCGTGCGCCAGGTGGTGACCCTGGCCCTGTGGGGGAGGCAGCCCAGTTAGGGAGGTGGAAAAAATGGCATATGTTGATGTTGGACATTCAGCAGCTGCAAATGGAGGAATTGGAGAAGTCCGAGGAAGAGGAGGACAAAAGCAAGCTATTTTTCTGGCAACCTATGTGTCAGCAGGGGAAGGTGGGTCAAAATCCTTTGAAACCCATGCATGGTTCATTTTAATGAAGGTTAGATCAACATTTTGGGTCGACAGACGGGTCCTTTTTTCTGTCAGGATTGATCCAGCAGCACTGTAGACTCTTTTGGATAGCATACTAGCAGCAGGGCAAGCGAGCTCCAGTAAGGCATATTGTGCCAATTCAGGCCAGGTGTCCAGTTTACTGGCCCAATAGTCAAAGGGGAATGACCTGTGAGGGAGAACATCGATATGGGAGAAGTAATTTGTAACCATAGACGACAACTGCTGTCTCCTGTCACTTTCAATCGATGCAGTATTATTGTCACGGTCACGAGTGTGTCTGGGCGCAGGTGTTACCGCAAGGCGAACCCATAACACACGTGACCCTGGATACAGCGCCTCCAGTGGGGCGAATTTAAATAATAAAACGTGCAGATGGATACACCGCCTCCACCTGGCGAATTTAGGTATTACACGTTAATAAACATTCTGGAAACCCCGCCTCCAGTACGGCGAATTTAAATAATAAGGGGGACCTGGGAAACATTAACAGTGGTGGGCCCTGCGATAGGGAAAAGGGAATTGGAGACCTCCTGAGCTCCCCTGAGCCAGTGTCCCTGCACTCCTAACGTTCCCTATGCCGGTTTCGCACCGGGCGCCGCACGCGTACCTCAACGCCCTAGCTCGCCCTGACCCTAAACCCTCACTAGGGAATAGGTCGGTGCGAAAACTAATCCCACCACTGCACTAATAACACACATGAGGGAAAGAGACAATACAGGGGGACACCACTTAGCTTTATGCTCTGTGCTTATGCTCCTGCAACAGAGCCCTCCACCTGCGTGCGTCTTCTCCTCCACCCGGATCCATCACCATAACAGGATCCTGCACCATAGAGCAGCCGTGGAGCAGAGTCCACCACCAGTTGCTGCTGCTTAGTAACAGAGTCCCAAAGACGAGTTCAGCTTCTGACACGAAGTCAAGCATGCTTGAGTCCAGCTCAGCAGCCAAGTCCCATATGGTGAGTGCCACTCTCCATAGTCGCCACTCCACCAGTCCATGCAGACACTTCCCGCTGACACCATCACTGCGAGCCCACCACGACATGTCAGCCCTTCGTCCAGACACCATAGCTGACACACGTCCCCCCTGGCTAAGCTGCGCAGGACTCATCCTCAGCTCCATCCTTCCACCAGCTCTCACCAACTCAGAATCAATGAATGAATCAATATCACCAGCAGTCATTACACACCCTGAGACTCCTTAATAGAGCCCCACACCTGATTCCTAATTACGTGCACATTAAACTGAAACCTAAGGTGCGATACCACTAACCACCACCAGGGACAGTCAAGTCACCTTGGCAACTTGCAAAAAGGAAAAAAAAGTTCACACAGTGCTTTTAAAACGGTCAGATCACTTCAGATCATGACAATTATCAGTCGTATGAGCGGTACTTGAAAAACCAGTCCACAACATGGTCATGAAACCCGTCTCCAACGCCACTTCGGATGTGTGCACCACGAACACCTCTTCCATGTTGCACCCTACGTTTCGTGTGAGAACCATCACCGCTGCTGTGTGCTGGGAATGCCTTAAACAAACGGTTTACCAGAGTTGCTTGTTTGTTAGCCAATATTAGCTCTAGGTTCTCCTGTGGCATGAGGTTTTGGAATTTGCCTTTATAGCGTGGATCCAGGATGCTGGACAACCAGTAGTCGTCATCGTTCATCATTTTGGCAATGCGGGAGTCCCTTTTTAGGATCTGCAAGGCATAATCACACATGTGGGCCAATGTTCCAGGTGTCAATAATGCACTGCGAGTGCTGGGTGGAGGAGCACTTTCTGGCAAATCCACATCCCTCCAGTCATGCACAAACCCTGTACCTGACCTTGCCACGCCAACATTTTCTCTTGCCCCCTGAGAAGCATCCTCCTCCCCTAAATAATCATCCCCATCATCCTCGTCCTCCTCCTCTTCTTCCTCTACCTCGTCCAGGAGAGTTCCCTGAGCAGACAATGGCTGACTGTCATCAAGGCTTCCCTCCTCCTCTTCCTCTTCGGCTGCAGACGCCTTCTCCTTAATGTGCGTCAAAGTTTGCATGAGCAGACGCATAAGTGGGATGCTCATACTTATGATGGTGTCGTCTGCGCTTACCAGCCGTGTGCATTTCTCAAAACACTGAAGGACTTTACAGAGGTCTTTCAGCTTCGACCACTGCACATCAGACAACTCCATGTCTGCCCTCAAACTGCCTGCCCGTGTATCCTCCCACAAATGCATTACAGCCTGCCTCTGTTCGCACAGCCTCTCAACCATGTGCAGGGTGGAGTTCCACCTTGTTGCAACATCGATAATTAAGCGGTGCTTGGGAAGGTGGAGCAATCGCGGCAGTTTCTGCATACGACTGGAGTGTACGGGCAACCGGCAGATGTGCGATCACAGCCTTCGCACCTTATGGAGCAGGGCTGTTAACTACGGATAATTATTGAGGAAGCACTGCACCACCAGGTTCAAGGTGTGAGCCAGGCAAGGTATGTGTCTGAGTTTTGAAAGGGCTATGGCTGCCACAAAATTCCGGCCGTTATCACTAACTACATTGCCTGCCTCAAGATGTAGACTGTCCAGCCATGACTAAGTTTGTCACTGCAAGTAGTCGGCCAGTACCTCCGCGGTGAGTCTGTTGTCGCCCAAACACATCATCTTCAACACAGCCTGCTGACGTTTACCACTAGCTGTTCGATAGTGGGACACCTCGGGTGCAACACTGGCAGCTGCGGATGGAGTTCTCGTGCGACTGCGTTCTGTGGATGACCTTTCGCCTCTGGAGGAGGTGGAGGGTCGAACGCCTACAGCCAACTGTTTCCTATACCGTGGGCTAGGCAGCACTGTCCCACCACCGCTGTCCCCTGTGGACCCTGCATCCACCACATTAACCCAGTGCGCAGTGATGGACACGTAATGGCCCTGGCCATGCCTACTGGACCATGCATCTGTTGTGAGGTGCACCTTTCCACTCACTGATTTCTTGAGTGCATTGACAATGCGGTCTTTCACATGCAGGTGGAGGGCTGGGATGGCTTTTCGAGAAAAGAAATGTTGACTGGGTAGGTCATAGCATGGTACTGCATAGGCCATGAGCTCGCGGAAAGCTTCACTTTCATCCAACTGGTAGGGCATCATCTCTAACGAGATTAGTTTGACAATGTGGGCGTTCAAACACAGTGTACACGGATGAGAGGATGAGTACTTTCTTGTCCTACTCAGAGTCTCTGGTAGGGCGAGCTGGAATTGAGAGCTGCATATGGTGGAACTAGCGGTGGACATGGCGGACTGAGAGAGGGTTGGTGATGGTGGTCTTGCTGATGGCCTAGATTCAGTCTTTCGTAGCAATAACATTGTGATTCCCTGACTGCTTTGGCCTTGCGATGACACCTCATTTGCTGCTGGTGGTGTGCTAACCGGTGGGCTTACAGTGGGGGTAGCGATGTAGCGTTGCTGACTACCTTCATTTGGAGCAGGTGCACATGTGGTACGTGAGGTTTGGTAGTCCGTCCAAGCTTGCAAGTGCATGGTGGTTAAATGTCTAAGCATGCAACTGGTATTCAAATTTCTCAGATTTTTTTAATTTGACCGTCTGGCCAAGCTGTCCTGCAACTCTTTTGGTTTTTCAAAGAGGAGATCCAAAAAGGGAAAAAAAAAAAAAAACACCTGGCTCCCGCGCTGCTCAACCCTCAAATGGAGGAAATCCAGTAGATCCGACCTGAGGAAGAGGTAATGGAATGGACCTCGAAACGCGTTGTCTTTGTATGTACTATGAAATAAAGCATTGATATTGGAACCTACTCCTAGAATCTACTGGATTTCCTCCATTTGAGGGTTGAGCAGCGCGGGAGCCAGGTGTTGTTTTTTTTTTCTTTCCCTTTTTGGATCTCCTCTTTGATTAATGGAAGCAGACGCTGTCTGTCTACACCCTCCTGCTGCAACTTCATTATATGGGATTGAGCGTATTTAATAGTTGTGGCATTACACAACCTCTGAAGGTGAGTACCCTGAACAATTCAATTTTTACTTATTATATCTGGTAAAGCCCTATGGGCGCGCTTTTGTGGTTTCTTTTTTCCTCTTTTGTTTTTTGTAACCCGTTTTTGGACTGCTACGGGCCTGCCAGATAACAGCTGTTGCGATGTCGATGCCTGCTGCGGATCCTCCTCCTCTTCTGAGCTATTGGCAGTGGCACCCTCTTCCTCTAATGGATGGCAATCTGGATCAACAACTGGGTCATCCGTCACCTCCTCTTCAATTTCATGTGCACCTTCCTCTGTGTCACCGTGTAAGGTGGTATAGTATGCGGGAAGGGGCACCCGAGTCTCATCAGGGTCAGATTCTGGCTCGGTACACTGCGAGGACAATGTAGTGCTCTGAGTGAATGTACCAGCAGAAAAATCTAGCAGTGGCTGTGCATCAGTGCACTCCATGTCAGATTCATCTTGGACTGGGGAATTCACGATTTGACTTGATAACCCAGGCATGGTATGTCAAATGAGCCACATGGAGAAATCTGTAGTGTGGCCTGTCGCATCTTTCACTTTTGGTTGGGGTGAAGGACACATGGAAAGGTGTTGTTCCTGACCAGGAGCCTCCACTGACGACTCAGTGCTTTTATTTTTTGAAACTTCAGAAGAGGAGGCGATAGAGCTGGAGGCTGTGTCAGCAATGTAAGCCAAAACTTGTTCCTGAAGCTCCGGCTTTAAAAGCGGTTTACCTCCTTCCAGAAAAGGGAGCCTTTGAGGCCTTGTGGAGCCAGATGATGACGCAGGCTCAACACCTCCTGCCTTAGGTGCTAGTGTGCTTTTGCCACTACCAGCAGATGCAGCACCACCACCACCACCATGAGTACCAGTTGGCAACCCCCGCCCACGTTCACAGCCTCTTCCACCATACTTCCTCATTTTTGGGAAAATGTACCCAAAATACCACCATCTATATGGTACTGTAAAACAAGGTACAAGGTGTATATAGTATTGGGGAGAATTTGAATCTCCCTAGAGATTTTAGGAGGCTGAACTATTATCTCAGGCCCACTATAGATTACACCTCAATTTAACAGGCTGAAATTGGATGGTGTATGACAAAGTACAAGGTGTATATAGTATGAGGGAGAATTTGAATCTCCCTACAGATTTTAGGAGGCTGAACTATTATCTCAGGCCCACTATAGATTACACCTCAATTTAACAGGCTGAAATTGGATGGTGTATGACAAAGTATAAGGTGTATATAGTATGGGGGAGAATTTGAATCTCCCTACAGATTTTAGGAGGCTGAACTATTATCTCAGGCCCACTATATATTACACCTCAATTTAACAGGCTGAAATTGGATGGTGTATGACAAAGTATAAGGTGTATATAGTATGGGGGAGAATGTGAATCTCCCTACAGATTTTAGGAGGCTGAACTATTATCTCAGGCCCACTATAGATTACACCTCAATTTAACAGGCTGAAATTGGATGGTGTATGGCAAAGTATAAGGTGTATATAGTGAGGGAGAATTTGAATCTCCCTACAGATTTTAGGAGGCTGAACTATTATCTCAGGCCCACTATAGATTACACCTCAATGTAACAGGCTGAAATTGGATGGTGTATGACAAAGTACAAGTTGTATATAGTATTGGGGAGAATTTGAATCTCCCTACAGATTTTAGGAGGCTGAACTATTATCTCAGGCCCACTACAGATTACACCTCAATTTGACAGGCTGAAATATGCAGGTGTATGACCAGGTACAAGGTGTATATAGTATTGGGGAGAATTGGAAGCTCCCTACAGATTTTAGGAGGCTGAACTATTATCTCAGGCCCACTATAGATTACACCCCAATTTAATAGGCTGAAATTGGATGGTGTATGACAAAGTACATGGTGTATATAGTACTGGGGAGAATTTGAATCTCCCTAGAGATGTTAGGAGGCTGACAATGATGCTCTCAGTCCCAAGTATGGCAGCAGGCAGCCTAATAAGCAGGACTGCTGCACACAAAAGTGTGGAAAAATGAACGCTTGGTAACTGTGCAGAAAAGAGGGAGAAAAGTATTTTTGCTTTTAAAAAAGCAGTTTGCACAGCAGTGTGCAAACAGCAATGCAGCTATCAGGGAGCCTTATAAGGCAGCCTAATAACCAACAGAGCTGATGCACAAAAATAGAACCTCCCCTGTCACTGCACACAAAGTGTTGTAAGTGGAAATCGCTACCAGCAGTAGCAGTTTTTGGGTTCTTCTTCCCTGCCTAACGCTCTCCCTTATTCAGAATCAGCAGCAGCAACCTCTCCCTCCCTATGCTAAGATCGGCAGAAGTAAGATGGCGGTCGGCGTGCACGCCCTTTTATAGCCCCTGTGACGCCACACAAAGCAAGCCAATCACTTGCATGCCCTTCTCAAAGATGGTGGTGACCGCTGCCCATGTCATCACATTGCCCACAGTGTGCGTCCTCCATCATTGGCTGAAAAAGGGCGCTGGAAGCATCATTTGAAACGCGACTTTGGCGCTCTGGTCGCCGACCTCATGGCCAACCTCACGCTATGGTCGGGTTTCGTTTCATGAAACCCGACTTTAGCAAAAGTCGGTGACTTATGAACTTGACCGACCCGTTTTGCTCAACTCTACCTATCGCATTATATTATGGGGGAGCATTATACCCCTATGGGGGAGCATTATACCCCTATGAGGGAGCATTATGGGGGTGCATAGTACCCCTATGGGTTATATTATACCCTAATGGGGGTGCATTATACTGCTATATATGACTATGGGATGCATTATACAATTAGAGATGACTCTGGGGCAATATGCAGAGACATGAGGTAGAATGTGTGGACACGTGGGGTCCAGAATGTGGGATATTATTACTATAGGGGCTAATTAAAGGATATTATTTTTGAGGTTACTGTTTTCAGTGTGGGGGAGGAGAGGTCCTGTCACTATGCATGGCGACATGGTCGCTTTTTTCATCTGGCGTAGTATAGAAGTTGGGCAAAAATAGGGGAATGTACTATAGATTACTGTGTTATTTTATGCAGAGACGAGTCCTGGCTGGAAGAAGTGATCATGGTCTGAACTGGATGAAGAAGAGAAGCGAAGATGAAGGACTTTAACTAGAGATGTCACCGGTGAGTCAGTGTGTTACCTGCACACTGACACTATGTACTGTATACTATATACATAGCTCCTGTGCATAATGTCACTAGTGATCACAGTATTACCTGTACACTGAAACTATATACAGAGCTCCTGTGTGTAATGTCACAGGTGATCACTGTATTACCTGTACATGGACACTGTATACTAAGTACAGATCCCCTATGTATAATGGCATTAGTACTATGTTTTTATTTTATTAATTATCAGTATTGTAATATTCAATCACTATATGGTGGTAATATGTGATATGGTCATGATGTGGTGGCATTTGTTCCTTATATGTGCTATTATTTGGTCACGGTGGTGGTATTATGTTGTCTAGTTATATTGTGGTGGTATTTATTCCCTGTATGTGGTAATATTTGGTCACTATGTGGTGGTAATATGTGATCTGGTCATGGTGCTGTGGTATTTTTCCCTTGTATGTGATGTTAATGGTCATTTTAAAAAAATGATAAATAAAAATATACCTAAAATTGTATTGGATATTTTAACAATTATTTAATAAGTTGCAGTAGAGTAAAGCCTGGCCAGAAGAGACCACTTTGTCATGGAGGGGGGATTAAAAAATCTTTTGGCCAAAACAAAAGCTGCTGGCTATGTATGTGATCTGGTGATGTATAATTGGTGAGGATATGGTGCAGAAGTGAAGTTTTTCTAAGAGAGGTTGGTGGGACCGTGGAAGGTCCGAGGGGTAGAGGTGGGGCTATGGTGGAGCCTGCGCAGAGTTTCAAGGGGGGCCCCGAAAATTTTGCAAATATGGGGCCCCAAAATTCCTAATGGCAACCCTGCAGTGGTGACTACCACCCAGGATCAGACAGCTGAACCTACAGCCAGAGCCATTTGTCAGGACTTCATTCGCATATATGGATGCCCAAAGTGAATTCACTACGACCCAGGGTCCTGCTTCCAGGGGCAAGTGACGAACAAACTGTACTGCATCCATGGAATCAACAAATCCCAAACCAAACCATATCATCCACAGGGGAATGGGAATTGTGAGCACTTCAACCGAACCCTGTTGCAAATGTTGCGGACCCTGGAAGAGGACAAGAAGATGAAGCGGCTCAAATTTGCCTCTGAGTTGTTGTGGGTTTGCAATAATTGTTTCCATGCGACTGCTAGTAACACCTCTTACATGCTACTGTTTGGCGGAGACCACTGAACTGGAGCTGGAGGCAGAGGATTCCTGTTCGGGCAGTAGTCCTAGTGCCAGGATCCGAGAACACAGTCACATATTTCAGAGGGTAAGGAAGCTGGTTGAGCAGAAGCTTCAGGAAGTGGAACATTCAAGTCGATCCTCGATGTCAGATGGACCACTTCAGCCAGGGGACCATGTGTTGATGCCGGTCAAATGATCCGGAAACAAAATGCATCATCATTGGGAGACAGTACTCTACCGAGTGGAGAGGAAGAATCACCTGAAAAACCCAGTCTATGAGGTTAGACCTGAAGGGGATGATGCCACCTCAGGTGTTGCACAGGAATATGCTGTGACCCTGCTCTTCTGAAGCAGACCATACCAGGCAGGGGCCCCAACTGAAGTGGCTGAGGTCCACAATGGGCAGTCTTAGAGGAAGAAGAATAATGGTTAACAGGGTCAAAAACTCAGAGTCGACTTACCACACCCAGTGTTTGAGTCTCCAAGTACCCCAAATGCGCCTCTGCAGGAAGAGCTCTTCAGGACTGAGCGAGCCAATGCCGGGATTACCCCTAACCAGTATGCTCAGGATGAATTTGTTTGATTCCAGAAGACCCAGGAATGCACGCAATAGTTGGCTGACATCGGCCTACCTGTGGGGAAACCTCAAACTCAAAGAATTCACTCACCCAAGGACTGGCGAGCACAAAGGGGGGAAGAAAGTAACAAAGTGATGAGACCACTGGAAAATTAGTGCAAGATGTGCCATTAATGAGGAAAGACTGCTATCTGCTGGCCAGCCAAAATCAAGCGGAACCAAAGTGCGCTAGAAGATTTGCAGGATTAAGGACCTTGCAGGGCCAGACTGGCCATCTTGCAATTCTGGCAAATGGCAGAAGGGCCTGTCTGGTTGTGGGCTGCCTTATCTGCTATGTTACTAACAGAATCAGCTTCCTCAAGATGCGCATACTTTTAACAGTTGTGACGGAGCACAAAGTCACTGGCTTCGTCACTTACCCCAGCCAGCTGTGGGCGTCCCTTCTATCTTCGGCCTGCTGGAGTCTAGCACTAAGCAAGGAACATTGGCGGTGCAAAGATCCACAGCGAGAATGGATAGAAGAAGAGACAGACACTGCGGAGGATGAGGAATCTCGATTAGGTGAGTATAGGGATTCTTTTTTTGGGAGCTCTGGGGTACAATTGCACTATATAGGGTGCTGACAGTTGGACCATCATAGTATATAAGGGGCTGCATGATTCATCCATGAGGTCGAGACTGGGGACAAGGTCTATGTGAATGCCGGGTCCATTAGTTTTGACGGTCCTTTTCAGGAATAGGACCGAGTGACATTTATTAAAGAACAAGGGCCCCGTGGACAGTATGCTGTGGCGGTGAAAATGGTCTCTAGCATCAAAGAGAGACAGGCACAGGAAGCGCAGTATTGCGTGCAGCCGTCTGCAATGATCGTAGTCCCTACAGAAAGTCAGAGGCGCCCTTAAAGGAAGCGGTGGCCACAATCGGGTCACGGGAGCAGGAAGCTCCAGGTACCATGAATCAGCCGCTGACAGAGGAAAGGAGCAGGAGAAAGAGCGGAGAGTCCTCCTCCAGCTGGTCTTCTGGCAACACGTTTATAATAATTTAGGACCAGAATGCGGCCCATTATTCCAGTCGCAAGGAGAGCAAGGAGTGAAGGCAGCCCCTAAAATGAACTGGATGTGCTAGTTGCATGGATTGAAGTGCAGGAGAGACTGTTCCGTATCTGTGAAAGGGTAGTGAGCCCTGGACGGGACCAGGACTTGGTGTCAGTGGTAGCCAGTATGGTCACAGTTGAAGGACTGTTGTTTGTTTTTCTTCTACCCCTTATCAAAGTTTACAGTTGTGGCCAAAAGTTTTGACACCCCTGCAATTCTGTCAGATAATACTCAGTTTCTTCCTGAAAATGATTACAAACACAAATTCTTTGGTATTATCATCTTCATTTAATTTGTCTTAAATGAAAAAACACAAAAGATAATGAAGCAAAAAGCAAAACATTGATCATTTCACACAAAACTCCAAAAATGGGCCAGACAAAAGTATTGGCACCCTCAGCCTAATACTTGGTTGCACAACCTTTAGCCAAAATAACTGCGACCAACCGCTTCCGGTAACCATCAATGAGTTTCTTACAATGCTCTGCTGGAATTTTAGACCATTCTTCTTTGGCAAACTGCTCCAGGTCCCTGATATTTGAAGGGTGCCTTCTCCAAACTGCCATTTTTAGATCTCTCCACAGGTGTTCTATGGGAGGCGGCTGATATGGGGGACACATCATACCTATGGAACACATTACAGGTAAGAGGAGCTAATTATAAAAGTCAATATTTTGGCATTACTGGGGGTCAGAAAAAGAAGAGCCACCTTCACAGAATGCAGCCTTAGTGCTGCTGAAGGTGGCTCTTTAACTGAAAAATGCCCCTGGGGGGTGACAGGTTCCCTTTAAGATGGGTCCCAGGAGCCAGGAGACCGAGGTCAGTCGGACCCACACTAAAGGAACTTGAGTTCTTTTGTTGGGGGGCTCTAACCAAGTGGAGCCAGGGTCACGTTTGACCCTCAGCAGCATTGGACATAGGCTGTACTAACTGTATATGTTTTAAACAAAATTCTAACAGTTTTAAGCTTACAGGTGCCGCCATGTTTAGGGATGACCATATTTTAGGAGGGAGGAGTGTAAGGAGGTGGCGGGGACCCTCACATTCCTCCTCTTCCCTGGACACTGTTCTCATGGTTACGTGTGGCACCTCATTGTTCACTAACGTTATTATACTTGTTATGTACTGTAATGTGATATATCTGTCATGTACGATGTATAGGCTTAGGGCCAGGATAGGATCTTAGATAGTATAGGACCGTAGGGGGATTAGAATAGAGGGGGTCATCATAGAGAAAAGGAATAGAATAAAATAGATTAGGAGTGTTAGTTAGGTACAGTTAGCATAGAGGTTTGTCAGTAGGGAGGAGTCAGAGTTGAGCAGGGCAGAGCATAGGGATATAGTCAGGACACTTCCTGGATAGGCAGCAGAGCCCGGGCAGCCTTGCCAAGGGCAAGGTGCAAGGAGCAGTGAAAGAGACAGTCTGCCGGCTGTGGGGATAGAGCTGCTACAGCAGGAAGGGGTCCCAGGCTGAGGATCGTGCAGGTGGGCACCGGCTTAAGGACTGTCTCAAGAAGGATCCGGGGTCTACGACCGAGGCAGGAGTAGCTGAGATGTCTTTCCTGGAACCTTTCCGTATTGGAACCGGACAAGGGGATGGCAGGGAGTTGGTGACACTGAAGGCATTGGATAACACCCGAGCATGCTTGGATCAGACGTTATCCGAGAATGTTCGCTCATCACTAAAGACCATATACAGTGATACCTTGACTTACGAGTTTAATTCATTCTGAGACTGAGTTCTTTGCTTGTATATCAAATTAAATTTCCCCATTAAAATGAAATTAATCCGTTCTTCCAGCCCCCAAAAGGCACACCAATTATTTTATTAGGAGTTTTTAAAAAAGATTCATTAACAGCAAAATTAGCAGAAGAATTAACCAAAAAATAACCATTTTCCTATGAACAGCCCCATGTCAAATACATGCAGCATGCAGTGCTTAAAATAGAGTCCACCCCAGGAAAATGGCAACGTTGGTAATACCAAAAACCTGTGTGCAGCAAAAGATGGTAAGGTCCTGAATCCCAAGAACAGGTAAAAAGAACTGACAGGGCAACTCACTTTTTTAGGACCCATAGTCGAAGAATGAAGCAACGACAGAGGTGCTTGCACGGCAGGGTAACCACGAGGTGAGTGGTGTAAGCTTGCTCGATTGTAACTCAGATCTCGGCTCACATCATAAAGCAAAAATTGACAGAGCGACGGCTCGCATCTTGCAAAATTCATAAGTAGATGCACTCGTTAGTCAAGGTATTACTATAATGTACTGCTTTTTATAAATTTTATAGAAAACAGCAACTGCTTCTGTTATTTAGCCTTAATCCAGAGGCATGTCTAGGGGAGGGCAGGAGGGGAATCTGCCCCGGATCAGCTGGCAAGGGAACACCATTGAGCCGACTCATCCGGCGGTCCGAGGAGATTTCCTGGAGGTTGCATTATGGGCCAGGCAGACTATGAGTCGGCTGTTCTCTGAGACGGATGTCAAGCTCAGAGAAGATGAAGTGCGCCGGATCCCAGTGATCAATTGTACTTGCATTTTTCAGACAGACTGAGCACAATTGAAGCCCTGACCACCGGGATATGGCAATGTCAGCAACGTGATCAAGTCATGTGATCACCCTGTTGACGTAATTCGCCAGCGCCTCAGAGGCGCAAACAGCATCGGTGCTAAGTGCTCCAATGGAACTGAAGAAACTGACGATTTATTGTAACGGGTTGGGGAAGATTTGAATACACAGCTTGGGGGGCAAGGAAGAGATGTATGCGTATACAATATGGGGAGAGGGAAAATCTGAGACAGCAAATAAACCCTAACTAAAGTCTACTAAAATATAACCTTTATTGAAAAATTATACAATAATAAGATTAAAGTGCAATTAGAAATACAATAGTTGCTGATAGTAGAGGGATAAATTTAGCCAGACCATTAGCCAGCAGGATAGGTATACTGTATAAAGCAGTAGAGCTATCACTACTGGGATACAATTTCCCAGGTACTGGAATATAAGGTATTTATCTGGCCAATGGAATACAATTATCCAGATTTAGAGACAATGTATCAGTGAATATTCACTTACAGGATATAACTACACAGATTTAAGAGATAGAGGACTAAATAATAGCGTTAATAACAAGTCTCTACAGGGATACAGTTACCCCGGACAAAGCTCAACCTCTCTCTGTAGTGTTGTATATTGGTAATCGATGGTAATGCCAACTTGTCAGTTGTTTTGTGCGGAGACTGATCGGAATACTGACGGGCATGTTGTAGCTCGTATTCAGCTACTGCCCTCTGCTGCTCACAAACACTTGCCAACATATGTAATGTGGGGTTCCAGAGTATGGTCACGTCACACACCAGTGTGTGAACTGGCACTTGCAAGAGCTGCTGAAGCACTGCTAGATCAGCGGCAGCTGTAGCTGTCTTGTGGAAATGTGCGCACACGAGGCGTTCCTTCACAAGTAGCTCAGGCAAATCGGGGTGTTATGCCTGTGTGGTAACTCACTTGGGAAAATAGGTTATACACTAAATAGCTGCAACTGACCCTGACGGTTCTTGTACAGAATAGATCTCTTGGCACCACAGTCCCTAGTGGTGCCTACGGGGCAGAGCTAGCCTAACCACAGACTAGGAGATGGTAACTTGGACCTATCTGCCTAAAAGGCTGGCAAATTGCTTCATGTTCCTTCTAAAGAACTGGAGGGTAGAGCAGAATGTGAATTCAAGTAGTTATTCCTTCCAGATTGAATATTAGAACATCCATGGTGCAAGATTAAAATCATGTTCATTCTGACGCGTTTCTGGCTGAAGACCTTAGTTGTAAAATAATCTTGTACCATGAATGTTCTAATTTTTAACCTGGATGGAATAAAGGTGACTTAAATTTTATTTTATACTAGCTGAAGAGCCCGGCGCTGCCCGGGCATAGTAACTAACTGTGGTTAGTCATAACAAATTATAATTATCCTCCATTCCATAGTCCCATGCCCATATACCCATCATACATATCCTCCATCCCATAGTCGAGTGCCCATATACCCATCATACATATTCTCCATCCCATAGTCCCATGCCCATATACCGATCATACATATTCGCCATCCCATAGTCGAGTGCCCATATACCCATCATACATCATTCATCTCATAGTCCAATGCCCATATACCCATCATACATATCCTCCATCCCATAGTCCTATGCCTATATACCCATCATACATATCCTCCATCCCATAGTCCTATGCCCATATACCCATCATTCATACCACCATCCAATAGGCCTGTGCTCATATACCCATCATACATATCCTCCATCCCATAGGCCCGTGCCCATATACCCATCACACATCCTCCATCCCATAGGCCCGTGCCCATATACCCATCATACATATCCTCCATCCCATAGTCCCATGCCCATATACCCATCACACATCCTTCATCTCATAGTCCAGTGCCCATATACCCATCATACATATCCTCCATCCCATAGTCCCGTGCCCATATACCCATCACACACCCTCCATCCCATAGGCCCGTGCCCATATACCCATCATACATATCCTCAATCCCATAGTCGAGTGCCCATATACCCATCACACATCCTCCATCCCATAGTCCCATGCCCATACACCCATCCTCCATCCCATAGTCCCATGCCCATATACCCATCATACATATTCGCCATCCCATAGTTGAGTGCCCATATACCCCTCACACATCCTTCATCTCATAGTCCCATGCCCATATACCCATCATATACATCGTCCATCCCATAGTCCCGTGCCCATATACCCATCATACATATTCGCCATCCCATAGTCGAGTGCCCATATAGCAATCATACATATCCACCATCCCATAGTCCCGTGCCCATATACCCATCACACATCCTCCATCCCATAGTCCCTTGCCCATATACCCGTCATACATATCGTCCATCCCATAGTCCCGTGCCCATATACCCGTCATACATATCCACCATCCCATAGGCCCATGCCCATATACCTGTCATACATATCATCCATCCCATAGTCCAGTGCCCATATACCCATCATACATATTCGCCATCCCATAGTCGAGTGCCCATATACCCATCATACATATCCGCCATCCCATAGTCCCGTCATACATATTCGCCATCCCATAGTCCAGTGCCCATATACCCATCACACATCCTCCATCCCATAGGCCCGTGCCCATATACCCATCATACATATCCTCAATCCCATAGTCGAGTGCCCATATACCCATCACACATCCTCCATCCCATAGTCCCATGCCCATATACCCATCATATATTCGCCATCCCATAGTCGAGTGCCCATATACCCATCACACATCCTTCATCTCATAGTCCCATGCCCATATACCCATCATACAAATCCTCCATCCCATAGTCCCGTGCCCATATACCCATCATACATATTCGCCATCCCATAGTCGAGTGCCCATATACCCATCATACATAACCGCCATCCCATAGTCCCGTGCCCATATACTCGTCATACACATCCTCCATCTCATAGTCCCGTGCCCACATACCCGTCATACATATCGTCCATCCCATAGTCCCGTGCCCATATACCCGTCATACATATCCTCCATCCCATAGTCCAGTGCCCATATACCCATCACACATGCTCCATCCCATAGTCAACCATTATGACATCATAATGAGCGGCGGCGGGGCTTGCAACCTATGATGATATCAGCGTCGCCATGGCAACCATTGTGACATCATAATGAGGGGCGGGGCTTGATACGCACCCACTGTTTCCCCAGTATGCAAAGAGGGGCATTATGACATCATAATGAGGGGCGGGGCTTGACGAGCGCACACTTTTTCCCCCGGTATGTAGATAGGGGCAAAATTGTTTGGTGAATTGGAACACGTGGGGTTAAAATTTCGCCTCACAACATAGCTTAGGACGCTCTTGGGGTCCAGACGTGTGACTGTGCCAAATTTTGTGGCTGTAGCTGCGACGGTGCGGATGCCTATCCCGGACATACACACATACATACACACACACACTTTGAGTTTTATATATTAGATTCTTCTGTGATGCGCTTCCTTCTTTTCTTATGTATCTGTCACCAGTAGTCAACAGTTACTGGATTTAGTCATAACTGACTGACGAAGCGGCGATAAGCGTGGGGCCTCTTCCCACTCTCTCTTCTTGTCCCCCTCGGGACTTCTTGCCACTCCCATGTCAGTGTCTGGCTTTCTCATTTTGGGTGATCATACTTTTATTTCATTATAGCATTCAGTCAGTTATGCCCATTTTTTGACGTCATCTGTATTGTTACAACTATTTTAGGGTGACTTCTTTGCATACATGCTTTGGTATATGTGGGAGTCTCTATTTTCTGACTGTTTATACCTGTGTAATGGGAAATGATGTTGATTAGTCCCATCCTGCATGTACCATCACCCATTCTGTTTATATTTGTATTTATAGGTTCATTTATCATTATCACCGTATGACACATGTATTTTCTTTCTGCATATGCTGGGGGCTGCCATTCACCCATTACATGGGTTGTATTTAAGGCTTATGGGCCTTTTGGGGAGTTTTAGGCTATTGGTTTGTTGTGTATTTTAAATGTTTTTAACGTTACCATGTCCATGATGAAATAAAGGTTTTTTCACTTTTTTATATACGGAGGTGTATACCGTGTTATTTGCCTTTTCTTTTTCTCCGTGTCTTTTGGCTTCATTAGTTTATAGGCTAGGTGTTGCACTCTATTTGGGATTATTATTGACATTAGTGTACCCTTTTTTGGTTAGCATTGGTCTCATACTATATACAAAGCGCTATGTGAGGGCTGATATTGAATATAGAGGATATGTGGGGGCTCATACTATATATAGAGAGGCTAGGTGGGTTCTTACAATGTATGTGGAGGGGCTATGTAAGGGCTCATACTGTATGTAGGAAGCTAGGTGTGAGCTCTTACAGTATATAGAGGTATAAAGGGGGCTGTATATGGGTTCATATGGTATGTAGGGGGTGTCAGCATATTTAATTCTACTCAATATTAAGTTATACAATTATTAATATAAAGTAATAATTGTAATTAATATGTTATGGTCTCTCATATAGCCCCTTGGGAAAATTAATAGCCCAATCCTGGTATATAATAACATTGTCTATAGTGTCCTCCCCTATTTACTGGCCATTTATCCTACAGTAGCATGTCCACCTCCACATCCAACCATCCATATAATCTAATCTTCTGTAATACTGGGATATATGGGTTATTATTGTTGATTTATCACTGTCCACATCAGTGGAAACTACTCCGGAATTACAATGTATGGTAATAATGACATTGTGGCATTTTTTGAAAGTTTTAAGAGGTCAAGATGGATAATTAGAGTCAATTTCATTTATATGGTAATGAATTGGTTGTATGGCCTGCTCTGGTCTCTTTAAATAACTGCTGCTCCTGCTGCTGATGTCACGGAATGTTGAGGTTTCTGGCTCCGCCCCCTTGCCTTATGACATCACACACATTGTGTATGGAGCTGCAGAGCCAACATTCCGTCTGACAGTTGCAGACGGTGGAGAGAGCGGTAAGTCGGCTCTATGTCGTCTCTTGTTGTGTCCTTCATTCTCTTCTATCATCTATTTCTCATTTATTATTTATTCATTATGGAGTCTTTATTCTATATAATACAAGCAGGTCCAAAATAATTAGTAAACCCCTCAGATTAGGAGATGTCCAAGCATTACAGCACTTCTCCCAATAGTAAAGGGAGATATATAGGGTGTGACGGGATTTATCTTCAAGCCCAGAAATGACAGCGATTTACCGATTATCCATCACATGATTCTGGCTTCTGACTTTCTTGCTCATCAGCTCCATAGATTAGTTATAATTGAGAGAATCCCCTCAGCCAGAACTGGAACATGACGACTTCTCGATTTTTAGGCCATGTATTGTTAGAGAATCATCCAAATCTGGGAGATTAAAGTTATATCCTGTAAAGGGAACACATGTAACCAGGGTGGATTGATTTAAATCATGCCGATTTAAATCATGATTTAAATCACGATTTAAATCAAAAGATTTTTTTCTATTTAAATCGGATCGATTTAAATCATGATTTTAATCATGATTTAAATCACTGATTTAAATCAAAAGGTTTTTTTTTTAATATAAATCACGATTAAAATGAGAAGTGAGAGCAGTGTGCATGTGCGCCCATAGTTACACGGACGAAAGTAGGGGCAACGATCTAACGCCAGGGTGAGGGGGGGACCCCAAAGTAAGTAAAAATCTTTTTTGTTTTACTATATGGCAATAGGTAGGTGTTTAAAAGCAGCATGTCTTAATTGTATAAACTATTAATAGCCTCCACATTTTGTTCATACTGCCCCTTTAATTCCACACTTCTAGCTTGGATTCAGTTTTGGTTTAGTTTCTTTTTCCCTGCATTCAGTTGACATGCCCAAACTTGTTGGATAGTCAGCAGTACTTGGCTCAGGCTGTAGTAACATCAGCAGTGCTTGGCTCAGGCTGTAGTAACCATCAAACTTCATAAGTGATCTGTGTGAGCCATGGCAGCAGGTCGTAAGAGAGACCCTATTTGGGTTCATTTTGTTGAGATGCCAGCAGCAGATCTTGGAAAGAAAAGTGCAAGAGCAAAGTGCAAATACTGTCAAAAGGATATCCAAGGACTTGTTTGCCGTTTGAAATCACATTATGAAAACTGCAACCAGAAGGGAAATGAAGATGTTGATAGTGATACAACTAATGTCAATGAACCCCCACAGCTTCTTATGCACCAGGAGCCTAGTACTAGTGGTAACTAAGTCTGGCAATTAATTTACAACCTATTTTTTTAACAGACATTTTACTGGGATGGTTAAAGTCTATGAAAAGAAAAATTTCTAGCACTGGTAGTTCTGGAGTATAGAATTTAAATTTATGTTAAGGCAATATTTCACAGAAAATTAACGCTAAAGGACATGTGCACCTTTATTTTTTTAAGGTGCACATGTCCTCCCCCCGCAGCGCTCTTACCTCCGATCCCCGCAGCGCTGAGATCCGTGGCTTCGTTTTGACCGTCCGCCTCCCGTCCTCCGGTTGCGGCCTACTCGCAGTGATCCAGCGGCGTGACGTCAGCGGGCCGCACGCTCCATTGAAATGAATGGAGGCGCGCTCGCGGACGGGCAGAACGAAGCCACGGATCCCCGCAGCGCTGACATCGGAGGTAAGAGAGCTGCGGGGGGAGGACATGTGCACACTGTGACTGGCTGCACCTTAAAAAATAAAGGTGCACATGTCCTTTAAGTAAAAATAAAGTGTGTATACGCTTTTTTTTTTTATTGTAGGCTGCAATTCACTTTTGAAGTCTGCCAAATTGACCATTTTAAAAAAAAAACATTTTTAAAACTTGTGACATAATTTTTTTCAGTTGCTGAGGCTCTGATATTAGTTACCAGTATTACAGCAACCTCACCGGAAACCTTGAGTAGCATAACTTTTGAGACAGCCCTTATAGGACGAGGACCATTACATTGTTCAAAAAGTTTGTTTCAATATTTTCGTTATATTTCTTCAAATACGCAGTCGATTTATATTTTTAATTTCTGTGCTTTCAGGGTCAAATATGGCTTGTGCTGCACGTGACAATCAATATCTGGGTACAACTTCAACAAAGCAGCCCAAAAAAAAACTTTGCGTGCAAAGTGTAGAAAAATTCATCTTAAAGACTACGACGAGCCAGAAAGAACATTTTGATGAATTAATTGCTAAATTCATATTTGCAACCAATTCTTCTTTCCGACTAGTTGAGCACCCATTGTTTGTACAAATGATCGAAGGAATTAGACCAGGCTACAAACCACCAAGTAGATTTGATATCTCAGGAAAACATCTTCAGGCTGTATACGACATAGAAAGAGCGGCTTGTACAAAATATTTGAAAGACAAGGTTGTTAACATGAGCTTGGATGGTTGGAGCAACATCCACAACGACCCCATAATTTGCACTTGTGTCACAACAGAAGATGGTGAAACTTACCTTACAGACACAATCGACACATCTGGAAATTCACATACTGCTGAATATTTACTTGAAATTGCTAAGAACTCAATTCACCAATGCCAAGAACAGTTTGGATGTAAAGTAAGGAGCTTAGTTACTGATAACGCAAGCAATGTGGCAAAAATGTGAGCGGAACTGGCACAGGATGACAAATGTCATTACATACGGTTGTTCTGCCCATTTGTTGCATCTTTTGGCAAAAGACCTGCATATTTTGGGTGTCAAGGAACATGTTGTAGAAATTGTTAAATATTTCCGCAATAATCATTTTGCACATGCAACCTACAAGGAAATGGGAGGACTGAAGTTGGTTCTACCACAAGATGTTAGATGGAATACCTTGGCTGACTGCTTGGATCTGTTTATTAACAACTGGTCAAAATTACTGTCCATTTGCGAAACACATCGGGATAAAATTGATGCTAATATACGAAGCAAAGTATTAAATCTTGGTGTGAAGAGAAATGCCGAGGACCTTTTGGAAAGGTTAAAGCCAATATCGATTGCGTTGGATAAAATGCAGAAAGATACTGCAACCATAGCTGATGCCACAGAAGTTTGGAAAGATTTAGAAGGTTCTCTAGATCTCTTGAACCTCTCAAACAATGTAAAGGTTGCAATACAGCACCGCAAGGACCAAGCATTAAAAGAAGAACACTATTTAGCCAATATCTTGCATCCCATCTACAGAGGGAAAAAATTATCTGAGGCGGAAATCAACTCTGCAATGGAGTGGCTCGCCAATACTAACCATGACATTGTGGCAACTGTGCTGAAATTGAAGTGTGAATCTGCACCATTTCAAAAATACATGTTTGCAGATAACGTCGTTAATGAACTAAAACCACTGGACTGGTGGAAGTCGCAATCACTTGTTCTTCCAGCAAAGATAATAAATCTAGCTACTCAGCTACTGACTGCATCGGCTTCATCCGCAGGAGTAGAGAGATTGTTTTCTTCATTTGGTTTTGTGCACACAACAGTCCGAAACCGCTTAGGATTAGGAACTGCTAAAGCAGGACAACTGGTTTTCCTATAAAAAGTCCTAAATAAACAGTAGGCTTAAAGGACTGATGTATTCACTGAAGATGTTTGCTTACTTCAAACGTTAGAGATAGGCTATTGTTAAAAAGTACTTACTCTCTGTAGTTCAATTCTGAGTGTTTAATAGTGCAAATAAAAATTATTAGGTTTCATAATCAACTGTTTTAATATTTTTATTTGTGTAAAACAATTAGATTTGCAAAAAGACAAAGTTTTGCTTGTGTACAACTTGATTAAAAAATCTGATTTAAATCAAATGATTTAAATCAAAAAAATCTGATTTTTTTGATTTTTTAAAAAAAATCAAGATTTTTATCCACCCTGCATGTAACATGAAGATAACTATGTAATTGTCGGATGTCATTGAGACATATAGTAATATACAGTCCAGATCAAAAATATAAATCCAACCAATATTGGGAAATCCTTGCACAACACCGATGTATATACATATTAGCTCCATATGCAGTAAAGCTAGTCAAATCTTCCCCCACATTGGAGGATTCATATCGTTTGATCTCTAGTATATTGGGCAATGCGCTTCAATGGAAGTGAGGTTCTTGGCTCCGCCCACATTAGCTCTTATTTGTCATTTCACGGAATGTTTTGGTGGTTAGCTTTGCCCCCATAAGCTACTACTTGTGATGTCACCAAATGTTTTGGTTGTTGGCGTCACCTCCATTAGCTTCTACTTGTGATGTCACTAATGAGGATAGTAGCCCTTCAGAAGACAATGGCGCTTGACTGCCTGTTAGCAGTTGAAGGGGGCACTTGCGCTGTTATAGGTGAGCAATGCTGCTCCTAGAAGATGCACATGATTCAATAATGGATAAAGGAAAGGAGCTGCAGCAAAAAGCTGGAGATATATCCAAGGAGGGATGGAATCCCTTTTTCTGGATGGGGTCTATCAGAGTTGGGTTAAACAATTTACTCTCAACTTTTCAAAAGCCCACACAGTATTGGTAGTGATAGGATTGATGGTGTTGAGCTTGATTGCCTGGAAATTATTAATGTGATGTGATTCTCACTGCAGGAAATTAATTATATATTGGAGCCACTGGAAGACACAGGCGGAAGAGGGACACTGTGCATGAACAATATATGGATCCTTTGCAGCCCAATAACTCATCATAACGCCCAATTTCATCTGCTTTGGAGGTTGAAATGGGTCCCCTTACCTCTTGGCCCGTGGGCAATTTCACAATTTGTACCAATAACATGTCCAACCCTGTCCACCCCTGAATAGTACCATAGGAAGGATGACTACAGCTACAGAGGTGACCGTCTGATAGCCTAGGTCGACTACCCACCTCTCCTGAAGACCCTTTCAGCTTTTTGAGACTTGGGTGGAGGACATCATCTCTGAAAATAGGGTCCCACAGCTGTACCCCAACAGTTTGAGCAGACACTCCTAGATGAGTAAATAGCCTGAGATCAGAAGGGGCGCATAGCCCCTCACTGTGTCACTGAGGATGATAGCATTCTCCAGGGATTACTCTGGACTGTTTCTTGTGGTGGGATGCAGGTCTGGACAGCTGTCGTCATCCTATTAGATAGATAAGAATTAATATATGTGTGTTTATGCTTTAAAAGTAATCTGTCACCCCCCCCGAGACGTATATGACCTATTAATATGGGCATACAGGTAATAGAAATGTTACGTTAGACCTACCTGTATGCCTCATATTAATGGTCTTGTGGATATATTATGTCTTTATGCTAAAGATCAGCCCAATAACTCATCATAATGCATAATTGTATCTGCTTTGGAGGTGGAAATGGGTCCCCTTACCTCTTGGCCCGTGTGCAATTTCACAATTTGTACTAATAACATGTCCACCCCTGAATAGTACCATAGGAAGGATGACTACAGCTACAGAGATGACCGTCTGATAGGCTAGCTTGACTACCCACCTCTCCTGAAGACCCTTTTAGCTTTTTGAGACTTGGGTGGAGGACATCATCTCTGAAAATAGGGTCCCACAGCTGTACCCCAACAGTTTGAGCAGACACTCCTAGATGAGTAAATAGCCTGAGATCAGAAGGGGGAGCATAGCCCCTCACTGTGTCACTGAGGATGATAGCATTCTCCAGGGATTACTCTGGACTGTTTCTTGTGGTGGGATGCAGGTCTGGACGGCTGTCGTCATCATATTATATATATTAATTCTTATCTATGTGTGTTTATGCTTTAAAGGTAATCTGTCACCCCCCGAGACGTATATGACCTATTAATTCGGGCACACAGGTAATAGAAATGTTACGCTAGTCCTACCTGTATGCCTCATATTAATGGTCTTGTTATTGAGAAATGTTACATTTTTTTAACGTTAATGAGTTCTTCCAGGCACTGGGGCTTGCATTGCCTGGAAGAAATCCCTGCCTTCTCTCTTCATTGTAATACTAACACCCTCTCATGCACGGCAGTTTTGGCCCTGGAATCCCACTCCTGCGCCCTGCACTCCCCCAGAAATACATATCTCATCCTCCCTTCTATGGGTACTGCACTCAGGGATCTTCTGCACAGGTGCCGGCGCCTTCCGCTCCAGTAATCTCTGGTGTGAGCGCTGACAAGGTGCATGGCTGAGGCGCAGGATTCTGGGGCTATTACTGGCGCTGATGGGAGGAGGGTAGTATTGTAATGAGGAGAGGGGGCAGGGATTTCTTCCAGGCAGAGAATGCCCCGGAGCCTGGAAGAAATCATTAATGTAAAGACAGAATATAACATTTCTCCACAACAAGACCGTTAATATGAGGCATACAGGTAGGACTAGCACCTATTACCTGTGTGCCCATATTAATAGGTCATATATGACCTTGGGGGGGTGAGAAGTTTCCTTTTAATATAGATTGACTGAATACTTAGATGAAATGGCAACTGTAGGTAGCCAGGAATGGATGCCTGACATCCCATGATCTATGTAGACTAGCTCCATACTTCATGTAGGCAGGAACAGGGCCACCATCAGGGCATTACTGCCCTTACTAGTGTATGGTGCCCGGTGAGCAGGAACAAAGGGGGGGGGGGGGGGGGGGTCGGACCTACTTCAGTTCCTTAGATTGTGTGCAATACTCTTTGTTGTTTTTATATTATGTTTCTCTGATCTCACAAAATGACCTTATTTTCATTGTGTTATATGTTATTGTTATATGTGTTGTTTTTGTTTTGTCTGTTTTCTTTGTTTTCTCTTTTGTTATTGTCACTGTAATTTTGCACTTTATGTAATTGACCAAAGGATTTAACTAAATGACTCCTATGAAAATAGATTTAGCTAGCAAAATATTTAGTGGGAATGTGTTATGAAGCTTTTATGTTTTGGGCATTGTCCACTCTCTAGTTATCATTATTAACCAATGAGTATATTATTATTATTTATTATTATAGCACCATTTATTCCATGGCGCTTTACATGTGAGGAGGGGTATACATAATAAAAACAAGTAGAATAATCTTAAACAATACAAGTCACGACTGGCACAGGAGGAGCGAGGACCCTGCCCGCGAGGGCTCACAATCTACAATTATATGAGATGATTAAAAGGCATTTAGTGCAGAAATTCAGCATAGCCTATATTTCTATTTCCCATATTTCATATTTGTTGCTGTAATTCAAGAAAGGCCATATTAGTAAGAGCCCTATCATCTCAAACACATTCGTGACCAATAACCAGAACATGGCTAATCCTTTTAATCATAGTTAATAAAGTTTTGCAAGAAAGTATGTAACCCCTTATATCATAAAATAAACAGAAACAACTTTTCTAATAGACTGGCACTTCCAGAAGAGATCCCTTATTAGCAGTCACCTCATTATCATAACAAGCAGGATTACAATGAGAGATAACAGGGTACACCATTCCCAGTAGGTAATGTCACAGCTCACCTCTTCCCCCTTCCTGCACAATGACATCTGCATGTAATGTCACTAAACGTAAGAACATGAATAGAAAACTCTCCCAAGGAAATAGAGTCCCCTATAATGTGTTATGATATATATACACATGTAAATGTCCAATATCCATATCTCCAAACAGGCAAGAGAGCAGCTCCCATAAATGTTCAGGAAACAGCATACAATAATCTGCAATCAGAAATACAGATTATACAAAAAAGATTATAACAATAGGATTTCAATTAGTTTAAAAAATGTATGTGACACATTCCCTTAAAGAAAAACAAATAGAAAATATTCCTAATAAGATGATTGGATATTTTAAGAAACGTTTAATAGGTTAGAGTAGAGTAGGGCCCTGCCAGAAGAGTCTACCTTGTCGTGGTGGCAGGCTTAAAAAATCCGTTGGTCAAAATAAAAGCTGATGGTTATGTATGTGATACAGTTCCATGGGAACAGTTACTGTGTGATTGGTGAGGATGGGGTAGAAGAGTTTTTCCAGGAGTGGGTGGTGGGACTGTGGAAAGTTTGAGGGGTGTAGGTGGGGCTTGAGTGGAGGCAGAACTGAGGTGGAGCCTGGACGGAGTCTCAAGGGAGCCCAAAAATTTTGCCAGTATGGGGCCCTGAAATTCCTTTTGGCAGCCCTGATCAGGAACATAGCTTACATAATATGTGATGGTTTCATTATCACAATGGTGAGATAATGTGAAAGAAATGATAACTCCATTGTCTTACCCTTGATCTTAGTATCTCTTGGTACATGTATCAGAGATAGAATAACTGTTGTTGCTTTGCGATAGTTCCTTCTCCCATTTTCCTTTATTTTCCCTTGTTTCCCCTTTTTTTTTCCTTTTCTTTTCCTTTATTTTGTTTAACTCTATTTTGTATAATAATTAGCGATGCCGGATGAACCCGGCCGGACGGAGCGCAAAGAGAGGGGAATGTAGATTTACAATCTTCTTTTATTAATGTAGTCCAATGTGATTAATATAAGAAGATTCTAAATCTACACTCCCCTCTCTTTGAGCTCCGTCCGACCGGGTTCATCCAGCATCGCAACCTCCTTCCTCTTTGGAGGCACCCGGCTGGAGCTGCATTGATCTCCCCAGAGAAGGCACGGCTGGCGCTCCTCTGTGACCGTCATTACCTGGATTGTATAATAATTAGGACATTTTCAATAAAAACAATTTGAACAGGATATAGAATATCTGCCTGGTAAAAAAATGCTTTTGTGACTCCTTCGTGAGCATCATGTGCTAGAGAAGAGCCCCGTCCGGCTGAGCCAAGGTGCAGGGTGATGATGGACTTTATCTGGTCACTTCACATTCTTCATGGTGCCCATCAGGAGGTGGCCAGTGGCTGTGATTTTTTTTCTCATGCTGAATTAGTATGAGATAGAGAGTACAGCTCTGCTCTGCCCCATGGTATAATATTGGGTCTAGCGCGATCTGATAAGACATCGGATAGTTCTCGACCATATCATATAGTTATGTGAACGAACTCTCATTGTAATAAACTAATTTTCTTTTCATTTGGAGCAGCTGTGATCATGTTGGCTTATTATCCCAAACAGGAGCCTCCGCTCAGGGCCGTGTTTAGAGTTTGTGCTGCCCTGGGCACTTTTAGTGCTGCCCCCCATTGATGAGGATGACTAATGCAGACACTGTTGTCAGGGACTTAGGCTACTGTCACATCAGCCATTTATGCCATTCGCGGCAGATCCGGCAAATGCTGTATTGCTGCAACGGAAAACAACGCTGCTAGCTGTGATTTTTTGTTTCACTGCAAGTTCAAAACCGCAAGTGCAGCACATGTTCGCAATTCCCACAGAACCCCTTTCTGCCATGTGACGTACTATCCCGTCCATGTGCCCTGGGACTTCATTCCCAGGGACGGGATAGTAGGTCACAGCGATCAGCGGCCCCCACGTGGTGAGCGCTGCTGATCGCGGCCGGGTGTCAGCTGATTATCACAGCTGACACCCGGCACAATGTGTCAGGGGTGGTCACGGACCGCCCCCGACACGTTAACCCCTTACACACTGCGATCAAACACGATCGCGGTGTACCGGGAGTTAAAGGGAAGCATCGGCAGGGAGGGGGCTCCCTCCGTGCTTCCCTGAGCCCCTCACAGCAGCGCAATGTGCAGCGCTGCTGCGGGGGGCTCTATCCCTGCAGGTCCCCGGATCCAAGATGGCGACGGGGACCTTTGGGGGCCTTCAGGGAGCCGGCTTCCTCAGTGCCTGCAAAGTGCAGGCATGAGGAAGTCTGCAGCACTGCCTGTGACAGATCGCTGATCTGTCACAGTGATCTGTGATGTGACAGATCAGCGATCTGTCACAGGACAGTGATGTCCCACCTGGGACAATGTAATAAAGTTAAAAAAAAAGGTGTAAAAATAATTTAAAAAAAAAATCGCTAAATAAATTTAAAAAAAAAAAATTCCCTAATAAATTCATTTTTTGGAAATAAAATAAACCCAAAACAATAAAAGTACACATATTTGGTATCGCCGCGTCCGGAACGACCCGCCCTATAAAACTATCCCACTAGTTAACCCCTTTAGCGAACCCCTTAAAAAATAAAAATAAAAAACTAAGCAAAAAATAATGATTTATCATACCGCCAAACAAAAAGTGCAATAACGCGCGATCAAAACGACGCATATAAATATCCATGGTACCGCTGAAAACATCATCTTGTCCCGCAAAAAACGAGCTGCCACACAGCATCATCAGCGAAAAAATAAAAGTTATAACTCGCAGAATAAAGCGATGCAAAAATATTTTTTATATAAAATTGTTTTCATTGCATAAAAGCGCCAAAACATAAAAAATGACATAAATGAGGTATCGCTGTAACCGTACTGACCCGAAGAATAAAACCGCTTTATCAATTTTACCGCACGTGGAACGGTGTAAACGCACGCCGAAAAGAAATTCATGAAACGCTGGTTTTAGTTCATTCTGCGTCACAAAAATCGGAATAAAAAGCGATCAAAAATTGTCACGTGCCCGAAAATGGCACCAATAAAAACGTCAACTCGTCCCGCAAAAAATAAGACCTCACATGACTCGGTGGGTCAAAATAAGGAAAAATTATAGCTCTCAATATGTGGTGATGCAAAAACTATTTTTACAATAAAAAGCGTCTTTTAGCGTGCGACAGCCGCCAAACATAAAAACCGCCATAAATAGTAAATCAAACCCCCCATTATCACCCCCTTAGTTAGGGAAAAATAATAAAATAAAAAAATGTATTTATTTCCATTTTCCCATTAGGGCTAGGGTTAGGGGTGTGTTGGGGTTCGGGTTGGAGTTAGAATTGGGGGTTTCCACTGTTTGGGCACATCAGGGGCTCTCCAAATGCAACATGGCGTCTGATCTCAATTCCAGCCAATTCTGCGTTGAAAAAGTCAAATGGTGCTCCTTCCCTTCCAAGCTCTGCCATGCGCCCAAACAGTGTTTTACCCCCACATATGGGGTGTCAGCGTACTCAGGACAAATTGCAAAACAACTTTTGGGGTCCAATTTCTTCTGTTACCCTTAGGAAAATAAAAAATTGGGGGAAAAAAATATCATTTTTGTGCAAAAAAATGATTTTTTTATTTTCACGCCCGGGCGTTATAAACTTCTGTGAAGCACTTGGGGGTTCAAAGTGCTCACCACACATCTAGATAAGTTCTGTGGGGGGTCTAGTTTCCAAAATGGGGTCACTTGTGGGGAGCTTCAATAGTTTAGGTACATCAGGGGCTCTCCAAACGCACGACACCCGCAGACCATTCCATCAAAGTCTGCATTACAAAACGTCACTGCTTCCCTTCCGAGCACCGACGTGTGCCCATACAGTAGTTTACTCCCACATATGAGGTATCAGCGTACTCAGGACAAATTGGACAACAACTTTTGGTTCCAACTTCTCTTGTTACCCTTGGGAAAATAAAAAAAATGGGGACTAAAAGATCATGTTTGTGGAAAAAATACGATTTTTTTATTTTCACGCCCAGTCATTATAAACTTCTGTGAAGCACTGGGGGTTTAAAAGTGCTCACCACACATCTAGATAAGTTCCTTAGGGGGTCTAGTTTCCAAAATGGGGTCATTTGTGGGGGGTTTCACTGTTTTGGTACATCAGGGGCTCTCCAAACGCGACATGGTGTCCGATCTCAATTTCAGCCAAAAACGTCAAATGGCGCTGCTTCCCTTTCGAGCTCTGCCATGCGCCCAAATAGTCGTTTACCCCCACATGTGAGGTATCAGCGTACTGAGGACAAATTGCACAATAACTTTTAGGGTCCTGTTACCCTTGGAAAAATAAAAATTGGGGGTGAAAAGATCATTTTTGTGGAAAAAATATGATTTTTTAATTGTACGGCTGTACGTTATAAACTTCTGTGAAGCCCTTGGGGGTTCAAAGTTCTCACCACACATCTAGATAAGTTCCTGGGGGGGTCTAGTTTCCAAAATGGTGTCATTTGTGGGGGGTTTCCACTGTTTTGGTACATCAGGGGTTTTCCAATCGTGACATGGTGTCCGATCTCAATTCCAGCCAAAAAAGTCAAATGGCGCTGCTTACCTTCCGAGCTCTGCCATGCGCCGAAATAGTGGTTTACACCCACATATGGGGTATCAGCGTACTCAGGACAAATTGCACAATAACTTTTAGGGTCCTGTTACCCTTAGGAAAATAAAAATTGGGGGTGAAAAGATTATTTTTGTGGAAAAAATATGATTTTTTTATTGTTCCGCTGTACGTTATAAACTTCTGTGAAGCCCTTGTGGGTTCAAAGTTCTCACCACATATCTAGACAAGTTCCTTGGGGGGTCTAGTTTCCAAAATGGGTCACTTGTGGGGGGTTTCCACTGTTTAGGTAATTCAGGGTCTCTCCAAACGTGACATGGCATCCAATCTGAATTCCAGCCAATTTTGCATTGAAAAAGTCAAACGGCGCTCCTTCCCTTCTGAGCTCTGTCATGCGCCGAAACAGTGGTTCCCCCCCACATATCAGGTATCAGCGTACTCAGGACAAACTGCACAATAACTTTTGCAGTCCAATTTCTCCTGTTACCCTTGGTAAAATAAAAAAAATTGAATCTGAAGTATTTTTTTTGTGAAAAAAGTTAAATGTTCATTTTTTTAAATATTCAAAAAATTCCTGTGATGCACCTGAAGGGTTAATAAACTCCTTGAATGTGGTTTTGAGCACCTTAAGGGGGTGCAGTTTTTAGAGTGGTGTCACTTTTGGGTATTTTCTATCACATAGACCCCTCAAAGTGGCTTCAAATGTGATGTGGTCCTAAAAATAAAATGGTGTTGCAAAAATGAGAAATCGCTGGTCAACTTTTAACCCTTATAACTTCCTAACAAAAAAAAGTTTTGGTTCCAAAATTGTGGTGATGTAAAGTAAACATGTGGGAAATGTTACTTATTAAGTTTTTTGTGTGCCGTACCTCTGTGATTTAAGGGCATAAAAATTCAAAGTTGGAAAATTGCGAAATTTTAAAAATTTTCGCCAAATTTCCGTTTTTTTCACAAATAAACGCAAGTTAATTGAATGAAATTTTACCACTAACATGAAGTACAATATGTCACGAGAAAACAATGTCAGAATCACTGGGATCCATGGAAGTGTTTCAGAGTTATTACCTCAAAGTGACAGTGGTCAAAATTGTAAAAATTGGCCTGGTCATGAACGTGCAAACCACCCTTGGGGGTTAAGGGGTTAACTGACCCAATTTAGAAAATAGGCATAAATGGATCAAAGCTAAAGCGGAATTTGACCTTTAGCTGGACAGACTAGAAAGAATAAGGGGGAACCAAAAAACATCTGAATTTTTAGATACGGTAAGGCTAGTTTCACATTAGCGTTTTTTTGCGCAGCGCATCGTGCGCATAAAAAACGCAAAGAAAAACGCAAAACAAACGCGCGTTTTTTTAACATCATGCGCACGCTGATGCGTCAAAAAAACGCAGCGTTGCTTGCGTTTTACATGCGTTTTTGCATGCGTTTGCTTTTTTTTATGCACATGCGTTTTTAGGTGTGACATTTTTTCCATTGTCTAGAGAACATTCTAGACTTGTTTCACTCAAAAACGCATGCGCAAAAAAACGCAACCGTGCGCAAGACCATGCTCACGCATGCGTTCCCATAGACTTCAATGTGTTGTTTTTGCGCATTCCGTGCGCAAGCGTGCGCATGCGTTTTTTTGCCGAGACAGGGCGCACCAAAAAATCCAACATGTTGCGTCTGGCGCGCCTGGCGCAAAAGACAAAAAAATGCATGCGCACGAAAACGCAACCGTGCGCAAGACCATGCGCACGTCATGTTAAACATAGGTGCGCAGTGCGCACGGGTGCGCACGATGCGCAGCGCACAAAAGCGCAAATGTGAAACCAGCCTAATAAGGCTGGTTCATTATTGGCTCGCTTGGCAAAAGGTCGAACACCTATGATATTTATAGGTAGCTTGAATGATCACAAAGGTTCACCACAAACAGACCCAAAAATCATAAATGACAGCTGGCATAAATACTATAACACATTGTATGAACAAGAACCAGTAGATGGAGAAGAGGGGAAGACATTCCTAGACAGACTATCCCTCCCAACAGTCTCAGAAGGTGAGAAAGATTCAACTCTACAATAAGAAAGGAAGAGATACTAGACACTATTAACTCCCTGAAAAATAGCGAGGCCCCCGGACCAGATGGGCTGCCAGGGGAGTTCTGCAAAACATTAGTAGAAGAGGTTTCTTCTCCACTGGTGGAAGTTTTTTATCAAATCCTAAAAGAAAAGGTATACCTGCCAACAGGAAATACGGCTAATATTAAAGCACACTACCATGTAAAAGTTTAGGGTCACTTAGAAATTTCCTTATTTTTTAAAGAAAAGCAGTTTTCTCTAATGAAGCTAACATTAAACGATTCAGAAATACACCCTATACATTGTTAATGTGGTATATGACTATTCTCGCTGCAAACGTCTGGTTTGTAATGCAATATCTTCATAGGTGTATAGAGGCCCATTTCCAACAACCATCACTCCAGTGTTCTTATGGTACTTTGTGCTTGATAACTGTGTAAGAAGGCTAATGGATGGTTAGAATACCCTTGAAAAACCTTATGCAAGTATGTTAGCACAGCTGAAAACAGTTTGGCTGATTAGAGAAGCTATAAACCTGACCTTCCTTTGAGCTAGTTGAGAATCTGGAGCATTACATTTGTTGGTTCCATTAAACTCTCAAAATGGCCAGAAAAAAAAGAACTTTCATGTGAAACTTGACAGTCTATTCTCGTTCTTAGAAATTCTATATAAGAAATTGCCAAGAAAACTGAAGATTTCGTACAACGGTGTGTACTACTCCTAGAGCAAAAACAGGCTTTAACCATAGTAGAAAGAAAAGTAGGAGGCCCCACTGCACAACTGAGTAACAAGTACATTAAAGTCTGTAGTTTGAGAAATCGATGCCTCACAGGTCCTCAACTGGCAGCTTCAATAAATAGTACCCACAAAACGCCAGAGTCAACGTCTACAGTGAAGAGGCGACTCCGGGATGCTGGCCTTCAGGGCAGAGTGGCAAAGAAAAAGCCATATCTGAGACTGGCTAATAGAAAGAAAACATTAATATGGGCAAAAGAACACAGACATTGGACAGAGGAAGATTGGAAAAAAGTGTTATGGACAGACGAATCCAAGTGTGAGGTGTTTGTATCACACAGAAGAACATTTGTGAGACGCAGAACGACTGAAAAGATGCTGGAAGAGTGCCTGACGCCATCTGTCAAGCATGGTGGAGGTAATGTGATGTCTGGGGTTGCTTTCTTGCTGGTAAAGTGGGAGATTTGTACAAGGTAAAAGGGATTTTGAATAAGGAAGGCTATCACTCCATTTTGCAACGCCATGCCATACCCTGTGGACAGAGTCTGATTGGAGCCAATTTCATCCTACAACAGGACAATGACCCAAAGCACACCTCCAAATTATGCAAGAACTATTTAGGGAAGAAACCGGCAGCTGGTATCCTATCTGTAATGGAGTGGCCAGCGCAGTCACCAGATCGCAACCCCATTGAGCAGTTGTGGGAGCAGCTTGACCGTATGGTACACATGCCAAAGGTCTGCAATGCTGAAATTGCTGAAAAGGGAGCATTCTTTGACGAAAGCAAAGTTTAAAGGAGAAAATTATTATTTCAAATAAAAATCTTTTTTTCGAACCTTGTCAATGTCTGGACGAGATTTTAACCCCTTACAGACCGCTGACGGGATAGTACATCAGCGGTCAGTATCTTCTGCTTTGATGTGGGCTCCGGTGGTGAGCCCACTTCAAAACCTCGACATGTCAGCTGTTATAAACAGCTGACATGTGCCGGCAAGAGGCGCGGGCGGAATCAAGATCTGCCCGCGCCTATTAACTAGTTAAATCTCACTGTCAAACACTGACAGCGGGCATTAAACTAGTACTTCCGGCGTCCAGCCGGAAATGAGCGTATCACCAACCCCCGTCACGTGATCGGGTGTCAGCGACGCGTTGCCATGACAATCAGAGGTCTCATAGAGACCTCTATGGTTGTTGCCGTCAGATTGCTCATAGCAATGCTGTATTACTGCTACATATGGGCGATCTGCTCATCTCCCATATGTAGCAGAGCCGATCAAGTATGGCATGCTTCTACTCTCCCTTGGAGGCTATTGAAGCATGCCAAAAATAACAAAAAAGTGTTTAAAAATGAAAGAAAATAAAACATAAAAATTCAAATCACCCCTCTTTCGCCCCAATCAAAATAAAATAAAAAAAAAAATCAAACCTACAGATATTAGGTATCCCCGCATTCAGAATCGCCCGATCAATAAAAAAAGGATGAACCCGACTGCTAAACGGCGTAGCTAGAAAAAAAATCATATGACAGAATTACGTTTTTTTTGGTCGCCGTGACATTGCATTAAAATGCAATAACGGGTGATCAAAAGAATGTATCTGCAAAAACGTGGTATCATTAAAACCATCAGCCCGGTACGCAAAAAATAAGCCCTCACCAAGCACAAGATCACGAAAAATGGAGATGTTACGGGGCTTGGAAAATTGTGCTTATTTTTTAGCAAATTTTGTATTTTTTTTCACCACTTAGATAAAAGAGAACGTAGACATGTTTGGTATCTATGAACTCGTAATGACCTGGAGAATCATAATGGCAGGGCAGTTTTAGCATTTAGTGAACCTAGCAAAAAAGCCAAGCAAGAAACAAGTGTGGGATTGCACTTTTTTTGCAATTTCACCGCACTTGGAATTTTTTTCCCGATTTTGAGTACAAGACATGGTAGAAGCAATGGTGTCGTTCAAAAGCACAACTCACCCCGCAAAAAATAACCCTCACACGGCCATACTGACGGAGAAATATACAAATTATGGCTCTGGAAATAAGGGGAGCGAAAAATGAAAAAAGCTCCGTTTATTAAAGGGAATCTGTCACCCCATTTTAGCCCTATCAGCTGCGGCCACCGCCATCAGGGGCTTATCCACAGCATTCTGTAATGCTGTAGATAAGCCCCCGATGTAACCCGAAAGGTAAGAAAAACACGTGAGATTATACTCACCGGGGGGCGGGGGGTGTTGCAGTCCGGTCCAGGGCCTCCCATCTTCATACGATGACGTCCTCCTCCTACCTTCTCCCTCGGCTCCTGTGCAGGCGTACTTTATCTGCCCTGTAGAAGGCAGAGCAGAGTACTGCAGTGCGCATGCGCGGGACCTCTGTGACCTTCCCGGCCCCTCGCACTGCAGTACTCTGCTCTGCCCTCAACAGGGCCAATAAAGCACGCCTGCACAGGAGCCGAGGGAGAAGTTAGGAGGACATCATCGTATGAAGATGGGAGGCGCCGGACGGGAAGGAGACACCAATCGGACCGGACTGAACGCCGGGGTGAGTATAATCTAACGTGTTTTTCTTATCTTTAGGTTACATCGGGGGCTTATCTACAGCATTACAGAATGCATTACAGAATGCTGGAGATAAGCCCCTGATGGCGGCGGCCCCAGCTTATAGCGCTAAAATGGGGTGACAGACTCCCTTTAAGGGGTTAAATTAATTTGGCAACTCAATAGATGAATAAAAGTCGGAGTTTTCATGGAAAACAAAATTGTCTGGGTGACCCCAAACTTTGGAGCGGTCGTGTATTACACAAGCGATTCCCCTGAGGATTAATAATCCTCCCTGCCCCCTAGATGAGTCCCCAGAGGTGGAGGGGGTAACATGGGGCCACTTGTGGGGTCTCTGCTGTTCTGGTGTCAGAGCTCTTCACACAGCGTCCACCGTCTATCCCAGCCACAATGGCGCCCCTTCCCTCCTGAGGAGTGTCCGGCCCCTTATGGGGTATCGGCGCTCAGGGGAAATTGTGGAACAAGTGGTTTCTGTTTTCTCCTCTTCTCCCGTGTGATAATTACAGACTTGGGGACGGAGCGACATTTTACTGGGAACATTTCATTCCTCCGCTCAATGTTACACAATTCTGTGACCCCTGAGGGTTAATAATCCTCCCTGCCCCCTAGATGAGCCCCCAGAGGTGGAGGGGGTAACATGGGGCCACTTGTGGGGTCTCTGCTGTTCTGGTGTCAGAGCTCTTCACACGTCACACGGCGTCCGCCGTCTATCCCAGCCACAATGGCGCCCCTTCCCTCCCGAGCCTGTGGGGTATCGGCACTCATTAGACACGGCGCACTGTGCGGCCTCAGCGCTCCTGTCACCTTTAGGACAATGATATATTTGGGGCTAAAGTGACATTTCTGTGAGGAAAACAGTAAAATTGTCATTTCTTCCTTCCACATTGCTGAAATTCCTGTCACACTGTCCGAATTCAGAGATTGTCCTGTCAGAAAGGAGAAGACAGGGGGCGGAAGGGTTAATAGGACTTACAGGAGGAACCGGCCCAGAAAGCAGAAGGTCCAGGAGCGTCCGCCACATATATGACTGCTCTGTGCACACAGGACCTGTGATGACGTCATGCCCATGTGACCAGAAGGGGCGGCGCCACCTCCTCCATAGAGCAGACGGGAGGAAGCTGTGGCCCCGCCCACACTGTCCAGCATCTCCCCATAGGAGAGAAGTGTGGACGACAGGAAGTCACACCGTCACCAGGGGGAATGCAGCTTGTGGCCCCTAGAGGGGAATTTTCTTCATCTTATTCCAGAAGCCATGTTTTACCAAACTGAAGCTTTTTTTTTTATTCAGAATTTTTTTTCCCCCTTTTTTTTTAGTTTTTTTTTTTTTTTTTACAGATTTAATGACAAAACTTAAAAATAAATAATAATAAATTTTATTTTTATAGCGCTGACATATTCCGCAGCACTTTACATTTCAGAGGGGACTTGTACAGACAATAGACATTACAGCATAACAATAATCACATAGATTATAACAGATACCAAGAGGAATGAGGGCCCTGCTCGCAAGCTTACAGTCTATGAGGAAAGAGGTAGACACGAAAGGTGGGTGGTAACAGTTGCCCTGATTGTATGGACCAGCCATAATGTTAAGTGTGTAACAGTACAGACACAGAGGGCTAATGGATGCATAAAGCATGTGGGAACATGACGCGGGGAACCTGGTTATGGTAAAACTTTTGGCTGTGCCACACAGGGATAGATTAGGTTAATGTGTTGAGGCGATAGGCCAGTCTGAATAAATGTGGTTTTCAGGGCACGCTTAAAATTGTGGGGATTGGGGACTAATCGTATTGACCTGGGAAGTGCATTCCAAAGAATTGGTGCAGCACGTGTAAAGTCTTGGAGACGGGAGTGGGAGGTTCTGATTATTGAGGATGCTAACCTCAGGTCAGCAGAACGGAGGGCGCGGATAGGGTGGTAGACTGAAACGAGGGAGGAGATGTAGGGTGGCGCTGAGCCACGGAGAGCTTTGTGGGTGAGGACTTCCCGCCTCTCTCCACGCTCCCAGCATCTTCCGGTCCCAGTAATCCTTTGCGAGAATGACTGCAATGACGTCTCGGTCTCGGACCGGACGATGCCGGGAGCGTGGAGAGAGGCGGAAAGGCTGCGTGGGACGCCGGAAGATGAGAATAACAATATTTTTTTTGATTATTTTTTACATTCTTTTACTACTGATGCTGCATAGGCAGCCTCAATAGTAAAATGTTGGTCACACTCGTCAAACACTATGTTTGACGAGTGTGACCAACCTGTGAATCAGTTCTCCAAGCGATGCTCCAGATCGCTTGGAAAACGCTAGCATTCCGTAAGCTAATTACGCTTGCAAATCGCTAGTTTTTCCACGGGAAAATCGCGGGAATTTAAAATGCGATTTTCCCGCGGAATGGAATTCCGGAATTCTTGCGGTAACTTCCGTGGGAATTCCGCTATGTGTGAACTTAGCCTAACGATTGTCGAGGAATATGATCCCGGCTGCAGCATTCTAGACAGATTGGAGGGGGGAGAGTTTGGTAAGAGGGAGACCGATTAGAAGAGTTACAATAGTCAAGACGAGAATAATAAGAGAAACAGTGAGGCTATGTGCCCACGTATGCAGAAAATTTCTGCTTCAAAATCGGACTCCTTCCCAGAAAACGCGCGTTTTATTTCCGCGCGAAAACCGCGCGTTTATGCGTTTTTTTCCATGTGTTTTCTGACTCATAGGAAAGAGCAAAAACGCTGACTTTTCTGCAAAATTAATGAGCATGCTGCATTTTTTACCGTGAAGCGTTTTTCGCGGAAAAAAAGCGCATCAATGTGCACAAAATGTGTGGACTTCATTTAAAACGAATGGGATGCTTCTTGTATGCGTTTTTGAAGCATTTTGACCTGGACAAATGCTTCAAAAACGCTTACATGGGCACACAGCCTAAGAGTTTTTGTGGAGTCAAAAGTAAGAAAAGGTCGAATTCTAGAAATGTTTTTGAGGTGCAGATAACAAGAGCGAGCCAGTGATCGGATGTGGGGGGCAAAGGAAAGCTCGGAGTCAAGTATGACCCCAAGACAGCGGGCATGTTGCTGGGGAGTAATAGTGGAACCACACACGGAAATGGCAATGTCGGGTATAGGTACATTAGCAACGGGAGGAAACACAAGGAGTTCAGTCTTTGACAGGTTCAGTTTCAGATATAGTGAGGACATGATGTTAGACACAGCGTTTAGACAATCGCTGGTGTTTTCTAGAAAGGCAGGCGTGATGTCAGAAGAAGAAGCGTATAATTGGGTGTCATCAGCATAGCGATGGTACTGGAAACCAAATCTACTGATTGTTTGACCAATCTACTGATTGTTTGACCTGATCCTTGAGGAACCCCAACAGTAATGGGAAGATGAGAGGAGGAGGAACCTGCAAAAGATACAGTAAAGGAGCGGTCAGAGAGATAGGAGGAGAACCAGGAGAGAACGGTGTCCTTGAGGCCAATGGAACGGAGCATAGTGAGGAAGAGCTGATGATCCACAGTGTCAAATGCTGCAGAGAGATCCAAGAGAATTAGCATGGACTAATGACCATTTGATTTAGCTGTTAGTAGATCATTAGAGACTTTAGTGAGGGCAGTTTTAGTAGGGCGTAAAGAACGGAAACTGGATTGGAGAGGGTCGAGAAGAGAGTTATCAAAGAAATAGTAGATAAGACGGGAGTTGACAGGCAATCCAGGAGTTTAGAGATGAAGGGAAGATTAGAGACAAGTCTATAGTAAAGCCCCCGTTACACACTGTGATATCGCTAGCAATATTGCTGTAAAGTCACCGATTTTGTGACGTTGCAGCGATATTGCTAGCGATATCGCTGCATGTGATACTTACCTCCGACCGGCTCCCCCGCTGGTTATTGCTGATCGCGCGAGAAGCTCCTGGATCATTTCTCATCGCCAGCTTCCTGCGGCGCTTCCTGCTGTGACGATGAGCGACGCGTGGAGCCGGGCGGGAGGACGCAGGATCGCCGCGTCTGACAGGTAAGTAGCGATCCCCGTCCCCTGCGATGTCGCTGGTGAGATCTGCCTGTGTGGCAGCGATCCTGACCGCATCATATCGCTGGTCAGGATCGCTGGTGAGTCGCTAGGTGTAACGGTACCCTTAGCGGCACAGTTTTGGTCGAGGGATGGTTTTTTTAAGTAGTGGATATATGATGGCATGGTTAAATGAGGAGGGAAAGATACCAGAAGAGAGAGAGAGGTTATTTTAGTTAGGTGAGGGGTGAGAGCAGGGGAAAGGGACTGGAGGAGATGTGACAGAAATGGGTCACTGGTGCAAGTAGTTGGGTGAGATGATGCAAGGAGCCTGCTTACTTCTTCTTCTGTGACTGGTTCAAAATCATAGAGTGCGCTAGATGCAGTGGGGGAGGGAGGACTGTTATGGATGAGTCACCGAAGGAGGAAAAAACAAAAATAATAGCTAAGTCCAGAAAACCAGAGAAGTTGGAAGCTATCGGATTGCAGACCCCTGAACCTATCCACAACAACTAGCAGTAGCCGTGGGGGGTTCCTACGGTGCCTTAGACCCCTCGATCACAGCCGGAGAACTAAATTAGCCTAAAGACAGAAAGGGGAAATCTAAACTGCCCCAGAGCAGACCCCAAAGGAATAGGCAGCCCCCAACATATAATGACTGTGAAGCAAGATGAAAAACACTAACACAGATAGAAAGATAGTTTGAGCAAATGATGGAGCCCAAGCTAACTAAATAGGACAGGATAGAAAAGCTGCTGTCTGCAATCCGCAAAAACCCTATCCAAAAATGAACCAACAGACTAATAGGAAAAACAGGCCCTGAAGTCACTAGGCTTCAAAAAGACTATATCAGCACTTAGGTATATTCTGAAGACAGAGCCAGAGATCAACAGATCAGAGACAAAAATGGAATTCAGCTCACCCCCGGCCGGGGATGGCTGAACTCCAAAAAACAAGGCAAACAAAACCAGAACTAAAGTGTACAAAAGGCAGAGCAACACTTAGCTTTGAGAAGCAGAAATCAGACTGGTCTCCAAGAATCCAGCAGGAATTCACCAGCGAGGCAGCAGGGCGTCGGCTGCCTTATATCCAGTCATCAGTTCCTGTGACCCAGTCATCATCTACCTGCTCAGCTGTTTGGTGATCAGCCTCACTACCTTCCTTCGCCAGAAGAGGGAGTTCATCAGACCTCACTGGTGAAGGGAAAAATGAACTCACAACAGAGGACAGTGCATGGTATGAGGTGATAGGGAGATAATTTCCTGTCCGAGCTGGTCAATTTTTTCTTTGAAGTAATTCACCAGATCGTTAGGTTGAAGCTCCGTGGTTGGGGCCTGTACTCTTGGGTTGAGTAAAGAATGAAAAGTGTCAAAGAGACGTTTAGGGTTATTGGACAGTGAGGTGATGAGCGTGTTGAAATAGGTTTGTTTTGAGATGTGAAGGGCAGTGTTGTATGTTCTAAGCATAAACTTATAATGGATGAAATCTTCGTGTAGATTGGATTTTCTCCACAGACGTTCAGCGCACCTGGAGCGCCGCTGCAGGAAACGTGTTTGCAGGGTATGCCAGGGTTGTCGCCATCTGTGTTGTGGTGGTCATGTTTAGGAGGTGCAAATTCATCCAGGGCACTTTGAAGTGTTTCATTGTAATGTTTCAATGCAGAATCAGGACATGAGAGGGAGGAGATAGGGGCCAATGAAGACTGCAAGTTCTCCATAAGTTTCTGGGTGTTAATGGCCTGTATGTTTCTATAAGTATGGACAGTGGGGGTGACCTGAGCGGCCTGGCAGTTCTTGATAGAGAATGAAAGAAGGTTGTGGTCAGAGAGCGGGAGAGGGGAGTTTGCAAAATCATCCATGGCACAAAGCCGAGAGAAGACCAAGTCGAGGGAGTTTCTGTCTCCATGCATTGGAGAATTAGTAAGCTGCGAAAGGCTGAACGAGGAGGTTAGAGATAAAAGGTGAGTAGCAGATAGGGAGAGGGGAAGAGCAATGGGGATGTTGAAATCGCCCATGATGAGGGTAGGGATGTCACAAGAGAGAAAATGTGGAAGCCAAGTGGCAAAATGATCCAGGAACTGATGGGAGGGGCCGGGAGAATGATATACCACCGCCACTTGCATTGAGAAGGGGGTGTAGAGTCTGACGGCATGGACCTCAAAAGAAGAGACAAGTGAGGGTACTTGAGGGATAACCTGAAAGGTACATTTTGGTGATAGGAGCAGACCAACGCCTCCACCTGCTCTAATAAAATACAATGCGGCGAGGAGCCCTGCTGTGAATAACGCTTAAAAGCAGCTACAAATATGATAAAACTACATAAAAAGGGCATCTAAGTGGGCACCGAAGGGCGTTACTGAAAGGGTTAAATGACTGAACCCGGCCCGAATGGGTTATGACCATGAGAACTGGCATGAAAGCCAGCAAATAGCCATGGTATCTCCATTTCACCTAATCTTGAAAGCTGGCCACTGGAAGGGCATGGTGAAACCAGAGTTACACAGTGTAAATCACTACAGGGTGGGCCATATATATAGATGCACCTAAATAAAATGGGAATGGTTGGTGATATCAAATACCGGGCACACCCAAGGATTTTTGGTGCAAAAAAAATCAGAATTTTAATATATACAATAGCCACTAGTTACAAACGTTTCAGTCGTGATAGACCTTCATCAGTGTACTAGGGTTAGTTTCTAGATGCTAGTGTGAGTAAATCACAAATAGTAGCCAAAGATCGGGTAAAGAGTGTAGTACGGAACATAGGGAGGTGACAACTCCCTGTCTTGCGGTGGATACTGTGACATAGGATACCTGGCATATACCTATTTTGGCATACTGCAGGTCACTGACCACCTAAGTTCCGGGCTACACTCTTTACCTGATCTTTGGCTATTTGGCTACTATTTGTGATTTACTCACACTAGCATCTAGAAATTAACCCTAGTACACTGATGAAGGTCTATCACGACCGAAACGTTTGTAATTAGTGGCTACTGTATGCATTAAAATTCTGATTTTTTTGCACCAAAAATCCTTGAGTGTGCCTGGTATTTGATACTTGGTTATAAGGTTTGGGAACCTACTGTGTGGCACCTCCCTGTTTGGCTGTGCTAACATTTATTCCTATATGGTTGGTGATATCAACTTCCTGTTTGTGGCACATTAGTATATGGGAGGGGGAAACTTTTCAAGATGGGTGGTGACCATGGCGGCCATTTTGAAGTGGGCCATTTTAGATCCAACTTTATAAATGGCCCACCCAGGTGTATCCATATAAATGGCCCACTCTGTATATAAGGCCAGAGAAACATAACTAAGACAGAAGCAGAAACCTGGGTACCTGTACACGTGTACAGTGTTGTAATACCTGCACAAGTGGGGACGCCCATGCAGTGTTGTGAATTTCCCAGGGGTTCTCTGTCTTGGTGCATCTCTGATATTCCAGATGGATGATGTTTAAAAGCTTCTTGGTGATGATGTGAGTATACAGTATGTAGTTAATGTTTATATGTGCTTAATCATTATATGTATTTAATCTTTATATGTACTTAACCTTTGTATCTTAAAATATACAAAAGTGTACGCAATCATACTATTCAATTATACTATTCCTTTAATTTTGTACTTTAAAATAAGTAGTAGCCTTATTTAAAGCCGTATCTGAACCTTAGTGTAATAACTTGTTAATATAGCATAGTATATGTGTATGTATGCATGGTATATGCCTGGATGTGTATATATGCATGGTATATGCCTGGATGTGTATGTATGCATGGTATATGTGTATGTGTTAGGTTGAACAATAAGCAAAGCTCCCAACAGTCCCGATTCTCGCGGGACAGTCCTGTTTTTGACACCCCCAACCCGCGTCCCGCCCGGGACGCTATTTTTCCCGCATTGCACTGAGCCGCCATGCCCCACCATTCACCGACCCCATGATCCTCACCCTCCCAGAGAGCCACCGCAGCCTGCAATTGTTAGGGACGGCGGAACGCACTAAATATAAAATAACGTAAAGTGTGTTCGCTGCCCGGGATCCACCGTGCAGAAGGTGTTAACACTGCTGCTAGCTGATGTCGGACGTACAATATGGCGGTATAACGCACGCGGGTTGAACGTCACCCAGGTGCACTGAGCGATCTCTGTTTTACTCACAGAGATGCCTTAAGTGCAAAACACAAAAGGGCTGAGCCTGTTAGCATCACAGGTCTCAGAGGAGTGCACGCATGGTATATGGTCACAGGAGCTGGGCCCTAGGCAGAGGATCAGCGTCCGTCTAGACCTACCGTGCGTGCGGCGTCGCAACTGCGGACGCCAAAAGGAGCTGCAGACTGCAGCGCGGCGACAGACACTGCCGCTAGTCGACAATGCCCAAGAGGGGCGCACTGTCGGACGCTAGTACTGTGTAGATGCTTATTGTGGCTAGAGCTTGCCACTGGCTGTTACTGACGCTAAAGCTAAGTGTGACGCCCCTGAGGCTCAGTCGCCACAGAGGTACTGCACCTTGCTCTCTCTCCAAGGTGGGGTACCCCACCATCCAAGTAAGGTGGGAACTCCCTTTCTACACTCCAACACTCGCACCCCACACAACAGGGTAGTTCTGCACAACCACATTGTGGCTCCATGCTCAGAGGGTAGCAGAGCACCTTTGGTGGTTCCCCGCTTGGAACACTGGATGTGCTGGGAGGTGGGTGGAGTTAAGATACATAAAAGAGTGGGAAAGTATAGGATGTGAGGTTCAGTCTGACAGAAGGTCGGGAGGGTAGGAAGTCACTCAGACAGGAGTGAGGATCCCTGGAAGAAGGGATGGAGGAAGGAGTGCTGCAGCTGCCTCAGTGATCTGAGCCACCTGGCACAGGAAAGGAACAGAAGGAGAAAGACATAAAACTGAAACCTAAGCTTCCATAAGAAAGAAAGACAAGTACGGAACAAAGGAGTAGAGAGAACAGAGAGGACGTGGGTTAGAAGAGGAACCCTGACTATAGGTTCTCAGCGCAAGGCTGGGGCCCGATCCCCGAGGTTGTATGGACACTTATGGTTCTGCAGCAGACAACGGTGGAGTAGATGGCTGTAAATGCACTACTCCCATCTAAGACTTGGGGCACAACAGCAATTGTATAGGGAGCCGGGACTCAGGAGGAGGGAGTCCCCGAAGCAGGCTACAGCTGTCTGCCGTACAAGTAGGTTCTTGGGAACATCTGACAGGAGGAACTCCAGCGTACCACGGTACTGGAGATCTTCACACTTCAAGGAGCTATAGAGGAGACGTTCAGGAAAAGCACATAAGTTGGCGGAGTGTGGAGGGGAGCTTTCCATCTTGCCTGAGGTTGACTGGGTCCCTGACCTGGAGAACACGGCACAGAAGCGGGCACTACTGACTGTGAGTAAAGCCTTGGAACTACATGCCCTGGTGTCCTCCATTCCTTCCTGCGTCCGTCTGCCTGACACTGCTACATCCCCTGCGCCGGACACTACACCATCAAAGTGTCCCCACATCTACACTGCCCTGGGACAACAGCCCTGCCTGTGGAGGGCTATACCATCATTGCTGCATCACACCATCTGTCCCAGAGGATCTCTTTGCAGCGTCGGCTTAACACCTCCCTTGCCGAACACCACAGGTGGCGTCACAAACTATTCCATTCCATTACACCATTCACATCCCCGCCATTGACTTGGGCGCCCAGGGCCACCGCTGCTGTGACACATCCCACTGACACCGGCCCGGTACCCCACGGCCCTGGGAGGGCGACCCACTAAGTCCCTATACACACTCATAATATCAGAGGGAGGGGATCTTAATGAGTCATTCGCAGGTTCATGCAACCATCATCATTCACACAGTAGCAACTAGAGACTATACTAGCGCATGGCTGAGCGGCCATGCGAACCTTTTATAGCCAGGACTTTCCGGAAGCTTCCAGATCCCTGAGATGGACCAATCAGATCTGGAGAAGGATCTGGACATGTGGCTCCCGTTCTGCAATGGGAGATTGTCTCGTGAGCATGCTCAGTGGAGCGACAGAAGGACTTAGCCTCTGGAGCGATTTGCTGCTGAGCAGACTGCATTGCCATTGCTGACCCAAAGGTGGCAGCAATAGCCAGCCCCACAGAGCAGGTCTGGGCAGAGTGTCTGGGAAGCTGGGATTGCTGAGCAATCTCCTCTGCGGTCGGTCGGTCGAAAGACAATGGGAGACTGCAGAATGTGAGGCTCTGGATTCCTGTAGAACCGCAGCAGGAACGCGACACCTAACATTACCCCCCCTAGGGCCCCCTTCCCCTTGAGCCTTCCAATCCACCAAATAAAGTTTTTTGCCACGTACCACCTTGTGTCCCACAGAGGCATAGGCCTCAGGCTCGTCCGAAGACAAGTCTGACTCCGCAGATGACTCGGAAAACAGGGACATGTGAACAGGTTTGAGAAGGGACACGTGGAAGGCGTCAGGGATGGCTAAGTCGCCAGGAGAAGTTGGAGCGGGGCACCGATGTGTGTCGACGGGCGTCTTCACTCACTTTAGAGGATAGAGTGACATGCGGGGTGCGACCCAGACTGTCGCGAACCTCCATTGCCCGGTCTGCCACCGGCAAGGGATACAGTAACCCAGCCAGCCTCTGTTTAGAGGAGCTGCTCCGAGCATAAGAGGCGTATGCCTGAATGTATTTTTTAGCGTCCCGAGCCCTGTGCGGCCACCAATAAGAGCTTGCCAGGAGTTTTGTGGTCTGCTTGTAGCCAAAGTGACCATCCACCCTGGACGCGTGTGCCCACGTGAGAACCTTGGACCGTAGATGAGGCGGGACAAAGGTCTTGCCTGGCAGCAGTGACTCGAGGACGACCGGAGCCACGGTCTTCAGATTCCCAGTAGGTGGCGCGGAAAGATCTGCAGGCACCTCCGCAGAGGCTACTTGGACGACTCCCCCCATGCACTTTCCCACACAGTCTTTGCTCCATTCTATTATTCTCCCCGAGGAGAACTCTATATGAGGGGAATGGCAACAGAGCCAGGGAACCCCGAGGAGCACCTGATCGATGCCCTCTGGCATAATGAGCAGGGACACCGTCTCCCGATGAAAAGGTGGAATTGAGAGCTTAAAGGGGTGCTGTTTGGTGGGTAATCTGGGATGATAAGGTCGACCCGTTTACCACCCTGATGGGTACTGAGTGAGGAAGTGGTACCAATGGGATAGCGTGCTGTTGGGCGAAGAACGAGGACATAAAGTTCCCTTCTGCCCCGGAATCCATTGTGACCTGTACCTCCCAGGAGGAATCACCGCTATCTAACATCCCTTGGAGCGCTGGATTGGGGGAGACGGTCTCCATAGCGAATAGACCCTCACCAATTACCAGTGGACGTGGTCGTTTTTTCGGCCGCTGCGAACACCTGTTAGCCACGTGACCAGACTGTCGACACTGGTAACAGCGTGTGGAGCGTTGTGCCGGCCGTGTCTTGAGACCGGCGTGGGACACCTCCATGGGCTCTGAAGGTAAACTCTCTTGCTCAAGAGGTTCTAGAGGTTCAAAGAGGTTGGGAGCCAAGCTAATCTTCCGTCTGGATTGAGCACGCTCCAGCCCGCGCTCCGAAAAACGGAGATCGATGCGGGTGGAAATAGCAATCAGCTCTTCCAGACTTATGGGAACCTCCCTGGTAGATAGAGCATCCTTAACATGCTCCGCCAAACCTCTCCAGAACACAGGGATGAGGGTTTTATCAGGCCATTCCAGCTCGGAAGCCAGTGTCCGGAAACGGACGGCGTACTGGCTGACCGAGAGGGATCCCTGTGTTAATGCTAGTAACTGGAGAGAGGTGTCGTGAGTGACCCGTGGCCCCAAAAAGACCTGCTTCAGAGATGTTAGGAACTGAGCAGTGGTCCGAATCACAGGGTCACCACGCTCCCACAGTGGCGTGGCCCACTCCAACGCCCTGCCCGACAGAAGGGAAACGATAAACCCCACCTTAGCCCGCTCTGTAGGGAATCACGCGGCCAGTAACAAGCTGGATAGAGCACTGGCTCACGAAACCCCTGCAGGAGGCAGTGTCACCAGAAAATTTATCAGGCAACGGGAGGCGGCAAACTGTCGGTGCAGACGTGGACACATGCGAGACAGCCTCTGCGACTGACTGCACAGCAGCCTCAGTAACCTTCACAGCTGAGGCGGAACTCTCGAGAGTCGCCAACCTGCCCTCCAGCTGCCGAATGTACTGCAATAGCTGCTGCTGGTCCGCCATTACTAGCCAGACCCTGGCGCTAGTATAATGTTAGGGACGGCGGAACGCACTAAATATAAAATAACGTAAAGTGCGTTTGCCACCCGGGGTCCACCGTGCAGAAGGTGTTAACACTGCTGCTAGCTGATGCCGGACGTACGATATGGCGGTATAGCGCACGTAGGTTGAACGTCACCCAGGTGCGCTGAGCGATCTCTGTTTTACTCACAGAGATGCCTTAAGTGCAAAACACAAAAGGGCTGAGCCTGTCAGTGTCACAGGTCTCAGAGGTGTGCACGCACGGTATATGGTCACAGGAGCTGGGCCCTTGGCAGAGGATCAGCATCCGTCTAGACCTACCGTGTATGCGGCGTCGCAACTGCGGACGCCAAAAGGAGCTGCAGACTGCAGCGCAGCGACAGACACTGCCGCTAGTCGACAATGCCCAAGAGGGGGCGCACTGTCGGACGCTAGTACTGTGTGGATACTTATTGTGGCTATAGCTTGCCACTGGCTGGCGCTGACTCTAAAGCTAAGTCCCTATACACACTCGTAATATCAGAGGGAGGGGATCTTAATGAGTCATTCGCAGGTTCATGCATCCATCATCATTCACATAGTAGCAGAGTGGCCATGCAAACTTTTTATAGCCAGGACCTTCCGGAAGCTTCCAGATCCCTGAAATGGACCAATCAGATCTGGAGAAGGATCTGGACATGTGGCTCCCGATCTCCAATGGGAGATCGTCTCGTGAGCATACTCAGTGGAGCGACAGAAGGACAGCCTCTGGAGCGATTTGCTGCTGAGCAGCCTGCATTGCCATTGCTGACCCAAAGGTGGCAGCAATAGCCAGCCCCACAGAGCAGGTCTGGGCAGAGCCTCTGGGAAGCCGGGATTGCTGAGCAATCTTCTCTGCGGTCGAAAGACAATGGGATACCGCAGAATGTGAGGTTCTGGATTCCTGTTGAACCACTGCAGGAACCCAACACCTAACAGTAATGATGTGGCTGGGCTGTGTGTTCTGTACGCACAGGACCTGTGAGAGGGGAGGAGTCAGGGTTCACATGATCAGGGGCCTCTGTGTCTGCACTCTGCAGGACTCTGCTGTGCTGGTTGTCTTGGTGCTGGATGAGGTAAAGTTTCTGTGTGGGGTCAGGAGTGCTTTACAGGGTGGATGTAGCAGAGCTGTGTGTGTACAGAGCAGAGCCGTGTGTGTATGAAGTGTACAGAGCGAAGCCACATGTGTACAGAGCGGAGCTGCGCGTGTGTGTGTGGGGCGTACGGAGTGGAATCACGTGTGTATGGAGCCGCGTCATGTGTGTATGAGGTGTACAGAGCGGAGCTGCACATGTATGAGGTGTACAGAGCAGAGTTGTGTGTGTACTTGGTGTATGTAGCGGAGCCATATGTGTATGGGATGTACAGAGTGGAGCCAAGTGTGTACAAGGCATACAAAGCAGGCTTTTCCCAAAGGACACAGGAGTACATGGCGGAGCACTTTAAAACTTGCACATGACAGTCCACCAGAAGTGATGTACTGGAAATTAGGTAAATTCATGAGGAGATTGTGACGGAACCAGGAATGCTTCGGATCCATCACCATGTCCTCCTCCGACAGTGCGGACAGCAGGATCGCCTTGGAATCGGGGATGTTGGCCATGTGAGTGGATCATGATATGTCCTGCACCGGGAGGGTCAGGTGGGCGTTACAATGGGAGCTGGGCTGCTATAGAATCTTTCTTTCTCATTCTATGTTCTGTCTTTCCCTCTATTTTTCTTTCTCCCTCTCTGGTCTTTCGTTCTCTAATCTTTCTTTTTTTCTTTCTCTCTCACTGTTCTTTCTTTCTTTTTCTTTCCTCTTTCTTTCTTTACTTCTTTCTCTCTCTCTGTTCTTTCTCTGTCTCTGTGTTATTTCTTTCTTTCCCCTCTTTCTTTCTCTCTCTGTTCTTGCTTTCTTTCCCCTCTTTCTCTCTGTTCTTTCTTTCCCCTTTCTCTCTCCCTGTTCTTTCTTTCTTCCCCTCTCTCTTTCTCTCTGTTCTTACTTTTGCTCTGTTCTTTCTTCCCCTCTTTCTTTCTGTTCTTTCTTCTTTCTCTCTGTCCTTTCTTCTCTTGCTGTTCTTCCTCTCTCTGTTCTCTCTCGCTCTCCTTTCTCTGTTTTCTTTTTTCTCTCTTTCTTTTCTCAGTACCTGTCAGTGTGCCTATAGTACCAGCCACTGTGCCCATAATGCCAGCCACTGTGCCCTCTTTACCAGTCAGTGTATTCAGCAGTGCTAAATGGGTGCAGTTGGGCATGGACATGAGTGTGAATAGTTGTGAAATGGGTGTGGTCAGGGGCGTGGCCTAAATTTTGCCACGGCTCGCTGTGCGCGCCGCATTATTTTTCCCTCTTTTCCTTCTTCAAAAGTTGGGAGGTATGCAATAAGAAATGTTCACTAGTTGCATGCTCCTGGCCAAATGGATACTGATTAGTGTGCAATAAAGAAATCACACCAGAGACACAGGCGGATGTAACCTCTCTTCGATCAATCTATGGCACAACTCCAAGAGCTTTATTAATCCAAACATAGGTTTATATATCCCCTGTAAGGGGGCTCTAAAATGGGAGTGATCGGATGTATTCCATTGGTTAGTGGGTTGGGCAGTGGGCGTGGGCGTGGGCGTCCGTGGGCGGATCCATAAGGTAATCTGGCTGGGTTGGTCCATGAGGTCATCAGAGTGGGCGTCATCGTGGGCGGATCCATGAGGTCATCAGAGTGGGCGTCATCTTGGATACCAGCACATGGTGTGTGGTGAAACAGGAAATGGCAGCTATCTTTAGTGTCCCACTTTGATCTGAAAAAGCTCATGTAAGGTGAAATAATACACTTTATGGGTAGTTCTCAATCTCTTATGTCGAGGTTATTTAAGTATTTGATCTTAAGGCTCTCCTCAACATATGTATGCATGGTATATGCCTGTATGAATGTATGATGGTATATGTGTAGATATATGCCTGTATGTGTAAACATGCATGGAATATGTGTATGACTGTATGTATATGCATTGTGACACTTCGACTATCTGTGGACGGGGAATACTCACTTGGCCAGTCGTTGAGGCATACGCTGGGACACTCAGGGTTAAAACAAAAGTCCAATCGATTTATTAATACTGAGCATAAACCGAATCTCAGGTACTTGGTAACTTGCAGCACCCCGTGCACTGTTCGGCTCTACAGTACCCATGGACCTCACTGAGTCTTGGTGTACCTAACACGGATTAGTGTCCATTAACTGTCCACAGGTTCCTCGATACCTCATCCTCAGAGGCATCCTCTCCCGAGGTATACCACAGGTTTTCTCTCTCTGGCACAGCCTAGCCAGCACTGCCCGTGCACAAACACACAGACTCCATCTTGGGTCTTCAGACACACCCCCTTGGGTGGGGTATGTAGGTGTCTGGATCCACCCATCTCTCCAAGTCACCTGGAAGCCTTCCCAATGTATATTAACCTTCAGCAGTACATCTGCTGAGCAAAACAAGCCCAGGCTTCCATCACAGGGCCACCCACCTCTGTGATACATACCGCCCATTAACCACATGGACACTCGCCATACCACATACCTCCCCACTCTGCCTAAGGCTCCGAGGCTTGGCACTTGCTATTACCCGACCAGAAACCCATCTCAGTCGCCTCTGAAAGTCACACCGTCTGTCAAAATCGGGCCGAATCACTGAACCCTTTTGGAACTATCCGTCGTCAGACTCCTTCACCTCCTCTGATAGTGTTGCCCCTTTGTTGGACCACCCCCATCCCTGGCGGTCAGTACAGTGTGGTGATTCCCTGACACCTATACCTTCTGTCTGGTCTGACCCTTTGTCACCACGTCTGCTACAGGGGTTTCCTGCCTAGGTCACGCATCACTGAACTCACAGAAGAGTCACTACTTCTAACTCTTCCTTGTCCTCTTCCATCAGGCCACTTTCGGTTGTCTCTCTATTGACAGTTTCTCCTTTTGTCTTTATTACCCAGAGAGGAGTCGTTCCATTTATCTTCCGGTTGAGTACTTCAAGCCTTTAAAGAAACCCTCGTCTCTCAATACCTCGAGTTGAAAATGGCCGCCATCTTCTTCGTCTTTCCTGCAGCTGTTTATTAATTTGCAGTCTCTCAAGTGTCAGCTGCTCTACCACTCTTAGGTACGCCATGCGATGTTCCAGGAGCATTCGGATATTCTCAAGGCTCTAGATTGATCCGACAAGGAAGAATGGAACCATCCCACCTTCACCAGCTACCTGGGCTTCATCATCAGCCGGAATCCTCACTCTAGCCACAGCAGACTTATCTACGATATAAGCACCTCTATATTTTCCAATATGGCCTTGTTCACTGATTGACACGTTGACAAGTGACCTCTGAGCTCAGAGACTTCCTTCTCCAGCTCATCAACTCTGTACTCAGCCACTTGTCTCAGGTCCTTTTCTCGCTCGACATGGTCTCTTATTGTCTCTTTAACCATCTCCACTTCGTGAGCCTGTTCCCTTTTGGCTAGCACGTGTCGGACCATAAATTCATTAATTAAAGTTTCAGATGGGGCAGCTTGCCAATCCACTCTCTGCTGCTTCAGAGTTCAACCTATTTCTTCATCTGCAGGTTAAGATTTTTGTGGGTCTTCCCTCCATTACCATCAACCACCCCTAGGGCCTCAACAGGGCTCTCTGAAGAGTCAATGTTCTCGCTCCCAGACTCCATCTCTCCACCCTCGGGTTCTCTGGAGTTCTCACCCCCTACTGTCCTGTTGTCACACGCCTCAGTATAGTTCCCTTCCTCTTCCAGAATTTTGGCACAGTTGTCATTTTCCACCACCTCTGAGGCAAATGAACCACCAGTCCACTCTCCATAACCTTTGTGGGTTTTCACTCCACCTGCACTCTCTGGGATTTCTCCTACCACGATCTTTGCTGAGGCATCTCCACCATCACAATATGTCAGTTTAATTTTCAGCACATCAACTGTTACCTCTGTGCTGGGGTTTGTCAGCGGCAATGTGACCTCTTTATCTAGGACATTAAGTTTGTTTGCACCTGACCCCGTCTCTTCTTCAGAGTGTTCAGCCTGACCTGCCTTTCTGCAGCCGCCATGTCCCTGGCGACCAGGGGAACCCTTGCCATTTTTACTCGAGTCCACCTTGCCGCACTCTCTTCAGACATTTCCCTCTCCTCCCTCAGTTCCCAAAACCATTTAAAGTCCCGGCCTTTTACAATAGGGAATGGCAAGTCCAGGACTACAGGGACGTCATGGCTGGTAATAATCGTGGGTGTCTCAATCTTTATTTTTTTATATAGCGCTAACATATTCCGCAGCGCTTTACAGTTTGCACACATCATCACTGTCCCCGATGGGGCTCACAATCTAAATTCCCTATTAGTATGTCTTTAGAATGATTACTCTGGACACTAGATAATTCCTAGGGACCCCATGGATGCTGTGGACTTCCATCTTCCTTTTGGGAATCAGATAGATTCCCGTCTACACCACCACACTTCCTCCTCCAGCCTCTGTCTTCCCCCCTCCAGCCCCTGACGCCCCCCCCTCCAGCCTCCTTCCTAATTTAGAGCTTTTGTTTTTTTTATCAGCATAAATTGTCATTTAAGAAACGATTGTCCATTCAAGAAGAGATTTGTGTTGGCAGATTATCCTAGGAAAGCGTGTTAGATGATAATAATCGTGCTGCCCATCTCACCCGACGAGCAAGCAGCACCCTTGTTCGTTGGGTGAATTGACCTTTTAAGGGAGCCCGACGTACTCACTAAATTGTCCCTATCCCTAAGTTTTTTTGGATGCAGATTGCTCTCACACGAGTGTTTTTTTGATTTGGAAAAGAAATAAATGAGGATGGAGAATCAAAACTTTAAGGCTAAAAAATATACTCACACATATATACACCAACTGTATAGACACACATATAAATATTTATGGTGTATACATTAGGCTATAAGACCTGGAGACTGTTATTACACATGCTGCCACTAGGTTTATTTTCTTTTCTTTAAAAAAAAACAAAAAAAAAAAACTGTCGCTGTCAGGAGTGGGATTCGAACCCACGCCTCCACGTGGTGACTGCAGACGCTGAACACGCTCCCTGGTGCACAACAGCTTGCACCTCCAGGGACCAGTACTGCTGCTGTCAAGGAGTGGGATTTGAACCCACGCCTCCACATGTGGTGACTGCAGACGCTTAACACGCTCCCTGGTGCGCAACAGCTTGCACCTCCAGGGACCAGTACTGCTGCTGTCAGGAGTGGGATTCGAACCCACGCCTCCACGGGAGACTGCAACCTGAACACAGTGCCTTAGACCACTAGGCCATCCTGACTGCTGACATTGACATGCTCCCTGGTGACACAAGAGTTTGCACCACCAGGGACTTCAGTACAGATCTGCTGTCCAAATCAGACATTGGGGCCCCTGGTGGGACTTCTGGCAAAGCCAGAGGGGACATTGGGATGTCATTTGAAAGCTAATTACCAGACTGAGGTGAGGGAGCAGTTCTTGGGGCTGTGTGGTGCTCTGTTGGGCATTTGTGCACCCTCAAGCCTGCACCACAAGGACCACTTTTATCCATGGACAGCCAGACTCTGACCCCCTGAATTCAAATTCCATTTGGAGCAGGGGGACAAGTGATGTTGCTGTATGTAGGTGGCCTCCTGGATGATGTTCCTGCCAAGCTTGATTTGCCTGACCCCTTCTGCAGAGTAGTTAAGGGGATTGAGAACCCCCAAGACTGCCCCAGACTGAAAATGTCTTTTCAAATCTGCTGTCCAAATCAGACATTGGGGCCTCTGGTAAAGCCAGAGGGGACATTGGGATGTCATTTGAAAGCTAATTACCAGCTTCTTTTTCATTACTTTAGTTCTGCAGACAGATGGTAAACGCCATTGTCTGTAAAGACCCCGTTACACACTGCGATATCGCTAGCAATATTTTTGAACCCCTCTCCATAATCTTTGAAAATTCTTGGAGAACAGGAGAAGTGCCAGAAGACTGGAGAAGAGCAAATGTTGTTCCTATCTTCAAAAAGGGGAAGAAGGTGGACCCAGGCAACTATAGGCCGGTGAGTCTGACTTCTATACCAGGAAAGATCTTTGAACAAATTATTAAACATGTATGTCAATACCTGGATAAGAATGAAGTGATTAAACAGAGTCAGCATGGGTTTCTAACTAATAAGTCATGTCAGACTAACTTAATTTCCTTCTATGACGGTATCACTGATTGGGTGGATCAAGGAAATGCTGTAGATATAGTATATCTTGACTTCAGCAAAGCATTTGACAAAGTCTCTCATACAATCCTTATTGAAAAAATGACTAAGTATGGAATGGACAAGGCAACTGTTAGGTGGATTCATAACTGGCTTAGTGATCGGACCCAAAGAGTGGTCGTAAATGGCTGCACATCCAGTTGGAAGAATGTCTCAAGTGGGGTACCACAGGGCTCTGTCCTGGGCCCTGTATTGTTCAACATCTTTATCAACGATTTAGATGATGGAATTGAGGGTAAACTGATTAAATTTGCTGATGTCACAAAGCTAGGAGGGATAGCTAATACTAGAGAAGAGAGAGAGGATTCAAAAAGATTTAAATAAACTGGAGAAGTGGGCAGCAACTAACAGAATGGTTTTTAACAGGGAGAAATGCAAAGTACTACATCTGGGCAATAAAAATGAAAAAAGCATATATAGAATGGGAGGAATAGGGCTAAGTGACAGCACATGTGAAAAAGACTTGGGTATACTAATAGATCACAGACTGAATATGAGTCAACAGTGTGATGCAGCAGCAAAAAAGGCAAATGCAATTCTAGGATGTATTAACAGAAGCATACAGTCTAGATCACGTGAAGTCATTATTTCCCTCTACTCCTCTTTGGTCAGACCTCATCTGGAATATTGTGTCCAGTTTTGGGCACCACATTTTAAAAAAGACATCAACAAACTGGAGCAAGTTCAGAAAAGAGCGACCAGAATGGTGACCGGTCTGCAAACCCTGTCTTATGAGGAAAGGTTGCAGGATTTGGGAATGTTTAGTTTGCAAAAGAGAAGACTGAGAGGAGACTTAATAGCTGTCTACAAATATCTAAAGGGCTGTCACATTGTAGAAGGATCAACTTTATTCTCATTTGCACAAGGAAAGACTAGAAGCAATGGGATGAAACTGAATGGGAAGAGACACAGATTAGATATTAGAAAAAACTTTTTGACAGTTAGAGTGATCAATGAGTGGAACAGGCTGCCACGAGAAGTGGTGAGTTCTCCTTCAATGGAAGTCTTCAAACAGAGGCTGGACAGACATCTGACTGGGATGATTTAGCGAATCCTGCTTTGAGCAGGGGGTTGGACCAGATGGCCCAGGAGGTCCCTTCCAACTCTACGATTCTATATTGCTGTAAAGTCACCGATTTTGTGACGTTGCAGCGATATTGCTAGCGATATCCCTGCATGTGATACTTACCTCCGACCGGCTCCCCCGCTGGTTATCACTGATCGCGCGAGAAGCTCCTGGTCCATTCCTCGTCGGCCACTTCCTGCTGGGCTTCCTGTGGCGCCCAGGGCGGGAGGACGCAGGATCGCCGCGTCTGACAGGTAAGTAGCGATCCCCATCCCCAGCAATGTCGCTGGTGAGATCTGCCTGTGTAGCAGCTCACTAGCGACCACCTAGCGATGCACCAGCGATCCTGACCGCGTCATATCGCTAGTCGGGATCGCTGGTGCATCGCTAGGTGTAACGGTACCCTAAGTGTTACAATGAGTCACTTCTAACTGGCTAGATAGAAAAGTTGCAGACTCTGTAATCTCAGGATAAATTACCGTATTTTTCGGACTATAAGATGCAACGGACCATAAGAACACCCCAATTTTCAGTAGGAAAATAGGGGGAAAAAAAATAATGTGTCAAATGGGGGTCCGTCTTACAGTCCGAATTCAGCTTACCTGGGAAGGGATCTGGCACAGGTGAAGTAGTCACAGGGGTCATTCAGTGGTCCAGGCTCGTGCGGTGGCGGCTCTGTGCTAGGGCAGGTTGGTTGTGCTGGGGCAGCAGCGCTGAGGCAGGGGCAGCAGCAGCGCTGAGGCAGGGGCAGCAGCAGCGCTGAGGCAGGGGCAGCAGCAGCGCTGAGGCAGGGGCAGCAGCAGCGCTGAGGCAGGGGCAGCAGCAGCGCTGAGGCAGGGGCAGCAGCAGCGCTGAGGCAGGGGCAGCAGCAGCGCTGAGGCAGGGGCAGCAGCAGCGCTGAGGCAGGGGCAGCAGCAGCGCTGAGGCAGGGGCAGCAGCAGCGCTGAGGCAGGGGCAGCAGCAGCGCTGAGGCAGGGGGGCTCTGTGGTGGTGGCAGCGGGCGGCGCTCTGCGGTGCGGTGGTGGAAGCGGGCTGTGCTCCGGTACAGGGACGGCGGCTCCGCCGCGATTTCTTCGCAGCCCGGAGGCCCCCGCACTTCCCTTGCTGGCCGCCGCCATGTTGCAGTGGCCTCCGGGAGCATGGACGCCGGAAAGAATCTGCCGCAGACCTCAAAATTTGAAATCTCATTTTCAAAAGTGAGAGCCGGCTAATGGTGCCAAAAATGAGAGCAATAGCTTTAACAACCAGTTCCACCGAACCGGGGAGAACCCGCTGAATCCCACCCCTGGCTGCGCCCCGAGGGCTCATAGTGCTGCGCTGTGTGGAGTGGGATTCGAACCCACGCCTCCACGTGGTGACTGCAGACGCTGAACACGCTCCCTGGTGCACAACAGCTTGCACCTCCAGGGACCAGTACTGCTGCTGTCAGGAGTGGGATTCGAACCCACGCCTCTACGGGAGACTGCCCCGAGGGCTCATAGTGCTGCGGGGTGGGCAGGGTCAGCGCTGCGCCCCCAGGGCTCATAGTGCTCCGCTGTGTGGTGCGGGGTGGGTGGGGTCAGCGCTGCGCCCCCAGGGCTTATAGCGCTGCGCTGTGTGGTGCGGCGTGGGCGGGGTCAGCGCTGCACCCCCAGGGCTCATAGTGCTCCGCTGTGTGGTGCGGGGTCATCTCCCATCTCCTCCCTGGCTCTGTGCTGCTGTGTAAGATCGCTTAGTGGTGGGGGAGGGGAGGCAGTGACTGGCCGGTGGGCAGGGTCACTGTGCTATGGGAACCAAGATCCGGCCTGCATAGAAGGTGGAAGAGGGAGGAGTCGTGTGACACGCCGAGCTGCCTGTGACTCATCCCCTGGCTCGGGGGGCGGAGTCAGCGCCGTGCAGCACACAAACAGTCTCTCCCTGGCTTGCAGTACAGTGAGGCTGGGGGATGGGCGGCCGGGCTCTGTGTCACGTGGCTCCGAGCCCACCCCCTGCTTTCTCGGTCTAACTGCAGCAACAATGACGTCACCTGAGCGCCAGATTTGAACCTTGGAGCTGCCGGCCGGTAACTGTATGCCTGTATGGGGTCAGCTGTGGGGGGAGGCAGGGGGTCCCTGCAGAGTGTATGGGGTCAGCTGTGGGGGGCACTGCGGGTAGACAGGGGGTCCCTGCAGAGTGTATGGGGTCAGCTGTGGGGGGCACTACGGGGGAGACAGGGGGTCCCTGCAGAGTGTATGGGGTCAGCTGTGGGGGGCACTGCGTGGGAGACAGGGGGTCCCTGCAGAGTGTTTGGGGTCAGCTGTGGGGGGCACTGCGTGGGAGACAGGTGGTCCCTGCAGGGGGAGGTGAGGACAGTGTATGGGCACAGCTGTGGGGGGCATGGCGGGGTACAGGCGTTCCCTGTGGGGTAGGGGAGGGTTAGGGGGGCTGTGTTGTCACTCTGCTGTGAACACTAATTATGAATGCAATATTTCCCTTATTAATTATTGTTTTTTTATTTCTCTGTCTCTCAGTAGGTAACACTTGGGGCAGTCGCCCGCTCTCTGTGTGTCTGCTGGCAATATACGCTCGTAGAAAAAGGGGTTAATGTACCAGTACAATTCATAGGACTTAATTTTTATTCTATGTCAAAATTCAATAATTTCCTTTTCCCTTTTTTTTCCAATAGGTAACAAGGCATCGTGGACACTAAACTGGCTCAAGAACTGGCGGGACAAGGACACCAAGTTTGCCTAATGGACGACATCGCTATGGAGGAACACAGCTCTCCGGCCACCATCATCATGTGGAGCAGCTAAGCCTCTTCATCCTCGGTTTGGGTAAGTGACAATCCATGTATGTATGGTCTAAGGAGCGGTCATGGCACATGTACATACATGTATGTGTAAACATGTATATACAGTCAGCTGTCATGGCACTCGGGAAGTCACACCAGGGGGCTGTGTGGCCCTGTAGGCCTCTACACCACCACACAGCCTCCCGCAACCCGCTCTACAGCACCACACAGCCTCCCGCAGCCCCGTCTACACCACCACACTTCCTCCTCCAGCCTCTGTCTCCCCCCTCCAGTCCCTGACGCCCCCCCCTCCAGCCTCCTTCCTAATTTAGAGCTTTTGGTTTTTTTTATCAGCATAAATTGTCATTTAAGAAACGATTGTCCATTCAAGAAGAGATTTGTGTTGGCAGATTATCTTAGGAAAGCGTGTTAGATGATAATAATCGTGCTGCCCATCTCACCCGACGAGCAAGCAGCACCAGGGTGGATAAAAATCTTGAATTTTTTAAAAAAATCAAAAAAATCAGATTTTTTTGATTTAAATCAGATTTTTTTGATTTAAATCATTTGATTGCAGTTTTCATAATGTGATTTCAAACGGCAAACAAGTCCTTGGATATCCTTTTGACAGTATTTGCACTTTGCTCTTGCACCTTTCTTTCCAAGATCTGCTGCTGGCATCTCAACAAAATGAACCCAAATAGGGTCTCTCTTACGACCTGCTGCCATGGCTCACACAGATCACTTATGAAGTTTGATTGTTACTACAGCCTGAGCCAAGCACTGCTGATGTTACTACAGCCTGAGCCAAGTACTGCTGACTATCCAACAAGTTTGGGCATGTCAAGTGAATGCAGGGAAAAAGAAACTAAACCAAAACTGAAACCAAGCTAGAAGTGTGGAATTAAAGGGGCAGTATGAACAAAATGTGGAGGCTATTAATAGTTTATACAATTAAGACATGCTGCTTTTAAACACCTACCTATTGCCATATAGTAAAACAAAAAAGATTTTTACTTACTTTGGGGTCCCCCCCTCACCCTGGCGTTAGATCGTTGCCCCTACTTTCGTCCGTGTAACTATGGGCGCACATGCACACTGCTCTCACTTCTCATTTTAATCGTGATTTATATTAAAAAAAACCTTTTGATTTAAATCAGTGATTTAAATCATGATTAAAATCATGATTTAAAATCGATCCGATTTAAATAGAAAAAAATCTTTTGATTTAAATCGTGATTTAAAATCGGCGTGATTTAAATCAATCCACCCTTAGCAGCACCCTTGTTCGTTGGGTGAATTGACCTTTTAAGGGAGCCCGACGTACTCACTAAATTGTCCCTATCCCTAAGTTTTTTTGGATGCAGATTGCTCTCACACGAGTGTTTTTTTGATTTGGAAAAGAAAGAAATGAGGATGGAGAATCAAAACTTTAAGGCTAAAAAATATACTCACACATATATACACCAACTGTATAGACACACATATAAATATTTATGGTGTATACATTAGGCTATAAGACCTGGAGACTGTTATTACACATGCTGCCACTAGGTTTATTTTCTTTTCTTTAAAAAAAAAACAAAAAAAAAACTGTCGCTGTCAGGAGTGGGATTTGAACCCACGCCTCCACGTGGTGACTGCAGACGCTGAACACGCTCCCTGGTGCACAACAGCTTGCACCTCCAGGGACCAGTACTGCTGCTGTCAGGAGTGGGATTCGAACCCACGCCTCCACGGGAGACTGTTATTACACATGCTGCCACTAGGTTTATTTTCTTTTCTTTAAAAAAAAAAAAAAAAAACTGTCGCTGTCAGGAGTGGGATTCGAACCCACGCCTCCACGTGGTGACTGCAGACGCTGAACACGCTCCCTGGTGCACAACAGCTTGCACCTCCAGGGACCAGTACTGCTGCTGTCAAGGAGTGGGATTTGAACCCACGCCTCCACATGTGGTGACTGCAGACGCTTAACACGCTCCCTGGTGCACAACAGCTTGCACCTCCAGGGACCAGTACTGCTGCTGTCAGGAGTGGGATTCGAACCCACGCCTCCACGGGAGACTGCAACCTGAACACAGTGCCTTAGACCACTAGGCCATCCTGACTGCTGACATTGACATGCTCCCTGGTGACACAAGAGTTTGCACCACCAGGGACTTCAGTACAGATCTGCTGTCCAAATCAGACATTGGGGCCCCTGGTGGGACTTCTGGCAAAGCCAGAGGGGACATTGGGATGTCATTTGAAAGCTAATTACCAGACTGAGGTGAGGGAGCAGTTCTTGGGGCTGTGTGGTGCTCTGTTGGGCATTTGTGCACCCTCAAGCCTGCACCACAAGGACCACTTTTATCCATGGACAGCCAGGCTCTGACCCCCTGAATTCAAATTCCATTTGAATTCAAATACAACACAAAAAACACAAAAAGTTGTGCATACAACTTATACCACAATGAACAGATTACTAATAAAACAATCCACCAGGAGTTAACAGTGGACATGTGGAGCTTTCATGTAGCCTCACTGTGCCCAGTAACATTGGCTGGTCACCCTACATGAGAAAAAATTGTAATATTCCAATATTCAAAACTCTGTCCCTGTCTAATTTCTTTGTAACAAGACATCAGATGATCGTAGATAAAGGCATTTTATTCAACTTTTCACAAAGTTAACAGAGAGGCTGTAAAAGCATCAAGAGACATTTTTTGGCTTAAAAAAAAAAAAAAAAAAAATGTAAACTGATGAATCAGCTGGTAAGTTTCTTTGGATGTACAGTGGTCAGATGGATTTGAGAAGGACGTTCTCTCGGCAGACGGGTGCCTGTTATACCCTATAGAATATATTCAGTGTACACGTCCTGGTGTGAAAAGAACCTAATATATATATTTTTTTTTTTTACTCCAAAAACAGAAAAAAAAACAGAGTGAAGGCCATCAGTTTCCACCAGACACAAACAAACCTAAGTTTGCTTCGGCCAGAAATCACTCGAAATAAAAGGGTTTCCAGGACCTTCAGGCCCCTGAAGCTTAAAACTAGCGAAGAGACTGGGGGGGTGAAAACTAAATTATATATATATATATACACACCACCTGCCCAGACTGGACTGACGACGACCCGACCAGAACCCATGTGAGGCCTAGTCGGCCCCGGTAACTGAAAAGGCCACTACTGTTATGCTTTTAATCCTTTCCCAGTCATATAAAAGAATTTTAAAAAAAATGGCCGGAGAGTTGCTATATGGCGCAAGTTCCCCACCCAAAAAAAGTTTCTAACACATTCAGTTACAAATGTGTAATTTTCCTACATCTGAGGGGGAAAAGGCCACCATGGAGGTGTGTGTAAGAAGGTCTGGCCGCTCCCAGGGTCCTCCATCACATACAGAGGCCTAGAGACATCACCGGCCTCACACGGCCCGAACTACGCGCACAGACTGAAGAAGAAGGGGCTCCGCCATTACCGGAGGAGATTGTGCGCCTCCATGCTGCGGTTCTGGAGCACACCACGGCCACACGGAGCGGGGTGGACGGCATTATTGTATCAGGCCGCCGAGATCTCCCCCTCACGAAAACCTCCTGACTCGGCGGAGACACGGTGAGGAGGACCGCAGCCGCTGCTACAGATGGCGGCACTTCCGCCTGTGCTCCGCCACCACAGGAACTAAAATGGCGGCCGGGCGGGGAAGTGACGTGTGGTGAGGAGACGTGGGAGGCCGGACTGAGTCATGGAGGAGGCGACGGTGGTGTCGTAATGTTTGCTGTGGAGAGCGCGCAGCAGAGGAGCGGAGCTGTCAGCGGGGAAGAGCGCGGCACAACACAAAGCCCGGAGGAGGGGGCGGCGACACCCCGCAGAGGACAGAAGGGAGACGGTGTGTGGGGGGAGAGAGAGTGGGGGAGCAGAGGCTGAGCATGGGGGGGGAGCAGAGGCTGAGCATGGGGGGGAGCAGAGGCTGAGCATGGGGGGGGGAGCAGAGGCTGAGCATGGGGGGGGAGCAGAGGCTGAGCATGGGGGGGGAGCAGAGGCTGAGCATGGGAGGGGAGCAGAGGCTGAGCATGGGAGGGGAGCAGAGGCTGAGCATGGGGGGGGGAGCAGAGGCTGAGCATGGGGGGGGAGCAGAGGCTGAGCATGGGGGGGAGCAGAGGCTGAGCATGGGGGGGGGAGCAGAGGCTGAGCATGGGGGGGGGGGGGGGGGAGCAGAGGCTGAGCATGGGGGGGGAGCAGAGGATGGTGCTTGGGGGGCGGAGCTGGAGTGTGGTGGACGGGAGATAAAACACAACCTTAGTATGTAGGGCTGTGGAGTCGGAGCTCATTTTGGTGGAGTCGGAGTTGGTATAAAATGGACCGATTCCGACTCCTAAAATATATAATAAATTGGGTACAGTAATTCAATGCAGAATGTGCTGAATATTTTTTCATAGGAATTTGGGAAAGTTATGAAATGTCCTATAAATGGCTGTTCTATTCCTGATCTAAGGCTACATTCACACACAGCGTTTTTGCTGCGTTTTTTGAGGATACGTTTTTCAGTTGCAAAAGCAGATCAGCTTTTTAAAAACTGCATCACCTGAAAGGTTTTTGAGCTCATAGATAATGTTTTCAATATCAGAGCAGATTTCTAATCTGCTTTTATTTATATATCTGTCTATCCATATCATATCTGTACCAAAAAGAATGAAAGCCGGATAGCACACAGACTAACACTCCTTTTTTTTAGCACCAGTCAGGTCCACCTCATAGCTGCCCAAAAGGACGCCCAGGACAGGCATTGCTCGTCTTCAGTAACATCAACTGATAGTTGGAATAAATATACTGCATTCACCACCACATCTTCTTAAGGTGCAGGCTTTATTTTCAAGTGTAGGGGTGTGCAGTATGAGGTTCTGCCCCCCCCCAGGTTTGATCCTGGCTACGCCCATGATGTGGATGTAGCCTGAGGATCTAGGCTTTGTCTTAGCCGAGATAAGTCATTGTGTGTGTGTGTGTGTGTGTGTATACATATATACATATACACACACACACACTACAGACCAAAGGTTTGGACACACCTCAATCAAAGCGTATTCTTTATTTTCATGACTATGGTTTAATAAGTGGGATTTCTTGCCTTATAAATGGGGTTGGGACCATCAGTTGTGCAGAAGTCTGGTGGATACACAGCTGATAGTCCTACTGAATAGACTATTAGAATTTGTATTATGGCAAGAAAAAAGCAGCTGAGTAAAGAAAAACGAGTGGCCATTATTACTTTAAGAAATGAAGGTCAGTCAGTCCGAAAAATTGGGAAAACTTTGAAAGTGTCCCCACGTGCAGTGGCAAAAACCATCAAGCGCTACAAAGAAACTGGCTCACATGAGGACCGCTCCAGGAAAGGAAGACCAAGAGTCACCTCTGCTGCGGAGGATAAGTTCATCCGAGTCACCAGCCTCAGAAATCGCAGGTTAACAGCAGCTCAGATTAGAGACCAGGTCAATGCCACACAGAGTTCTAGCAGCAGACACATCTCTACAACAACTGCTAAGAGGAGACTTTGTGCAGCAGGCCTTCATGGTAAAATAGCTGCTAGGAAACCACTGCTAAGGACAGGCAACAAGCAGAAGAGACTTGTTTGGGCTAAAGAACTCAAGGAATGGACATTAGACCAGTGGAAATCTGTGCTTTGGTCTGATGAGTCCAAATTTGAGATCTTTGGTTCCAACCACCTTGTCTTTGTGCGACGCAGAAAAGGTGAACGGATGGACTCTACATACCTGGTTCCCACCGTGAAGCATGGAGGAGGAGGTGTGATGGTGTGGGGGTGCTTTACTGGTGACACTGTTGGGGATTTATTCAAAATTGAAGGCATACTTAACCAGCATGGCCACCACAGCATCTTGCAGCGGCATGCTATTCCATCCGGTTTGTGTTTAGCTGGACCATCATTTATTTTTCAACAGGACAATGACCTCAAACACACCTCAAGGCTGTGTAAGGGCTATTTGACCAAGAAGGAGAGTGATCGGGTGCTACGCCAGATGACCTGGCCTCCACAGTCACCAGACCTGAACCCAATCGAGATGGTTTGGGGTGAGCTGGACCGCAGAGTGAAGGCCAAAGGGCCAACAAGTGCTAAGCATCTCTGGGAACTCCTTCAAGACTGTTGGAAGACCATTTCCAGTGACTACCTCTTGAAGCTCATCAACAGAATGCCAAGAGTGTGCAAAGCAGTAATCAAAGCAAAAGGTGGCTACTTTGAAGAACCTAGAATATAAGACACATTTTCAGTTGTTTCACACTTTTTTGTTAATTATATAATTCCACATGTGTTAATTCATAGCTTTGATGCCTTCAGAGTGAATCTACAATTTTCATAGTCATGAAAATAAAGCAAACTCTTTGAATGAGAAGGTGTGTCCAAACTTTGGTCTGTACAGCCATGGCTAAAAATTTTGAGAATGACACAAATAATAATTTTTACAAAGTCTACTGCTTCATTTTTTCTAATGGCAATTTGCATATACTCCAGAATGTTATAAAGAGTGATCAGCTTAACAGCAATTACTTGCAAAGTCAATATTTGCCTAGAAAATTAACTTTATCCCCCAAAACACATTTCAACATCATTGCAGCCCTGCCTTAAAAGGACCAGCTAACATCGTTTCAGTGATTGCTCCAATAACACAGGTGTGGGTGTTGATGAGGACAGGGCTGGAGATCAATCTGTCATGATTAAGTAAGAATGACACCACTGGACACTTTAAAAGGAGGCTGGTGCTTGGCATCATTGTTTCTCTTCTGTTAACCATGGTTATCTCTAAAGAAACACGTGCAGTCATCATTGCACTGCACAAAAATGGCCTAACAGGGAAGAGTATCGCAGCTAGAAAGAATGCACCTCAGTCAACAATCTATCGCATCATCAAGAACTTCAAGGAGAGAGGTTCCCTTGTTGCCAAAAAGGCTCCAGGGCGCCCAAGAAAGACCAGCAAGCGCCAGGACCGTCTCTTAAAAGTGCTTCAGCTGTGGGATCGGACTACCAGCAGTGCAGAGCTTGCTCAGGAATGGCAGCAGGCAGGTGTGAGTGCTTCTGCACACGCTGTGAGGCGGAGACTCTTGGAGCAAGGCCTGGTCTCAAGGAGGACAGCAAAGAAGCCACTTCTCTCCAGAAAAAACATCATGGACAGACTGATATTCTGCAAGAGGTACAGGGAGTGGACTGCTGAGGACTGGGGTAAAGTCATTTTCTCTGATGAATCCCCTTTTCGATTGTTTGGGACATCTGGAAAACGGCTTATTCGGAGAAGACCAGGTGAGCGCTACCACCAGTCTTGTCTCATGCCAACTGTCAAGCATCCTGAAACCAGGGCCGCCATCAGGGCATGACAGGCCTTACATGTGTATGGGGCCCGGTGATTAGGGGGGCCCGACCATGCTGGCAGCCCGATCCGCGCTGGGGCCCCCCTACATTTTATACAGGCTTCTGCAGCTATATTTTAAATTCAGACTCAGCGCCTGCCGGGCCCCTCGGGCAGGCCCCCCCCCCGCACCATGGTCCAGCCAGCGCCGAAATCCCCCCCCTGCACAATGGTCCAGCCACAGCTCCGCCCTCACCTGACGTCACACACTGCTCTGCTCCTCCACTTCCTCATTCAGTCAGTGTGCCACGTGGGACTGGGAGAGGGAGGGAGCCTCGCCGCTGGAGCACAGCCAGATAACAAGGTAAGAATTTTTTTTTTTTTTTTTTTGAGAGCGGCTATCCAGGGAGCCTGGGGCAGAATGCTGGACATGGGGCATAATGCTGGACACTGGGGGCAGAATGCTGGACGCTGGGGGCAGAATGCTGGACGCTGGGGGCAGAATGCTGGACGCTGGGGGCAGAATGCTGGACGCTGGGGGCAGAATGCTGGACGCTGGTGGCAGAATGCTGGATATGAGGGCAGACTGTGAGACGGGGCAGAATGCTGGACATGGGGCAGAAGAATGCTGGACGCTGGGGCAGAATTCTGGACATGGGGCAGAAGAATGCTGGACGCTGGGGCAGAATGCTCGAAGCTGGGGCAGAATGCTGGAGACTGAGGCAGAATGCTGGACATGGGGGCAGGCTGTGAGCTGGGGCAGAATGTTGGATACAGATACTGCACAGTACCACTCATCCTGTATATATATATACACTGCACAGTACCACTCCTGTATATGTATATACTGCACAGTACCACTCCTCCTGTATATATACACTGCACAGTACCACTCCTGTATATGTATATACTGCACAGTACCACTCCTGTATATGTATATACTGCACAGTACCACTCCTGTATATGTATATACTGCACAGTACCCCTCCTCCTGTATATATACACTGCACAGTACCCCTCCTCCTGTATATATACACTGCACAGTATCACTCCTCCTGTATATATACACTGCACAGTACCCCTCCTGTATATATACCCTGCACAGCACCACTCCTATATATACACTGCACAGTACCCCTCCTCCTGCATATATGCACTGCACAGTACTACTCCTGTCCTGTATATATACACTGCACAGTACCACTCCTGTTCTGCATATATGCACTGCACAGTACCACTCCTGTCCTGTATATATACACTGCACAGTACCACTCCTGTCTATATACACTGCACAGTCCCACTCCTGTATATGTACATACACAGTACCACTCCTGTCTATATACACTGCACAGTACCACTCCTGTATATATACACTGCACAGTACCACTCCTGTCCTGCATATACACACTGCACAGTAACACTCCTGTACATATACACTGCACAGTACCACTCCTGTATATACACTGCACAGTACCACTCCTGTCCTGTATATATACACTGCACAGCACCACTCCTCCTGTCCTGTATATATGCACTGCACAGTACCACTCCTGTCCTGTATATATGCACTGCACAGTACCACTCCTGTCCTGTATATATGCACTGCACAGCACCACTCCTGTCCTGTATATATACACTGCACAGCACCACTCCTCCTGTCCTGTATATATACACTGCACAGTACCACTCCTATATATACACTGCACAGTAACCCTCCTCCTGCATATATGCACTGCACAGTACCACTCCTGTCCTGTATATATACACTGCACAGTACCACTCCTCCTTTCCTGTATATATACACTGCACAGTACCACTCCTCCTGTCCTGTATATATACCCTGCACAGCACCACTCCTGTCCTGTATATATACACTGCACAGTACCACTCCTCCTGCATATATGCACTGCACAGTACCACTCCTGTCCTGTATATATGCACTGCACAGTACCACTCCTGTCCTGAATATATGCACTGCACAGTACCACTCCTGTCCTGTATATATACACACTGCACAGTACCACTCCTGTCTATATACACTGCACAGTTCCACTCCTGTATATATACAATGCACAGTACCACTCCTGTCCTGCATATACACACTGCACAGTACCACTCCTCCTGTATATATACACTGCACAGTACCACTCCTGTATATAGAAAGTACCAAACAAAGAAGCAGTCAAAAAATCCATAAAGCTATGATATTTATTAAAGATAATTTAAAACATTAATAGATATGGACACACAGTGTTTGGACAGGGAAAAGGAACAGCATATAAATGAACACAATGGTCATGAAGGGCCAACGAAGCTGCAAACACCCCGCCAGGATAGTAAAATGCAGAGCTAGATGGTATAGCTAATAAGAGTTAAGGGGTTATATAAAGTATAATAAGACAAATCATACAGCAAGTGCTACAATCCTTCATAAGAAGTATACCCTGACAAAGTGCAAATGCGCACATGCAAAATTGATGTATAATACACGTCATACTAATGACCTAATAAACTGCATTACTATACCTGAAGTACGGGGGGAAGCAGCAAGGTCGGTCCTATCCCCGACGCGCGTTTCGGAGCTAGAAAAACAACTTCCTCAGGGAAGCACCACTCCTCCTGTCCTGTATATATACACTGCACAGTACCACTCCTGTCCTGTATATATAAACTGCACAGCACCACTCCTCCTGTCCTGTATATATGCACTGCACAGTACCACTCCTCCTGTATATATAAACTGCACAGTACCACTCCTGTCCTGCATATACACACAGCACAGTACCACTCCTCCTGTATATATACACTGCACAGTACCACTCCTCCTGTCCTGTATATATGCACTGCACAGTACCACTCCTGTATATATACACTGCACAGTACCACTCCTGTCCTGCATATACACACAGCACAGTACCACTCCTCCTGTATATATACACTGCACAGTACCACTCCTCCTGTCCTGTATATATGCACTGCACAGTACCACTCCTCCTGTATATATACACTGCACAGTACCACTCCTGTCTATACACACTGCACAGTCCCACTCCTGTATATATACACTGCACAGTACCACTCCTGTCCTGTATATATACACTGCACAGTACCACTCCTCCTGTATATATACACTGCACAGCACCACTCCTCCTATATACACTGCACAGTACCCCTCCTCCTGTATATATACACTGCACAGTACCACTCGTGTCTTGTATGTATACACTGCACAGCACCACTCCTCCTGTCCTGCATATATGCACTGCACAGTACCACTCATGCCATGTGTATATATATACACTGCACAGTACCACTCCTGTCTATATACACTGCACAGTCCCACTCCTGTCCTGCATATACACACTGCACAGTACCACTCCTGCATATATACATTGCACAGCACCACTCCTGTATATACACTGCACAGTACCACTCCTGTCCTGTATATATACACTGCACAGTACCACTCCTGTCCTGTATATATACACTGCACAGCACCACTCCTCCTGTCCTGCATATATGCACTGCACACTACCACTCATGTCCTGTCTATATACACTGCACAGTACCACTCTTGTCTATATACACTGCACAGTCCCACTCCTGTATATATACACTGCACAGTACCACTCCTGTCCTGCATATATACACTGCACAGCACCACTCCTCCTGTGATGTATATATACACTGCACAGCACCACTCCTGTCCTGTATATATACACTCCACAGTACCACTCCTCCTGTATATATACACTGCACAGTACCACTCCTGTCCTGTATATATACACTGCACAGTACCACTCCTGTCCTGTATATATGCACTGCACAGTGCCACTCCTGTCCTGTATATATACACTGCACAGTACCACTCCTGTCCTGCATATATGCACTGCACAGTACCACTCCTCCTGTATATATACACTGCACAGTACCACTCCTCCTGTCCTGTATATATACACTGCACAGCACCACTCCTCCTGGCCTGTAAATATGCACTGCACAGTACCACTCCTGTCCTGTATATTTACACTGCACAGCACCACTCCTGTCTATATATACACTGCACAGTACCACTCCTATCCTGCATATACACACTGCACAGTACCACTCCTCCTGTCCTGTATATATATGCACTGCACAGTACCACTCCTCCTGTATATATACACTGCACAGTACCACTCCTGTATATACACTGCACAGTACCACTCCTGTATATATACACTCCACAGCACCACTCCTCCTGTCCTGTATACATACACTGCACAGCACCACTCCTCCTGTCCTGTATATATACACTGCACAGTACCACTCCTGTCCTGTATATATACACTGCACAGCACTACTCCTCCTGTCCTGTATATATACACTGCACAGCACCACTCCTGTCCTGTATATACACACTGCACAGTACCACTCCTGTCCTGCATATACAAACAGCACAGTACCACTCCTCCTGTATATATACACTGCACAGTACCACTCCTCCTGTCCTGTATATATGCACTGCACAGTACCACTCCTCCTGTATATATACACTGCACAGTACCACTCCTGTCTTTACACACTGCACAGTACCACTCCTGTCCTGTATATATACACTGCACAGTACCACTCCTGTCCTGTATATATACACTGCACAGTACCACTCCTCCTGTATATATACACTGCACAGCACCACTCCTATATATACACTGCACAGTACCCCTCCTCCTGTATACACTGCACAGTACCACTCGTGTCCTGTATATATACACTGCACAGCACCACTCCTCCTGTCCTGCATATATGCACTGCACAGTACCACTCATGCCCTGTATATATATACACTGCACAGTCCCACTCCTGTATATATTCACTGCACAGTCCCACTCCTGTCCTGCATATACACACTGCACAGTACCACTCCTGCATATATACATTGCACAGCACCACTCCTGTCCTGTATATATACACTGCACAGTACCACTCCTGTCCTGTATATATACACTGAACAGCACCACTCCTCCTGTCCTGCATATATGCACTGCACAGTACCACTCATGTCCTGTATATATACACTGCACAGTACCACTCCTGTCTATATACACTGCACAGTCCCACTCCTGTCCTGCATATATACACTGCACAGCACCACTCCTCCTGTGATCTATATATACACTGCACAGCACCACTCCTGTCCTGTATATATACACTGCACAGTACCACTCCTGTCTATATACACTGCACAGTACCACTCCTGTCCTGTATATATACACTGCACAGTACCACTCCTGTCTTGTATATATACACTGAACAGAACCACTCCTCCTGTCCTGTATATATGCACTGCACAGTACCACTCCTGTCCTGTATATATACACTGCACAGTACCACTCCTGTCCTGCATATGTACACTGCACAGTACCACTCCTCCTGTATATATACACTGCACAGCGCCACTCCTGTATATATACACTGCACAGTACCACTCCTGTCCTGTATATATGCACTGCACCTCTCCTCCTGTCCTGTATATATGCACCACACAGTACCACTCCTATATATATACACTGCACAGTACCACTACTCCTGTCCTGTGTATATACGCTGCACAGTACCAATCCTGTATATATACACTGCACAGTACCACTCCTGTATATATACACTCCACAGTACCACTCCAGTCCTGTATATATGCACTGCACAGTACCAATCCTGTATATATACACTGCACGACATCACTCCTCCTTTCCTGTATATATACACTGCACAGTACCAATCCTGTATATATACACTGCACAACATCACTCCTCCTTTCCTGTATATATACACTGCACAGTACCACTCCTATATATACACTGCACAGTACCCCTCCTGTCCTGTATATATACACTGCACAGTACCACTCCTGTCCTGCATATATGCACTGCACAGTACCACTCCTATCCTGTATATATACACTGCACAGTACCACTCCTGTCTATATACACGGCACAGTCCCACTCCTGTATATATACACTGCACAGCACCACTCCTCCTATCCTGTATATATACACTGCACAGTACCACTCGTGTCCTGTATATACACACTGCATAGTGCCACTCCTATCCTGCATATACACACTGCACAGTACAACTCCTCCTGTATATATACACTGCACAGTACCACTCCTCCTGTCCTGTATATATGCACTGCACAGTACCACTCCTCCTGTATATATACACTGCACAGTACCACTCCTCCTGTCCTGTGTATATATACACTGCACAGCACCACTCCTCCTGGCCTGTATATATGCACTGCACAGTACCACTCCTGTATATTTACACTGCACAGCACCACTCCTGTCCTGTATATATACACTGCACAGTACCACTCCTGTCCTGCATATACACACTGCACAGTACCAATCCTCCTGTCCTGTATATATATGCACTGCACAGTACCACTCCTATATATATATATATACACTGCGCAGTACCACTCCTGTATATACACTGCACAGTACCACTCCTGTCCTGTATATATACACTCCACAGCACCACTCCTCCTGTCCTGAATACATACACTGCACAGCACCACTCCTCCTGTCCTGTATATATACACTGCACAGTACCACTCCTGTCCTGTATATATACACTGCACAGCACCACTCCTCCTGTCCTGTATATATACACTGCACAGCACCACTCCTGTCCTGTATATACACACTGCACAGTACCACTCCTGTCCTGCATATACACACAGCACAGTACCACTCCTCCTGTATATATACACTGCACAGTACCACTCCTCCTGTCCTGTATATATGCACTGCACAGTACCACTCCTCCTGTATATATACACTGCACAGCACCACTCCTCCTATATATACACTGCACAGTACCCCATCCTCCTGTATATATACACTGCACAGTACCACTCGTGTCCTGTATATATACACTGCACAGCACCACTCCTCCTGTCCTGCATATATGCACTGCACTGTACCACTCATGCCCTGTATATATATATACACTGCACAGTACCACTCCTGTCTATATACACTGCACAGTCCCACTCCTGTATATATACACTGCACAGTCCCACTCCTGTCCTGCATATGCACACTGCACAGTACCACTCCTGCATATATACATTGCACAGCACCACTCCTGTATATACACTGCACAGTACCACTCCTGTCCTGTATATATACACTGCACAGTACCACTCCTGTCCTGTATATACACTGCACAGCACCATTCCTCCTGTCCTGCATATATGCACTGCACAGTACCACTCCTGTCTATATACACTGCACAGTCCCACTCCTGTATATATACACTGCACAGTACCACTCCTGTCCTGCATATATACACTGCACAGCACCACTCCTCCTGTGATGTATATATACACTGCACAGCACCACTCTTGTCCTGTATATATACACTCCACAGTACCACTCCTGTCCGGTATATATACACTGCACAGTACCACTCCTGTCCTGTATATATACACTGCACAGTACCACTCCTGTATATATACACTGCACAGCACCACTCCTGTCCTGTATATATGCACTGCACAATACCACTCCTGTCCTGTATATATACACTGCACAGTACCACTCCTGTCCTGCATATGTACACTGCACAGTACCACTCCTCCTTTATCTATACACTGCACAGCGCCACTCCTGTATATATACACTGCACAGTACCACTCCTGTCCTGTATATATGCACTGCACAGTACCTCTCCTCCTGTCCCGTATATATGCACCGCACAGTACCACTCCTATATATATACACTGCACAGTACCACTACTCCTGTCCTGTGTATATACGCTGCACAGTACCAATCTTGTATATATACACTGCACAGTACCACTCCTGTATATATACACTCCACAGTACCACTCCAGTCCTGTATATATGCACTGCACAGTACCAATCCTGTATATATACACTGCACGACATCACTCCTCTTTTCCTGTATATATACACTGCACAGTACCACTCCTATATATACACTGCACAGTACCACTCCTGTATATATACACTCCACAGTACCACTCCAGTCCTGTATATATACACTGCACAGTACCAATCCTGTATATATACACTGCACGACATCACTCCTCCTTTCCTGTATATATACACTGCACAGTACCACTCCTATATATACTGCACAGTACCCCTCCTCCTGCATATATGCACTGCACAGTACCACTCCTGTCCTGTATATATACACTGCACAGTACCACTCCTGTCCTGTATATATGCACTGCACAGTACCACTCCTGTCCTGCATATATGCAATGCACAGTACCACTCCTGTCCTGCATATATGCACTGCACAGTACCACTCCTGTCCTGTATATATACACACTGCACAGTACCACTCCTGTCTATATACACGGCACAGTCCCACTCCTGTATATATACACTGCACAGCACCACTCCTCCTGTCCTGTATATATACACTGCACAGCACCACTCCTCCTGTCCTGTATATATACACTGCACAGTACCACTCGTGTCCTGTATATACACACTGCATAGTACCACTCCTATCCTGCATATACACACTGCACAGTACAACTCCTCCTGTATATATACACTGCACAGTACCACTCCTCCTGTCCTGTATATATGCACTGCACAGTACCACTCCTCCTGTATATATACACTGCACATTACCACTCCTCCTGTCCTGTATATATACACTGCACAGCACCACTCCTCCTGGCCTGTATATATGCACTGCACAGTACCACTCCTGTCCTGTATATTTACACTGCACAGCACCACTCCTGTCCTGTATATATACACTGCACAGCACCACTCCTGTCCTGTATATATACACTGCACAGTACCACTCCTGTCCTGCATATACACACTGCACAGTACCACTCCTCCTGCCCTGTATATATATGCACTGCACAGTACCACTCCTCCTGTATATATACACTGCACAGTACCACTCCTCCTGTATATATACACTGCACAGTACCACTCCTCCTGTATATATACACTGCACAGTACCACTCCTGTATATATACACTGCACATTACCGCTCCTCCTGTATATATACACTGCACAGTACCACTCCTGTATATATACATTGCACAGTACCACTACTCCTGTCCTGTATATATACGCTGCACAGTACCACTCCTCCTGTCCTGTATATATACGCTGCACAGTACCACTCCAGTCCTGTATATATTCACTGCACAGTACCACTCCTCCTGTATATATATACACTGCACAGTACCACTCCTCCTGTATATATATACACTGCACAGTACCACTCCTCCTGTCCTGTATATATACACTGCACAGTACCGCTCCTCCTGTATATATACACTGCACAGTACCACTCCTCCTGTATATATATACTCTGCACAGTACCACTCCTGTATATATACTCTGCACAGTACCACTCCTGTATATATACATTGCACAGTACCACTACTCCTGTCCTGTATATATACGCTGCACAGTACCACTCCTCCTGTCCTGTATATATACACTGCACAGTACCACTCCAGTCCTGTATATATTCACTGCACAGTACCACTCCTCCTGTATATACACACTGCACAGTACCACTCCTCCTGTATATATATACACTGCACAGTACCACTCCTCCTGTATATATACACTGCACAGTACCACTCCTGTATATATACACTGCACAGTACCACTCCTCCTGTATATATATATATATACTGCGCAGTACCACTCCTTCTGTCCTGTATATATACACTGCACAGTACCACTCCTCCTGTATATATATATATATACACTTCACAGTACCACTCCTCCTGTCCTGTATATATACACTGCACAGTACCACTCCAGTCCTGTATATATTCACTGCACAGTACCACTCCTCCTGTATATACACACTGAACAGTACCACTCCTCCTGTATATATACACACTGCACAGTACAACTCCTGTCCTGTATATATACACTGCACAGTACCACTCCTGTATATGTATATACCGCACAGTACCACTCCTCCTTTATATATACTCTGCACAGTACCACTCCTCCTGTGTATATACACTGCACAGTACCACTCCTGTATATGTATATACTGCACAGTACCACTCCTCCTGTATATATACACACTGCAGAGTACCACTCCTGTATATGTATGTACTGCACAGTACCACTCCTCCTGTATATATACACTGCACAGTACCACTCCTATATATGTATATACTGCACAGTACCACTCATCCTGTATATATATACACTGCACAGTACCACTCCTGTATATGTATATACTGCACAGTACCACTCCTCCTGTATATATACACTGCACAGCACCACTCCTATATATGTATATACTGCACAGTACCACTCATCCTGTATATATATATATATATATATATATATATATACACACTGCACAGTACCACTCCTGTATATGTATATACTGCACAGTACCACTCCTCCTGTATGTATATACTGCACAGTACCACTCCTCCTGTATATATACACTGCACAGTACCACTCCTCCTGTATATATACACTGCACAGTACCACTCCTGTATATGTATATACTGCACAGTACCTCTCCTCCTGTATGACTGTGTTGACATAGGGCTAAACAACCCTTTGGCGCATTTCCTCAGCCCCACTTAACCATACAAATCAAAACTCAGAGACCAAGTGATGGGGGAAGGTCGGTCACAGCTTTATTAAATGTTTTCTTACCAACCATTTGAAAAGGCACTTAGCTTTCTTAAAAACGCGCTCGCTGCCTAATGCCCTACTCCATATTCGCAGGCAAGTCAGCCAGCAAGCCGTAACTTATGTGCCATTACTTCTCCACCGCCACGGAGGATCCTGTTTCTCAAACAGGACTCCGACCCCCACCCATAAGTAGCAATGCCTGCTCTATGCCATCTTGGAGACCGGATAAGATATCGAGCCCGATATTGTTCAAGTGCACCCCGTCAGGTCTCAATAAAGCAGCATTATCCCCTTCCAGTTGTCTGTGTCTAACAACCAAACCTCTCACGCACCATCTTAGAAATACAGGCGTGTATGGTCCTCCTAGTGCGCTCAACGGCAATACCATCCCTAGCTCCTTGCCACACCGCCCTCGGGACAATCTCAGACCAGACTAGCACCAATTCCTGAAAAAAAAAACATGGAAACGTTCCATATCAGCCCGCATCATTGTGAGAAGCTCTGCCACCTGTACGATCATAGATCATTCCCCCCGCGTGCAGAATCCAAAATTATAGGACCCCTGGCTCCTCTTGCAATCGATACCACTTCCGGTAGAACTTGCGGCCATTGCAAGCCCCTGATGCCTCTCCACATGAAGGCCACGTCACGGAAACCTAGATGCCTCCCCCCAGGGCGGCACTCAGCTCGCTGTGCTGCTCAAAATATGTAGGAGTGTCCTAGTAACCAGACAGTCGGTCTAACGGCATCATAGGCTTGCCACGTAGACGAAGTCACCGACGAACGAACCAGCGACATCAAATGCTCGCGACCATCTCCTACAGATGCACCCGGGTCCGCTGATGGAGGAGGGACTCCATCCCCAGCATATTTATCGGGCAACGGGAGGCGGGTAACTGTCGGCGCAAGGGTGGACATGGACATACGCCCTACCGCGTCCGTAAGTGCCTGGACGGCAGCATCTGTGGCCTGCGCAGCTGCGAGAGACCTCTCAAGGGTAGCAAGACGAGCCTCGAGCTGACGCACAAGCTGTAACAGCTGCTTCTGATCTGCCATCTCTAGCCAGACCCTGGCGCTAGTATTATGTTACGGCGGCGGTACACGCTTAAAAAAATATAAATAAACGTGTTCGCCGCCCGGGGTCCACCGTGCACCAGGTGATATAACCGCTGCTAGAGAGGCAGAGCACTATGGCGGTAATGTGCACGGGGTTAACTGCACTCTAAGTGCACAGAAGAGAGCTCTGTTATGCTCACAGAGCTGCAGGGAAAAGAATAAAGTGACACGCTACGTCTGTTCGGGGACACAGAATAACAGCGAAACTGTCACGGTAAAAATAGTCACAGAAGTAGCCTTAGGCAGCAGGACTACTCCCTCTAGACCTACCGTGAAATCAGACAGGAGGCGTCGCAACTGCACAGTACCACTCCTGTCCTGTATATATACACTGCACAGTACCACTCCTGTCCTGCATATATGCACTGCACAGCACCACTCCTGTTCTGCATATATGCACTGCACAGTACCACTCCTGACGTAGTATGCAACCATCCGCCCCAAGTCAGTCCCCAATAAAACATCAGTGGGCAGGTTTTCAGACACTCCCACCTCCCTCAACCCGCTCCCAGCACCCCAATCGAGATAAACTCGTGCCACTGGCAAAGGACAACGGGTGCCTCCAATCCCGGTGACAGTCAGGGTTTTCCCCTCAACAAACTCTTCAGGGGCCGCCAGTCCAGGACGGATGAGGGTTCGTTCAGCCCCGGTGTCCTTGAGGCCTGTAGCAAGACGGGCCCCCACCTGAACAAGTTGAACGTTGTCGTCAGCCCTCCCAACCACACCTCCCACCAAAAGAACAGAGGCGTTGGGCCCGGGGGCCTTGGCTGGGGGGTTCTTCGGCCTGTTCGGACAGGCGTAAAAGAAGTGACCAGGCCGCTGGCAGTGGTGACACAGGCGACTGTCAGTAGCCGGCCTGTTGTTGGCAACAGGGACAGGGCCTCCGGAGGGACGGCTAGCTGGGGCATTGGGGTTGGTTGCTGGCTTACCCCCTTTCCAGCTGGTGGCGACTGGCCTCCGCGTCTCGGGCTTCCGGTTGGCCTCTTGGTTGTCGGCGATCTGCGCCGCTTTGTCCGCGTTCGTTGGTTCGCGGTCCAGGATGAACTGTCGGACCTCAGCTGGGCAGAGATGCAGGAACTGGTCTTTGATCATCAGGTCCCGTAGCTGCTCAAAGGTTTCAACGGACAGTCCATGGATCCACTGGTCAAAGTGGGTCCTGAGTCCTTGCACCACATCACTGTAGCTATCATGTGGGCCACGTTGGAGGTGTCGGAACTTCTTTCGGTATACCTCAGGTGTCAGCCGATATTTGGCGATCAGCGCCTCTTTTATGGCGCGATAGTCATCATCATGCGCTTGCGGAAGAGAAGCAAACGCCTCCAGAGCTTTGCCTTTTAGCCCTGGGGTCAAGTACCTGGCCCATTGGTCTTCGGGCAGTCGGTACTGTCTGCAGGCTTTCTCAAAGGCTCGCAGAAACGTGTCCAAGTCCCCGTCCTTTTCCATCACGGGAAAATGCTCTGTCCGGGGTTTAGGAGTCTGGACGCTGCTGGGCTCACTGGTTCGGGCTGTGGGGGCATTCCACCCCCGCTGGAGCATCTCCAGCTCATGGGCCCTCTGAGCTTCTGCATGGCGCTCAGCTCTCTCAGCCTGGGATTGACGCTCACGTTCGGCTCTCTCAGCCTGGGCTTGACGCTCGGCCTGGGCCTCCTGCCGATATTGCCGTATCAGTGTCAGACGACCCTCACTGTCTTCGGCAGGGAGTTCGTCCAAGGCCATTTGCAGATAGGGGTCCACCCCGTTATGGTTGAATGTGGGGCCAGCGCTCATGAGTGGAGCCTCTGCTGCAGCCCCATTGTTACTTGAGCCCGCTTCTGCGTTCGCTGGGCTCTGGTCGTTTTCCCGTTGCACCAGAGCCGCGATCATTTGGGCTTTGTTTTTTGTTCGTGGTGTCGATCCGCCACACCCCGCAGAGGGCAATAAGAGATGCCTTGTTATGCTGCTTATACCACTCTGCTCCCATCGTAGCCATGGTTGCCAAATAAAAGACAGAAAAGAAAAACGGAGAAAAAGGGAGGGAATACTTGCAAGTACACACTAATGTCTCAGGACTAGTAACCACTGAGTCTGTTCTCCAAAACCTATGATGCAGGATTCCCGCAGGAACCGTGCAGGTCTTTAGTGAGAGGAATGATTGCTCAAACCAAATCACTAATGCTCTAGGATTATCCCACCGCTCTGCCACCAATATGTGACGAACAGCCCACCGCCGTTCATCCACTTACGGGCGACACTAACGGGGGTCCCGCTGCCACCAAAACGCGACGGACAGCGGACCCTGTGTCACCACTGTCACAATCCCACCACTGACACCGGTGTATCAGCGGACGGAGGGGCGTGACACAATGCCGGCACACGGCTATCACAGGCGCAGTGGGGCTTATCTTAGTTATCCCAACACTGGCACCATGTGACCAAAAATATCCAGCAAGCTAATCTCGCTCTACAATTTGCCGCAGGGGGAGTTTAATTTGGATGCCCCACCACTGCTATCAATCTTCCAAGTACTGCGGGGATTTATGTATATCCCACTTTCTCAGTTCCACTTTTGAACTTGCAGCTCTCCGGCGCCCCCCTTACCCTCAGGTCAGTCAGGGAACTGCACCTAGGATAATTGGTCGCCGGACGGGCTGCCTGTTGTGAACCGGCAATTAGGCTTCTGCAGTAAGGGAATTATGAATGCTGGTGCCGCAGACCCTTATTCAGCTCTATAAGACCCTTCTAGACTGCCAGCAAGCCGCAATAGCCGTGCACAACGCGCTGCCACCAGTCACGGTTACTTAATTCACAGTGTTAAATTAAGAGGGTCCGTGGCAAACCCCTTGAATTAGTAGCCATTATCTATCAAAGGCGTATAGTTCGAGTCTTAGAGCATAGAGACAGATCTAAATAATTATTTCATTTATTTTCCGAAAGAGGACAGTGATTACAGATAAAAGTTGCTATAAAATTGAGACATAAAATATGTACAGTACAGGTATAAAATAAAAGTGGAGAAAACAAAGAGATTATACTCACGGTTCCATATTGTTGTTAGGCAGACCATGCGGCTAAGGTGGGTGGAGGCGGAGCTGCACTTCTCCGCTCATCTGGGTCTTTCTAGCACGACGACTTGAGCTGTTCTGCTCTGGTTTTGTCCAGGAAATGCTTTAAAGACTTGCTATGTGACATCACGGAGAGATGCATGCTGGGTTAATCCCACCTCTCTCTTTTGGATGTAGAATTACACTAGAAAACTTATACTAATCATAACTCCGTGGGGGCAGCCCGCACAGACACATATAGGGCATCATTGGTTGTGATTTGTTGAGTACAACAATTCAAGACCAAATATGCAGTAGTTCTGATACACCGTTTAGCTGGAACACATATCTCAGGTTCTGAAAGGATTACGCTTCGCCAGAACCACGGCAGCGACGCTGTGACCGCCCGGATTACAAAAATGTGATTTTCATATCTCTAGGGTATTTGGTTCTTATGGTATAGTCTCTCATAGTTTTATTCGTTTCAAACAAAGAAGTTTTTCCCGCTCTGAAGAGGAGAGAAGGAAACAAATGGTTGTAACAGCAGGGGGGTCTCCTATTCCTAGTGCGAACACAGGCTGTAGAGGAGGGGGGGTGGCACTGCTCTGTGTGTGTGTGAAGGGAGGAGGGATGAAGCTGCAGAGCTAGCAGCCTGGATTGTCATATCTGCCGGATCTTTCTGGAAAGTTACAACAGAAAACATCATATTTTGTGGACAAAACCCCATACCTCACAGACATTGTACATCACAAGTACCACTCCTGTCCTGTATATATACACTGCACAGCACCACGCCTCCTGTCCTGTATATATGCACTGCACAGTACCACTCCTGTCCTGTATATATGCACTGTACAGCAACACTCCTGTCCTGTATATATACATTGCACAGCACCACTCCTCCTGTCCTGTATATATACACTGCACAGCACCACTCCTCCTGTCCTGTATATATACACTGCACAGCACCACTCCTGTCCTGTACATATACACTGCACAGTACCACTCCTCCTGTCCTGTATATATATGCACTGCACAGTACCACTCCTCCTGTATATATACACTGCACAGTACCACTCCTGTCCTGTATATATACACTCCACAGTACCACTCCTCCTGTATATATACACTGCACAGTACCACTCCTGTATATATACACTGCACAGTACCACTCCTCCTGTCCTGTATATATAAACTGCACAGTACCACTCCTCCTGTATATATACACTGCACAGTACCACTCCTGTATATATACTGCACAGTACCACTCCTCCTGTCCTGTATATATACACTGCACAGTACCACTCCTCCTGTCCTGTATATATACACTGCACAGTACCACTCCTGTCCTGTATATATGCACTGCACAGTACCACTCCTGTCCTGTATGTATGCACTGCACAGTACCACTCCTGTCCTGTATATATACACTGCACAGTACCACTCCTGTCCTGTATATATACACTGCACAGTACCACTCCTGTCCTGTATATATACACTGCACAGTACCACTCCTGTCCTGTATATATACACTGCACAGTACCGATCCTCCTGTATATATACACTGCACAGTACCACTCCTGTCCTGTATATATACACTGCACAGTACCGATCCTCCTGTATATATGCACTGCACAGTACCACTCCTGTCCTGTATATATACACTGCACAGTACCACTCCTGTCCTGTATATATACACTGCACAGTACCACTCCTGTCCTGTATATATACACTGCACAGTACCACTCCTGTCCTGCATATGTACACTGCACAGTACCACTCCTGTCCTGCATATGTACACTGCACAGTACCACTCCTCCTTTATCTATACACTGCACAGCGTCACTCCTGTATATATACACTGCACAGTACCACTCCTGTCCTGTATATATGCACTGCACAGTACCTCTCCTCCTGTCCCGTATATATGCACCGCACAGTACCACTCCTATATATATACACTGCACAGTACCACTACTCCTGTCCTGTGTATATACGCTGCACAGTACCAATCCTGTATATATACACTGCACAATACCACTCCTGTATACATACACTCCACAGTACCACTCCAGTCCTGTATATATGCACTGCACAGTACCAATCCTGTATATATACACTGCACGATATCACTCCTCCTTTCCTGTATATATACACTGCACAGTACCACTCCTATATATACACTGCAGAGTACCCCTCCTCCTGCATATATGCACTGCACAATACCACTCCTGTCCTGTATATATGCACTGCACAGTACCACTCCTGTCCTGCATATATGCACTGCACAGTACCACTCCTGTCCTGCATATATGCACTGCACAGTACCACTCCTGTCCTGCATATATATACACTGCACAGTACCACTCCTGTCTATATACACTGCAAGTCCCACTCCTGTATATATACACTGCACAGTACCACTCCTGTCCTGCATATACACACTGCACAGTACCACTCCTCCTGTAAATATATACTGCACAGTACCACTCCTGTGTATATACACTGCACAGTACCACTCCTGTCCTGTATATATACATTGCACAGCACCACTCCTCCTGTCCTGTATATATACACTGCACAGCACCACTCCTCCTGTCCTGTATATATACACTGCACAGTACCACTTGTGTCCTGTATATACACACTGCATAGTACCACTCCTATCCTGCATATACACACTGCACAGTACCACTCCTCCTGTATATATACACTGCACAGTACCACTCCTCCTGTCCTGTATATATGCACTGCACAGTACCACTCCTACTGTATATATACTGCTCAGTACCACTCCTGTCCTGTATATATACACTGCACAGTACCACTCCTCCTGTATATATACACTGCACAGTACCACTCCTCCTGTCCTGTATATATACACTGCACAGTACCACTCCTCCTGTCCTGTATATATACACTGCACAGCACCACTCCTCCTGGCCTGTATATATGCACTGCACAGTACCACTCCTGTCCTGCATATATGCACTGCACAGTACCACTCCTGTCCTGCATATATGCACTGCACAGTAACACTCCTGTCCTGCATATGTACACTGCACAGTACCACTCCTCCTTTATCTATACACTGCACAGCACCACTCCTGTATATATACACTGCACAGTACCACTCCTGTCCTGTATATATGCACTGCACAGTACCTCTCCTCCTGTCCCGTATATATGCACCGCACAGTACCACTCCTATATATACACTGCACAGTACCACTACTCCTGTCCTGTGTATATACGCTGCACAGTACCAATCCTGTATATATACACTGCACAGTACCACTCCTGTATATATACACTGCACAGTACCACTCCAGTCCTGTATATATGCACTGCACTGTACCACTCCTCCTGTATGTATACACTGCGCAATACCAATCCTGTATATATACACTGCACAACATCACTCCTCCTTTCCTGTATATATACACAGCACAGTACCACTCCTGTCCTGTATATATACACTGCACAGTACCACTCCTCCTGTATATATACACTGCACAGTACCACTCCTCCTGTCCTGTATATATACGCTGCACAGTACCACTCCTGTATTTATACACTGCACAATACCACTCCTGTATATATACACTGCACAGTACCACTCCTCCTGTATATACACACTGCACAGTACCACTCCTGTATATATACACTGCACAGTACCACTACTCCTGTCCTGTATATGTACGCTGCACAGTACCACTCCTCCTGTCCTGTATATATACACTGCACAGTACCACTCCAGTCCTGTATATATTCACTGCACAGTACCACTCCTCCTGTATATACACACTGCACAGTACCACTCCTGTGTATATACACTGCACAGTACCACTCCTTCTGTCCTGTATATATACACTGCACAGTACAACTCCTCCTTTCCTGTATATATACTGCACAGTACCACTCCTGTATATGTATATACTGCACAGTACCACTCCTCCTTTATATAAACTCTGCACAGTACCACTCCTGTATATATACACTGCACAGTACCACTCCTGTATATGTATATACTGCACAGTACCACTCCTCCTGTATATATACACACTGCACAGTACCACTCCTGTATATGTATATACTGCACAGTACCACTCCTCCTGTATATATACACTGCACAGTACCACTCCTATATATGTATATACTGCACAGTACCACTCATCCTGTGTATATATATATATATACACTGCACAGTACCACTCCTGTATATGTATATACTGCACAGTACCACTCCTCCTGTATATATAGACTGCACAGTACCACTCCTGTATATGTATATACTGCACATTACCACTCCTCCTGTATAAATACACTGCACAGTACCACTCCTATATATGTATATACTGCACAGTACCACTCATCCTGTGTATATATATATACACTGCACAGTACCACTCCTGTATATGTATATACTGCACAGTACCACTCCTCCTGTATATATACACTGCACAGTACCACTCCTCCTGTATATATATACTGCACAGTACCACTCCTGTATATGTATATACTGCACAGTACCACTCATCCTGTATATATATACACTGCACAGTACCACTCCTGTATATGTATATACTGCACAGTACCTCTCCTCCTGTATGAATGTGTTGACATAGGGCTAAACAACCCCTTGGCGCATTTCCTCAGCCCCACTTAACCATACAAATCAAAACTCAGAGACCAAGTGATGGGGGAAGGTCGGTCACAGCTTTATTAAATGTTTTCTTACCAACCATTTGAAAAGGCACTTAGCTTTCTTAAAAACGCGCTCGCTGCCTAATGCCCTACTCCATATTCGCAGGCAAGTCAGCCAGCAAGCCATAACTTATGTGCCATTACTTCTCCACCGCCACGGAGGATCCTGTTTCTCAAACAGGACTCCGACCCCCACCCATCAGTAGCAATGCCTGCTCTATGCCATCTTGGAGACCGGATAAGCTATCGAGCCCGATATCGTTCAAGTGCACCCCGTCAGGTCTCAATAAAGCAGCATTATCCCCTTCTAGTTGTCTGTGTCTAACAACCAAACCTCTCACGCACCATCTTAGAAATACAGGCGTGTATGGTCCTCCTAGTGCGCTCAACGGCAATACCATCCCTAGCTCCTTGCCACACCGCCCTCGGGACAATCTCAGACCAGACTAGCACCAATTCCTGAAAAAAAAAACATGGAAACGTTCCATATCAGCCCGCATCATTGTGAGAAGCTCTGCCACCTTGTATGAACATAGAACATTCCCCCCCCCCCCCCGCGTGCAGAATCCAAAATCATAGGACCCCTGGCTCCTCTTGCAATCGATACCACTTCCGGTAGAACTTGCGGCCATTGCAAGCCCCTGATGCCTCTCCACATGAAGGCCACGTCACGGAAACCTAGATGCCTCCCGCCAGGGCGGCACTCAGCTCGCTGCGCTGCCCAAAATATGTAGGAGTGTCCTAGTAACCAGACAGTCGGTCTAACGGCATCATAGGCTTGCCACGTAGACGAAGTCACCGACGAACGAACCAGCGACATCAACTGCTCGCGACCATCTCCTACAGATGCACCCGGGTCCGCTGATGGAGGAGGGACTCCATCCCCAGCATATTTATCGGGCAACGGGAGGCGGGTAACTGTCGGCGCAAGGGCGGACATGGACATACGCCCTACCGCGTCCATAAGTGCCTGGACGGCAGCATCTAGACCCTGGCGCTAGTATTATGTTACGGCGGCGGTACACGCTTAAAAAAATATAAATAAACGTGTTCGCCGCCCGGGGTCCACCGTGTGGCAGGTGATATAACCGCTGCTAGAGAGGCAGAGCACTATGGCGGTAATGTGCACGGGGTTAACTGCACCCTAAGTGCACAGAAGAGAGCTCTGTTATGCTCACAGAGCTGCAGGGAAAAGAATAAAGTGACACGCTACGTCTGTTCGGGGACACAGAATAACAGCGAAACTGTCACGGTAAAAATAGTCACAGAAGTAGCCTTAGGCAGCAGGACTACTCCCTCTAGACCTACCGTGAAATCAGACAGGAGGCGTCGCAACTGCAGACGCGGAAAACTGCAATCGCAGCGCGGTGTGAATGGAGCCACAGAGAAGACACCGCAATCTAGCTGGCGCGATGCAGGACGCTAGCTGCTGAAAACGTATAGCTGGAGCGCGCTGGCGCTAGCGCTGCTACTGGCAGCTGCCCAATCACTCACACAATCGTAATATCAGAGGGAAGGGGTTTCAGAATAAGTCAGTCACCAGTCCAAGCATCCATCACCATACATACAGCAGCAGTATGAAAATACTAGCGCATGGCATAGCGGCCATGCGCACTTTTTATAGCGTACGGGACCTGCCAGAAATCTCCAGAGCCCTGAGCTAAGCCAATGGAATCAGGAGCAGGACCTGAGCACCTGACTCCTGAACTCCAATGGGAGCTCATTCCAGGAGCATGCTCAGAAGCTGGCTGAAAGGACTTAGCCTCTGGAGACAAATGTGAGGATCTGGATCTCTGCATAAGTATGGTAGGACACAGATTCCTAACAAAGTCCCCCTCTCGACTTATATTCGAGTCATATACAACAGGGGGTCAGAGGGAAGGGGGGGCGGGGGTGTCAGGTCATACTTGCCTGTCCTGGCACGATCTCTGCAGCCCCCAGCTTCTCCGCGATCTCCCTTCCTTCCTTCAGCGGTCACGTGGTACCGCTCATTACACTCATGAATATGAGCATATTTATGAGTGTAATGAGCGGTACCATGTGACTGCTGAAGGCAGGAAGGGAGACCGCGGGAGAACGAGGCTGCGCCAGGATGGGTAAGTGTAGCAATATTCACCTGTCCCCGTTCCATCGCTGCTTGCTGCTGTCTGAAATAAAAACACATGTGACATGCACAATGTGAACAAGTCTGTTGGACCATGTTCACACCACATGTGTGTTTTTAATCCAGTTTTTTTCGTGCTTATGCATGATTTGAGAGACCCCACCCCTCTCTTGTGTGACATGCACATAAGGAGCTGTCTTGCATCACATGCCCATACCAGAAAGTGCCTGTCTTAATCCTGCTCATTTAGACACTGTTCATATGTTCAGGTATTAAATACATTAGATAGGGACTGCTTCAATACGGGTTACCTTGACGTTGGTGAGGCAGCTTGGTATACATTTTTTTGCAAAAAAAGTATCGACTAAATACCCTGTGTTTGTTATTACCTTTTATCAGCACTTGCTGACTGTTATATGTCTTATTGCAAGGTATTTTTGCACATTTGTCATTCTGTGCTTTTTTGTTTGTGTTGTTGCTGTCTGGCACGTCATGTCAGTGATATTCAGACAGCAGAGGGCACGGTGAAGTGGTTAGTGCGCGCCGCGCCCCCTGCAGTCTGAACATCACTGACAGATGACGTGCCAAACAGCAGCAATCAGCGATGGACCCTGGACAGGTGAATATCTCAGGTGCCAGCAGTGACACCAGCACCTGGCCCCCAGCGACAGAGAGGTGAGTATGTCATTTTTTTTTATTTTTAAATGCAGCAGCGACAGCTCATGGGGGCATAATCTATGGAGCATCTTATGGGGGGCAGCATATGGGGGTAAAATCTATGGAGCATCTTATGGGGGCAGCATATGGGGGTAAAATCTATGGAGCATCTTATGGGGGCAGCATATGGGGGTAAAATCTATGGAGCACCTTATGGGGGCAGCATATGGGGGTAAAATCTATGGAGCATTTTATGGGGGCAGCATATGGGGGTAAAATCTATGGAGCATCTTATGGGGGCAGCATATGGGGGTAAAATCTATGGAGCATCTTATGGGGGCAGTATATGGGGGTAAAGTCTATGGAGCATCTTATAGGGGCAGCATATGGGGTTAAAATCTATGGAGCATCTTATGGGGGCAGCATATGGGGGTAAAATCTATAGAGCATCTTATGGGGGGCAGCATATGGGGGTAAAATCTATAGAGCATCTGGTGAGGATCCAGCGGTCATGGTGCACATTGGCACAATTGACAAAGTTAGAGGTAGGTGGAAGGTCCTTAAAGATGATTTCAGGGAATTAGGCTGTAAGCTTAAAGCAAGGACCTCCAAGGTGGTATTTTCGGAAATACTTCCTGTACCACGTGCCACGCCAGAGAGGCAACGGGAGATTAGGGAGGTTAATAAGTGGCTCAGGAGTTGGTAAAGGAAGGAGGGGTTTGGGTTCCTGCAGAACTGGGTACAGGTTCTACGCTAGGGACGGGCTGCACCTCAATGGGGAGGGTGTAGCTGTGCTGGGGGAGAAAATGGCTAGAAGGTTGGAGGACTGTTTAAACTAGGGATGGGGGGAGGGTATTCCTTTTATAGGAGGGGAAGACAGTGCAGATAGAGACCTGGGCACAAATAATGAAATTGGGGTGGGGGTGGCATGGGGGGTGGGGTTAGAACAGTTAATTAAGAAAGAATAGAGGTACAGAGAGATACATAAAGTGCATGTATACTAATGCCAGAAGCCTCACCAACAACATGGAGGAATTGGAGTTAATGTTGTTGGAACATGATTCTGACATGGTGGTGATATCTGAGACATGACTGGACGAGAGCCATGACTGGGCTGTTAATTTACAGGGCTATAGTCTGTTCAGAAATGACCGAACAAATAAGCGAGGGGGAGGCGTGTGTTTATATGTAAAATCATCCTTAAAACCCATCCTGCGTGATAATATATATGAATCTAATGAAAATGTAGTCTCTGTGGGTGGAGATAAGGGGAGGGGGGAAAAATAATAAATTACTGATAGGGGTTTGTTATAAGTCTCCAAAAATAATGGAAGCAACAGAGAATATCCTCATAAAGCAAATAGATGAAGCTGCGACTCAAGGAGAAGTCATTATTATGGGGGACTTCAACTACCCTGAAATACATTGGGGAACAGAAACCTGCAGTTCCAGCAAAGGTAATAGGTGTCTGACCACTTTGAGAGACAATTACCTTTCACAACTGGTTCAGGACCCAACAAGAGGGGGGCACTGCTAGACCTAATATTACCCCACAGGCCAGACCGCAGATCAGATATAAGGGTTGGGGGTCACTGGGGGAATAGTCATAGAATCGTAGAGTTGGAAGGGACCTCCTGGGCCATCTGGTCCAACCCCCTGCTCAAAGCAGGATTCGCTAAATCATCCCAGTCAGATGTCTGTCCAGCCTCTGTTTGAAGACTTACATTGAAGGAGAACTCGCCACTTCTCGTGGCAGCTTGTTCCACTCATCGATCACTCTAACTGTCAAAAAGTTTTTTCTAATATCTAATCTGTGTCTCCTCCCATTCAGTTTCATCCCATTGCTTCTAGTCTTTCCTTGTGCAAATGAGAATAAAGTTGATCCTTCTACAATGTGACAGCCCTTTAGATATTTGTAGACAGTTATTAAGTCTCCTCTCAGTCTTCTCTTTTGCAAACTAAACATATCCAAATCCTGCAACCTTTCCTCATAAGACAGGGTTTGCAGACCGGTCACCATTCTGGTCGCTCTTTTCTGAACTTGCTCCAGTTTGTTGATGTCTTTTTTAAAATGTGGTGCCCAAAACTGGACACAATATTCCAGATGAGTTTTCATGTATCCTTTAATAAGATGTGTAGTAGAGGGGTTACAAGGACACTAAACTTCAGGAAAGCAAATTTCCAACGGATGAGAGATGATGATCTTGGTGCAATTAACTGGGACGATGTCCTAAGACATAAAAATACACAAAGAAAATGGGAGACGTTTATTATCCTCCTGAATAGGAGCTGTGCACAATATATACCGTATGAGAATAAACATGATAGAAATAGGAGGAAACCACTATGGCTAAATAGAGCTGTAAGGGGCGCAATAAGAGATAAAAATAAAGCATTTAAAGAATTAAAGCAAGTAGGTAGTGATAAGGCATTAAATAAATACAGAAGATTAAATAAATTCTGTAAAGCAAATCAAGGCAGCAAAGATTGAGACAGAGAGACTCATTGCCAGAGAAAGTAAAAATGATCCCAAAATATTCTTTAACTACATAAATAGTAAGAAACTAAAAAATGATAGTGTTGGCCCCCTTAAAAATAGTCTGGGTGAAATGGTGGATGAGGATGAGGAAAAAGCCAATATGCTAAATGACTTTTTTCCAACAGTATTTACACAAGAAAATCCCATGACGGTTAACATGATCAGGGATAGAAATTCTCCATTAAATGTCACCTGCTTAACCCAGCAGGAAGTACGGCGGCGTCTAAAAATCACTAAAATTGACAAATCCCCGGGCCCGGTTGGGATACACCCCCGAGTACTGCAGGAATTAAGCACAGTCATAGATAGACCATTATTTTTAATCTTTAAAGATTCCATAATAACAGGGTCTGTACCACAGGACTGGCGTATAGCAAATGTGGTGCCAATATTCAAAAAGGGGACAAAAACTGAACTTGGAAATTATAGGCCTGTAAGTTTAACCTCGACTGTGGGTAAAATCCTGGAGGGTTTTCTAAGAGATACTATACTGGAGTATCTGGAGAAGAATAACCTCATGACCCAATAGCAACATGGGTTTACAAGGGACCGTTCCTGTCAGACTAATCTGATAAGCTTTTATGAAGAGGTAAGTTCCGGACTGGACCAAGGGAATGCAGTGGACGTGGTGTACATGGACTTTTCAAAAGCTTTTGATACGGTGCCACACAAAAGGTTGATACATAAAATGAGAACAATGGGGATAGGGGAAAATATGTGTAAGTGGGTTAAGAGCTGGCTCAGGGATAGGAAACAAAGGGTGGTTATTAATGGAGCACACTCGGACTGGGTCACGGTTAGCAGTGGGGTAACATTTATTAATGACCTTGTAGGGGGCATAGAGAGTAGAATTTCAATATTTGCAGATGATACTAAACTCTGCAGGGTAATCAATACAGAGGAGGACAATTTTATATTACAGGCGTAAACTAGAAGCTTGGGCTGATAAATGGCAAATGAGCTTTAATGGGGATAAATGTAAGGTCATGCACTTGGGTAGAACGAACAAGATGTATAATTATGTGCTTAATTGTAAAACACTGGGCAAAACAGTCACTGAAAAAGACCTGGGTGTATGGGTGGACGACAAACTCACATTTAGTGGCCAGTGTCAGGCAGCTGCTGCAAAGGCAAATAAAATAATGGGATGTATTAAAGGAGGCATAGATGCTCATGTGGAGAACATAATTTTACCTCTATATAAGTCACTAGTGCGACCACACTTAGAATACTGTGTACAGTTCTGGTCTCCGGTGTATAAGAAATACATAGCTGAACTGGAGCGGGTGCAGAGAAGAGCGACCAAGGTTATTAGGGAACTGGGGGGTCTGCAATACCAAGACAGGTTATTACACTTGGGGTTATTTAGTTTGGAAAATCGAAGGCTTCGGGATGCTCTTATTACAATGTATAAATAAATGCGGGGACAATACCAAGAGCTTTCTAATGATCTTTTTACTCTTAGACCTGTGACGGGGACAAGGGGGCATCCTCTACGTCTGGAGGAAAGAAGGTTTAAGCATACTCATAGACGCGGATTCTTTACTGTAAGAGCAGTGAGACTATGGAACTCTCTGCCATATGATGTTGTATTCCCTACTAAAATTTAAGAAGGGACTGGATGCCTTTCTTGAAAAGTATAATATTACAGGGTATATACACTAGTTTCCTTAATATGGCGTTGATCCAAGGAGCAAGTCTGATTGCTGTATGTGGAGTCGGGAAGGAATTTTTTTCCCCAATGTGAAGCTTACTGTTTGCCACATGGGTTTGTTTTGCCTTCCTCTGGATCAACATGTTAGGGCGAGTTAGGACAGGATATGGGATGAACTAGATGGACTTAAAGTCTCCCTTCAACCTTAATAACTATGTTACCAGTTCAGGGACATACTCAGGCCAGCGGGCCTTTCGGTCGCTTCCAGGGTACGCAGAATTTGAATTAGTGTCCGATTAAATCGTTCGCGGGATCCGTTCCCCTGCGGGTGATATGGTGTAGTCCGAGACTTATCGATACCGTAGAGATGATGCAGTTCTTCCATGACTCTTCCTAGGAAGCACGTTCCCTGATCCCAATGTATTTGTTGCGGGCAGCCGTACACTTGGATGAAGTTTTTACAAATCGCATAGGCGGCCGACTCTGCAGTTTGGTCTCGGGAAAATAAGATAAAAATACTCTGGAGGTTTCAGTTAATTTTATCTCCACCTTCTCATCCAAAATAAAGAGATTAAGGATATCATTCATAAACATTGGGGGATCTTGCTAAATGACCACATATGCAAGAAATGTTTACCCCTGACCCCATTGGCGACATTCAAGAGAGCACCTTCCTTAAAAAGTATATTGGCCCCCAGTAGACTTAGGAAAAAGAAATCGGCTATAAAGGGATTTAATACCTTCTCTAGGATAATGTCTGTGGGTTTGTATAGGTGCAATAAAAAAAACTGTTTGTAGATTAATCATAAAGCGTCCACCTTTTTTTCCCATAATGATAAAGGGACAATTTTTAACATCATGTACAGGCTAGATTGCCAGTCAAGTTTTGTACTCTACCTTGTAGAGTGTATATGCGGTAAACAGTATATAGGTAGAACTATCTAACCCCTACACAAAAGGATTAATGACACAACATTAAAATAAGTTTTTTAAAACATGGGTAATTGAGGCATGTTAGTGCTATGTATAGGGGTCATGTCGAATTGAAGGTTACCCCTATAGACCATATTCCCATTGATACTCTGAACAGGGTTCAAGCCTTGAATAAACGTGAAATTTTTTTGGATTTATAAATTAGGCACGATAAATCCTGGAGGGCTAAATGAGATTTCTGACTTGTTTTAATAAATAATTTTTTGTTTTTTCTTAATTCAACTAAATTCTTTTCTACCTCCTTGGTCCCGCCCCCCCCTGGGTGGTCACCCTGGGAATAGGTCTTGGTGTGACCTTTGGCCCTTGAACCTTGGTGTCTGTTTTGGGGTTTTCCCGCCTGTGTCGTCCCCTTTCCCTGTCACTTGCAGGTGTGTTTAGTTCGTCATCATCATGTTCTTTCAATTTCACATTTAAAAGTTTTTTTGGTTCTCCTCGTTTTCTAGGTAGGTGCCCTCTTCAAACTGATCCCTTCCGTTGTTATCTTTACCTTTTTCCCCTTTTCTTTATCCTTTTCGCCGTTGGTCCTATTACTCCCTGCGCCGGTCCAGCTGGTAATGAAATTTTTCTTCGTCATATGGGTGTTCTAATAGATATCACTTTTTTGGTGGTGTCAAATCAGAAGAAGTTCTGGTGGAGCCACAGGTTAGCGGTGTCATCAGTGTAGATTGGAGTGTGGGCTATCTTATATAAGTTCAACCCCCCCAATGTTCTTTAACCTAGATGATGTAATCATGGTGCTGAAGCTTTAAAGTAACCTGATAGCACACTACCAGCAGGGCAAGCGAGCTCCTGTAAGGCCCAGTAGTCAAAGGGGAATGACCTGTGAGGGAGAACATCGATAGGGGAAGAGAGGTAATTTTGAACCATAGTTGACAACTGCTGTCTCCTGTCTGTTGCAATCGATTCAGTATTACCAGTCGTGTGAGCGGTCCTCGAGAAATCAGTCCACAACATGGTCATGAAACCCCTGTCTCCAACGCCAGATCGGCTGTGTGGACCACGAACACCTCTTCCATTTGGCCCAGTATGGCTCGTGGTAGAACCTGCACCGCTGCTGTGTGCTGGGAATGCCTCTAACAAACGGTTTACCAGAGTTGCTTGTTTGTTCGCCAATATTAGCTCTAGGTTCTCCTGTGGCATGATGTTCTGTCATTTGCCTTTATAGCGTGGATCGAGGATGCTGTCCAACCAGTAGTCGTCATCCTTCATAATTTTGGCAATGCGGGGGTCACTTTTTAGGATCTGCAATACATAATCACACATGTGGGCCAATGTTCCAGGTGTCAATGATACACTGCCAGTGGTGGGTGGAGGAGCACTTTCTGCCAAATCCACATCCCTCCAGTCACGCACAAACCCTGTACCTGACCTTGGCAAGTCAACATTTTCTCTTGCCCCCGAGAAGCATCCTCCTCCCCAAAATAATCCTTCCCCTAATCCTCTCTTCCTCCACCTCATCCAGGACAGTTCCCTGGGCAGACAATGGCTGACTGTCATCAAGGCTTCCCTCCTCTTTGTCCTCCGCTGCAGATGCCTGATCCTTAATGTGTGTCAAAGTTTGCATGAGCAGACACATAAGTGGGATGCTCATGCTTATGATGGCGTCGTCTGCGCTTACCAGCCGTGTGCATTCCTCAAAACACTGAAGGACTTTACAGAGGTCTTTCAGCTTGCACACCCGACAACTCCATGTCTGCCTTCAAACTGCCTGCCCGTGTATCCTCCCACAAATGCATTACAGCCTGCCTCTGTTCGCACAGCCTCTCAACCATGTGCATATCTATAACTCTCTCCCAGTATGTATTTGACCGTAATCCAAGCAGTAAATATATGGTACTGTATCAGAAACGTACAGCTGAATATGGTGTAGGGGAAAATGTAAATCTCTGTATATGTATTTCTGGAATCACACACACATGCTGTCTTAGTATGGATTTGACCGTAATCCAAACAGCAGATATACGGTACTGTATCAGAAGCAGACAGCTCTATACGGTGTATGTATGGAAAAATGTAAATCTCCGTCTATTTTTTTCCAGAGTCACACACACATAGCATGTATTTGTCCGTGATACCAGCCGGTACACAGTAGTGTGTGAGGAGCGTACACCTCTATACGGTGTGGGAAAAAATAAATGCTCGGTAACTGTGCAGAAAAAAAGAATAAAAGTAGGAGTGCTGTGTAAAAAGCAGTCTGCACAGCATTGTGCACACAGTAATGCAGCTATCAGGTAGCCTAATAAGGCAGCCTAATAACCAGCACTGCTGCACACAAAAAAATCCTCTCCTGTCACTGCACACTAACTGTACAGGACAATTGCTATCAGCACAAGCACAGAATGTTTTTTCTTCCCTGCCTATCTGTTTGCTTTCCTGCCTAACACTCTCCCTATTGAGAAACAGCGGCAGCAACCTCTCCCTATGCTAAGATCGGCAGAAGTCTAATGGCGGTCTGCGGTCAGGGCTTTTATAGGCACTGTGACGCCACACAAAGCAAGCTAATCACTGCAATGCCCTTCTCTAAGATGGTGGTGGCCGCTGCCCATGTCATCGCGTTGCCCACAGTGTGCGTCCTTGCTCATTGGCAGAGAAAAGGCACCTGAAAGCATTATGGGAAACGCAACTTTGGCGTTTGGGTCGGCGACTGCATGGCCGACCTCACGCTATGGTTGGGTTTCGCTCGGCAAAACCCGACTTTGTCGAAAGTGGGTGACTTTTGAATTTGACCAACCCATTTCACTCAACTCTACTGGGGAGGTTTTTCTTCAGCAGGGGCAGGGAAACTGGTCAGAGATGATGGTAAGATGGATGGAGCTAAATACAGGACAATCCTGGTGGAAAACCTGTTACAGGCTGCAGAAGACTTGAGACTGGGGCATAGATTCACCTTCCGACAGGACAATGACCCTAAACATCCTGTCAAAGCTACAATGGATGGTTTAGATCAAAGAATATTTCAGCATCATCGGCCCAGTCACTGTCCAGACCCAAATCCCAGTGAGCATCCATGACAAGATATGAAAATTGTTCTCAGGCATCTCCATGCAATCTCACTAAGCAAGTGTGCAAAGAAGAAAAGGCACAACTGTCACCTCTAGATGAGCAAAGCCATGTGTAGACACCGACCCCAAAAGACCTGCAGCAGTAATTACAATGAAATGTGGCCCTAAAAAGTATTGACTCAGGGGCTGAACACAATTGCACGCTACAATTTACAGTGGGGAAAAAAAGTATTTAGTCAGTCAGCAATAGTGCAAGTTCCACCACTTAAAAAGATGAGAGGCGTCTGTAATTTACATCATAGGTAGACCTCAACTATGGGAGACAAACTGAGAAAAAAAAATCCAGAAAATCACATTGTCTGTTTTTTTTTCATTTTATTTGCATATTATGGTGGAAAATAAGTATTTGGTCAGAAACGAAATTTCATCTCAATACTTTGTGATATATCCTTTGTTGGCAATGACAGAGGTCAAACGTTTTCTGTAAGTCTTCACAAGGTTGCCACACACTGTTGTTGGTATGTTGGCCCATTCCTCCATGCAGATCTACTCTAGAGCAGTGATGTTTTTGGCTTTTCGCTTGGCAACACGGACTTTCAACTCCCTCCAAAGGTTTTCTATAGGGTTGAGATCTGGAGACTGGCTAGGCCACTCCAGGACCTTGAAATGCTTCTTACGAAGCCACTCCGTTGCCCTGGCGGTGTGCTTTGGATCATTGTCATGTTGAAAGACCCAACCACGTTTCATCTTCAATGCCCTTGCTGATGGAAGGAGGTTTGCACTCAAAATCTCACGATACATGGCCCAATTCATTCTTTCATGTACCCGGATCAGTCGTCCTGGCCCCTTTGCAGAGAAACAGCCCCAAAGCATGATGTTTCCACCACCATGCTTTACAGTAGGTATGGTGTTTGATGGATGCAACTCAGTATTCTTTTTCCTCCAAACACGACAAGTTGTGTTTCTACCAAACAGTTCCAGTTTGGTTTCATCAGACCATAGGACATTCTCCCAAAACTCCTCTGGATCATCCAAATGCTCTCTAGCAAACTTCAGACGGGCCCGGACATGTACAGGCTTAAGCAGTGGGACACGTCTGGCACTGCAGGATCTGAGTCCATGGTGGCGTAGTGTGTTACTTATGGTAGGCCTTGTTACATTGGTCTCAGCTTACTGCAGTTCATTCACTAGGTCCCCCCGCGTGGTTCTGGGATTTTTGCTCACCGTTCTTGTGATCATTCTGACCCCACGGGGTGGGATTTTGCGTGGAGCACCAGATCGAGGGAGATTATCAGTGGTCTTGTATGTCTTCCATTTTCTAATTATTGCTCCCACAGTTGATTTCTTCACTCCAAGCTGGTTGGCTATTGCAGATTCAGTCTTCCCAGCCTGGTGCAGGGCTACAATTTTGTTTCTGGTGTCCTTTGACAGCTCTTTGGTCTTCACCATAGTGGAGTTTGGAGTCAGACTGTTTGAGGATGTGCACAGGTGTCTTTTTATACTGATAACAAGTTTAAACAGGTGCCATTACTACAGGTAATGAGTGGAGGAAAGAGGAGACTCTTAAAGAAGAAGTTACAAGTCTGTGTGAGCCAGAAATCTTGATTGCTTGTTTCTGACCAAATACTTATTTTCCACCATAATATGCAAATAAAATGAAAAAAAAAACAATGTGATTTTCTGGATTTTTTTTTTCTCAGTTTGTCTCCCATAGTTGAGGTCTACCTATGATGTAAATTACAGACGCCTCTCATCTTTTTAAGTGGTGGAACTTGCACTATTGCTGACTGACTAAATACTTTTTTTCCCCACTGTATATATTTTATGATATTTAGAAAACCATGTATCATTTCCTTTTACATGTCACAAACTTGCTACTGTGTTGATTTATCACTGAAAATCCCATTAAAGAAACATTTATGTTTGTGGGTGTAATGTAAAAAATGTTTTGAGGGTATGAAGATTTTATCCAGGCGTTGTATATTACAAAGTAAACACTCCTTGATATTAAAATTGCCATTTTGGGTATCAAATTAGGCAGAAAACCGGAGTCAGGCTATAATTTAAATCCACCCTCCCTCGTTTTATCTTAACCCCGTCACCCCTGGACAATTTTCCGATTTTGCCTTTGTTCCACAACTTTTTTATTTTTCCATCAGTATGGCTTTTTTTCTTTTAAATTCGTTTATTGAACCAAAGGCAGGGTATACAGTATGCAAACTGACAGCAATGACAATATCATGTAACACACATACATATCACAGAGGATCAATGTCAAACAGCGTGTGTACACCAACTGTGCATTGAATAAAACATACTGTCAATTGCCTTACATTAGTCTGTATTATTATTCAAATAATAAAGCCTGCCTACTTCTAAAACATTACTACTACTACAAAACAACTATTTGCAGCCTATGTCTATATGTTTAGCTCTTTATCATGCGATATCTCCGTCCTACAACCTGAGGTGAGAGGAGTTCCACCTCTCCCATATCTTCTCAAATTTACCCGGGCACCCTCTGTTTTGGTAAAGCGTACGCTCATATGGGATAATCGAGTTCACCAATTCTTTCCAGGCCCTAAGGGAGGAATCCGAACCCCCCCATCCACCGCAGTGCCAACACCTTCCGTGCCATGAACAATGTCTCCCGTAAGAAAATCCCCGTATAGTGTCCCCATGTCTCATCATCCCACACCCCAAACAGACAAACCAATGGCTCAAGGGGAACAGGAATCTGTGCCAGGGAGGTTAATAATAACGTCACCTCTTTCCAGTAGTGTACTATAATCGGACATTGCCAAATCATGTGCACAAAATCTGCATCGGATGCATGGCATCTCAGACACTCCGAAGATTGGAAATGGCCCATCTTAAAAAGTCGAGTCGGATTCAAACATGATTGGTTTATGATATAAAGTTGTATCATTCTATTGTTAATTGACGGAGACTCCTTAGTTGGTGACTCCAGAATTTCCTCCCACTCCTCTCCCTGAGTATCAGGGATGAGCCTTTCCCATTTCCCCCTAACCAAGCATACGGCAGATTCCGTCCCCACCGATAGCATGTGTGTGTACAGAGAGGAGATGAGACCCTGGGGACCCTGTGATTTGAGAATGCCTATCAAGGGTAGAGACGAAATAGCATTATTCATACTGACATGTCTCATGTGCGATTGAAAGGCTGATCTTATTTGCAAATATCGGAAGAATTGTGACCTCGGGACATTGCACTTAGCTTGTAATTGTTCAAAAGATAATAGTGTACCGCATTCATATAAGTATGGCTTTTATTTGGTGGGGACGAGTTATACTTTTGAATGACACCATTCCATGTGTGGTGAAATTGCAAAAATTTGCAATTCCACTTTTTTCTACTAATAGCAAAGAGACAACTGATGCCAATATGTATTTCTCAGACTAATAGAAAACACAGCGTCTTATAGCACAGTACTAGCACAGATATGACTTATAGAGTACACACAATGGCTTTTAGCACAGTATTAGCACAGATATGGCTTACAGAGTACACACAGCAGCTTTTAGCACAGTACTAGCACAGATATGACTTGCAGAGTACACACAGCAACTTATAGCACAGTACTAGCACAGATATGGCTTACAGAGTACACACAGCAGCTTTTAGCACAGTACTAACACAGATATGACTTACAGAGTACACACAGCAACTTATAGCACAGTACTAGCACAGATATGGCTTACAGAGTACACACACCAACTTATAGCACAGTACTAGCACAGATATGGCTTACAGAGTACACACAGCTTTGTGTTTGTAGAGTGCGCAGTTACAATCTGTCCCTCATTCCAGATGCGTCCTATCCCTACACTAACGAGAACATAATGCCGGTTATCGAAAACAGTGAGGACCCCTTGTCTTTTTTTCATATGGTGCTGTGATGGGGCTGGAAGTGCTCAGACAGAAAAAGCTTGTTGACTGGCTGCACTCCCAGACCCAAACAGTAACATGGACTTCCTTGAGAAGTCCTTGTTCGGGGTCCATGCCCACACTCTAGATGTCTGGTATGGATCCCGAACTTTAGCGTTCGGATTCGGCCATCTCTATGTACAACCCCTTCTATGCTGCTTTCTCTACCAATGAGAAAGGAGGCTGACAGCAGAGAAAGCCATCAGTGCTGAGTAGGATTTCTGACGGACTATAATTGTTGCAGATCAGTCAGCCAGATGAAGGGCTTACAGACAGAAGCAAAATGGTAGAATATTTCTAATGAAAAACAGTTTAAAAAGTTGCTTCACTTTGCATTTAGCAAGAAAATAATCTATAACCTTTAAGTTTTGCATCCACTAATTGTAAGATTTTTCAGCAAGAGTGATTAAACCCACCATAGAGCTTTCTGTCGAGTGTTCTTGGAAGGTTTGTTGTGCAACAATTGCATCTAACCTCTCACCAATCTGGTCATATTTATAATAATGACCCATGATGCTAAAATGCCATTGATGTAGGCTCACAAAATAGCTTTACAGTTTTGAGTTTCTTATAATTGCCACATAAAGCCCTAAGATTTCTACCCCTTCTAATACACCCCGATGCTGCTGCCAGACCCCTTCTTAAAGGGAACCAGTCCTCTTACTCATGCTGCCCAGTCCGCAGGCAGCATGGATCATAGAAAAATCAAAAAAGGCTATGTAAGAGCCAAGGAGAGCACTAGGAATAATCTACTCTCATCCCACAAAAAGATATGTGGTGATAAGTAGATACGGTATATATCCATGTACAATCATCAATGGGATGCTAGGAGCAGGATTTTTCAGAAACACTGGCCAGTGCTCAGGACTAAGGCCACATTATCCAAACATCTCTCTCAATCGCCATTAATGACAGCCAGGGCTGCCACTAGGAATTTCGGGGCCCCATACAGGCAAAATTTTCGGGGCCCCCTTGAGACTCCACCCAGGCTCCACCCCTCAAACTGTCCACAGTCCCACTGCTCTCCCTTGGAAAAACTCGACTTCTCACCAATCACACATTAACAGTTCCCATCTCCAGATCACACACACAGCCAGCAGCTCTTGTTTTGGCTAAAAGATTTTTTTAAATTTACCACCACAACAAGGTGGACTCTTTTGGCCTGGCCCTACTGTACTCTAACCTATTAAATATTTGTTAAAATATTCAAATACAATTTTGGTATATTTATTTTTCAGTTTTTAAAATGACCAATAATATCATATCCAAACTGACAAATACCACCACACCATGTCCAGACTACATATTACCATCACACAGTGACCTATAATACCACATACAAGGAACAAATACAGCCACACCAGACCACATATTACCACCACAGTGACAGAATAATAGCACATACAAGGGACAACTACCACCGCACCATGCCCAAACCACATATTACCACCACATGTTGACTGAATACTACAATATTGATCATTAATAAAAAAAAATACTATCACCATAAGTGTCATTATGCACAGGAGATCTGTACTTAGTATGCAGTGTCTGTGTACAGGTAATACAGTGATCACCAGTAACATTACACACAGGAGCTTTTTATATAGTGCCAGTGTACAGGTAATACAGTGATCACCGGTGACCTTATGCACAGGACCTCTGTATATAGTGCCAGTGTACAGGTAATACAGTGATCACTGGTGACATTGTTCACAGGAACTCTGTATATAGTGTATAGTGTCAATGCACAGATAATACAGTGATCACTGGTGACATTGTACAAAGGCACTCTGTATATAGTGTCAGTGTACAGGTAACACACTGACTCACCAGTGATGTCTCTAGGTTAAGTCTTTCATCCAGCACAGACCGCCATCATGTATTCCAGCCAGGACTTGTCTCTGCAGGAAATAACACAGTTATCTAGAGCTCCACTTGCAGAACACATTACTTAATTTTTTTCCCAACTTTTACACTACACCAGATCAAGAAAAAAAAGGCAACATAGTGTCGCTCTGCACAGTAACAGGACCTTCCCCCATTTAAAACTGTCCTCAAAAAAATAAAATACATCACTGCAGTAATAATATCTCTTAATTAGGCCCTATGGTAATAATATCCCCCATCCTGTCCCCCGTGTGTCTCATTCCTGGCTCCAGCAATATTTTCTCTCATCCTGCCCTCATGAGTATCCATTCTACCCCCATATGATCTCCCCATTCTGTCCCATCTGTCTACATTGTATCCATCCTGCCCCATGATCTTGCACCATGTGTCTCCCTTCATGCCATGTGTCTCGCATCCTGCCCCTTTCTGTGTCTCACATTCTGCCCCCTCCTAGAATCATAGAATCATAGAATCGTAGAGTTGGAAGGGACCTCCTGGGCCATCTGGTCCAACCCCCTGCTCAAAGCAGGATTCGCTAAATCATCCCAGTCAGATGTCTGTCCAGCCTCTGTTTGAAGACTTCCATTGAAGGAGAACTCACCACTTCTCGTGGCAGCCTGTTCCACTCATTGATCACTCTAACTGTTAAAAAGTTTTTTCTAATATCTAATCTGTGTCTCCTCCCATTCAGTTTCATCCCATTGCTTCTAGTCTTTCCTTGTGCAAATGAGAATAAAGTTGATCCTTCTACAGTGTGACAGCCCTTTAGATATTTATAGACAGCTATTAAGTCTCCTCTCAGTCTTCTCTTTTGCAAACTAAACATTCCCAAATCCTGCAACCTTTCCTCATAAGACAGGGTTTGCAGACCGGTCACCATTCTGGTCGCTCTTTTCTGAACTTGCTCCAGTTTGTTGATGTCTTTTTTAAAATGTGGTGCCCAAAACTGGACACAATATTCCAGATGAGGTCTGACCAAAGAGGAGTAGAGGGAAATAATGACTTCACGTGATCTAGACTGTATGCTTCTGTTAATACATCCTAGAATTGCATTTGCCTTTTTTGCTGCTGCATCACACTGTTGACTCATATTCAGTCTGTGATCTATTAGTATACCCAAGTCTTTTTCACATGTGCTGTCACTTAGCCCTATTCCTCCCATTCTGTATATGCTTTTTTCATTTTTATTGCCCAGATGTAGTACTTTGCATTTCTCCCTGTTAAAAACCATTCTGTTAGTTGCTGCCCACTTCTCCAGTTTATTTATATCTTTTTGAATCCTCTCTCTTCTCTAGTGTTAGCTATCCCTCCTAGCTTTGTGTCATCAGCAAATTTAATCAGTTTACCCTCAATTCCTTCATCTAAATCGTTGATAAAGATGTTGAACAATACAGGGCCCAGGACAGAGCCCTGTGGTACCCCACTTGAGACATTCTTCCAACTGGATGTGCAGCCATTTACGACCACTCTTTGGGTCCGATCACTAAGCCAGTTATGAATCCACCTAACAGTTGCCTTGTCCATTCCATACTTAGTCATTTTTTCAATAAGGATTGTATGAGAGACTTTGTCAAATGCTTTGCTGAAGTCAAGATATACTATACAGCATTTCCTTGATCCACCCAATCAGTGATTCCGTCATAGAAGGAAATTAAGTTAGTCTGACATGACTTATTAGTTACAAACCCATGCTGACTCTGTTTAATCACCACATTCTTATCCAGGTACTGACATACATGTTGTTTAATAATTTGTTCAAAGATCTTTCCTGGTATAGAAGTCAGACTCACCGGCCTATAGTTGCCTGGGTCCACCTTCTTCCCCTTTTTGAAGATAGGAGCAACATTTGCTCTTCTCCAGTCTTCTGGCACTTCTCCTGTTCTCCAAGAATTTTCAAAGATTATGGAGAGGGGTTCAAAAATTTCTTCTGCTATCCCCTTCAGTACTCTGGGGTGTAATTCATCTGGACCTGGAGACTTGAATTCATTTAGGTTAGCTAAGTGTTTCCTCACTATCTTTCTGCTTATAGATATCCTGGATTCTTCTGGATTCCTGTGTCTCAATGTCACATTCTGCCTCATGCCTCACATTCTGCCCCCTCCTGTGTCTCACTGTCACATTCTGCCCCCTTGTCCATTCTGCCCCCTCCTGTGTCTCACTGTCACATTATACCCCCTCCTGTGTCTTACTGTCACATTCTGCCCCTGTGCCTCATATTCTGCCCCCTCCTTGCACAAGGAAAGACTAGAAGCAATGGGATGAAACAATGGGAGGAGACACAGATTAGATATTAGAAAAAACTTTTTGACAGTTAGAGTGATCAATGAGTGGAACAAGCTGCCACGAGAAGTGGTGAGTTCTCCTTCAATGGAAGTCTTCAAACAGAGGCTGGACAGACATCTGACTGGGATGATTTAGCGAATCCTGCTTTGAGCAGGGGGTTGGACCAGATGGCCCAGGAGGTCCCTTCCAACTCTACGATTCTATGATTCTATGATTCTATGTCTCACTGTCACATTCTGCCCCATGTCCATTCTGCCCCCTCCTGTGTCTCAGTCACATTCTGCCCCCTCCTGTGTCTTACTGTCACATTCTGCCCCTGTGCCTCACATTCTGCCCCCTACTTTGTCTCACTGTCACATTCTGCCCCGTATCCATTCTGCCCCATCCTGTGTCTCACAGTCACATTCTTCCCCGCATCCATTCTGCCTCCTCCTTTGTCTCACTGTCACATTCTGCCCCGTATCCATTCTGCCCCCTCCTGTGTCTCACTGTCACATTCTGCCCCCGTGTCTCACATTCTGCCCCCATGTCTCACATTCTGCCCCTCCTGTGTCTCACTGTCACATTCTTCCCCATGTCAATTCTGCCCCTCCTTTGTCTCAATGTCACATTCTGCCCCATATCCATTCTGCCCCCCTCCTGTGTCTCACTGTCATAATCTGCCCCCATGTCTCACATTCTGCCCCGTGTCCATTCTGCCCCCATGTCTCACATTCTGCCCCATGTCCATTCTGCCCCCATGTCTTACATTCTGCCCCCATGTCTCACATACTGCCCTCTTGTCTCGAATTCTGTCCCGTGTCTCACATTCTGCCTCATGTCTCACACTCTGCCCCATGTCTTGCATTCTGCCCCCATGTCTTGCATTCTGCCCCCATGTCTCGCATTCTGCCCCATGTCTTGCATTCTGCCCCCATGTCTCACATTCTGCCCCATGTCCATTCTGCTTCCATGTCTTGCATTCTGACCCCATGTCTTGCATTCTGCCCCCGTGTCTCACATTCTGACCCATGTCTTGCATTCTGCCCCCATGTCTCGCATTCTGCCCCCATGTCTCGCATTCTGCCCCCGTGTCTCACAGTCTGCCCCGGCCCCCCCCAGATTGCCGCTTTCAATTAAAAAATAAAAAGTCCTTCTTACCTGCCCGCACTCCTGCGGCAAAGCCCCCTCCACGCAGCTGAAGCAGGCACTCACCATGCGCGCTGCGGCTGATGTCAGCTGCCAGCCTCCAATTGGCTGGCGACTGTGAACTATTGACGTGCGGGCCTGGTTTAGCCTGCCGGTAAGGCCCGGTGAACAGATGAGACGGGGCCCGATGTGGGCACCCTCTGCCCACCAGGCCCCATATGCCAGTCAGGGCAGTAATGCCCTGATGGCAGCCCTGATGACAGCTAGAAGAAATAAAACCCTGAAAGATTTTCTAGTTAATATCCATTGTGTGCCGAAATCCCATGAACTTTTTAAGGCAGGGAGAAAAAAATGTGGAGGTAACCCTTGCGGTGACTGCGACGCCTGTAAGAACGTACTGCGCGCCTCATCCTTTACACCATCAGATGGCCTTAGAGAGTACAAAATATTAATATTATTATTATTTATATAGCACCATTGATTCCACAGTGCTGTACATGAGAAGGGGTTACAGATAAAAGATTATATCACATGTCACACAACGCACGTAGTATATCATGTAAGATGGTCTATATTGGATTCACATCTCACGAACTGCGTGTCAGGACTCGAGAACATGTGAGGGACATCATGTCCACGCAAAATGCCGAGGATACAGGTACTCTAAACAATCCTCATTCACTTCAAATTGTACCATAAATGTACAATGAAGGTCAAGGGTATTGACAGAGTTTATACCAGAATAAGGGGTGGAGATATCAGTCACCAGTTGGCGCAAAGGGAATGTAGGTGGATTACAGTCCTTCAAAGGAAATGTAGGGGGATTACAGACCTTCAAAGGGAATGTAGGGGGATTACAGTCCTTCAAAGGGAATGTAGGTGGCTTACAGTCCTTCAAAGGGAACGTAGGTGGATTACAGTCTTTCATAGAATCGTAGAGTTGGAAGGGATTTCCTGAGCCATCTGGTCCAACCCCCTGCTCAAAGCAGGATTCGCTAAATCATCCCAGACAGATGTCTGTCCAGCCTCTGTTTGAAGACTTCTATTGAAGGAGAACTCACCACCTCTCGTGGCAGTCTGTTCCACTCATTGATCACTCTAACTGTCAAAGTTTTTTATAATATATAATCTGTGTCTCCTCCCATTCAGTTTCATCCCATTGCTTCAAAGGGAATGTAGGTGGATTACAGTCCTTTAAAGGGAATGTAGGTGGATTACAGTCTTACAAAAGGAATGTAGTTGGATTACAGTCCTTCAAAGGGAATGTAGGTGGATTACAGTCCTTCAAAAGGATTGTGGATGGATTACAGTCCTTCAAAGTCCTTCATAGGGAATGTAGGTGTATTTCAGTCCTTCAAAGGGAATATAGGTGGATTTCAGTCCTTCAAAGGGAATGTAGGTGGATTACAGTCCTTCATAGGGAATGTAGGTGGATTTCAGTCCTTCAAAGGGAATATAGGTGGATTACAGTCCTTCAAAGGGAATATAGGTGGATTACAGTCCATCATAGGGAATGTAGGTGGATTACAGTCTATCAAAGAATCATAGAATCGTAGAGTTGGAAGGGATCTCCTGGGCCATCTGGTCCAACCCCCTGCTCAAAGCAGGATTCGCTAAATCATCCCAGACAGATGTCTGTCCAGCCTCTGTTTGAAGACTTTTATTGAAAGAGAACTCACCACCTCTCGTGGCAGTCTGTTCCACTCATTGATCACTCTAACTGTCAAAAAGTTTTTTCTAATATCTAATCTGTGTCTCCTCCCATTCAATTTCATCCCATTGCTTCAAAGGGAATGCAGAAGGATTATAGTCCTTAAAAATGAACGTAGGTGGATTACAGTCCTTTAAAGGGAATGTAGGTGGATTACAGTCATACAAAGGGAATGTAGGTGGATTACAGTCCTTCAAAGTCCTTCATAGGGAATGTAGGTGGATTACAGTCCTTCATAGGGAACGTAGGTGGATTACAGTCCTTCATAGGGAATGTAGGTGGATTTCAGTCCTTCAAAGGGAAAGAAGGTGGATTACTGTCCTTCAAAGGGAATGTAGGTGAATTACAGTCCTTCATAGGGAATGTAGGTGGATTACAGTCCTTCATAAGGAATGTAGATGGATTTCAGTCCTTCAATGGGAATGTAGGTGGATTACTGTCCTTCAAAGGGAATATAGATGGATTACTGTCCTTCAAAGGGAATATAGGTGGATTACAGTCCTTCAAAGGGAATGTAGGTGGATTACAGTCCTTCAAAGGGAATATAGGTGGTTTACAGTCCTTCAAAGGGAATATAGGTGGATTACAGTCCTTCAAAGGGAATGTAGGTGGATTACAGTCCTTCAAAGGGAATATAGGTGGTTTACAGTCCTTCATAGGGAATATAGGTGGATTTCAGTCCTTCAAAGGGAATGTAGGTGGATTGCAGTCCTTCAAAGGGAATATAGGTGGATTTCAGTCCTTCAAAGGGAATATAGGTGGATTACAGTCCTTCAAAGGGAATGTAGGTGGATTACAGTCCTTCAAAGGGAATGTAGGTGGATTACAGTCCTTCAAAGGGAATATAGGTGAATTACAGTCCTTCAAATGGAATGTAGGTGGATTACAGTCCTTCAAAGGGAATATAGGTGGTCTACAGTCCTTCAAAGGGAATATAGGTGGATTACAGTCCTTCAAAGGGAATATAGGTGGATTACAGTCCATCATAGGGAATGTAGGTGGATTACAGTCTTTCAAAGAATCATAGAATCATAGCATTGGAAGGGATCTCCTGGGCCATCTGGTCCAACCCCCTGCTCAAAGCAGGATTCGCTAAATCATCCCAGACAGATGTCTGTCCAGCCTCTGTTTGAAGACTTTTATTGAAAGAGAACTCACCACCTCTCGTGGCAGTCTGTTCCACTCATTGATCACTCTAACTGTCAAAAAGTTTTTTCTAATATCTAATCTGTGTCTCCTCCCATTCAATTTCATCCCATTGTTCCAAAGGGAATGCAGGGGGATTATAGTCCTTCAAAAAGAGCGTAGGTGGATTACAGTCCTTTAAAGGGAATGTAGGTGGATTACAGTCATACAAAGGGAATGTAGGTGGATTACAGTCTATCAAAGAATCATAGAATCGTAGAGTTGGAAGGGATCTCCTGGGCCATCTGGTCCAACCCCCTGCTCAAAGCAGGATTCGCTAAATCATCCCAGACAGATGTCTGTCCAGCCTCTGTTTGAAGACTTTTATTGAAAGAGAACTCACCACCTCTCGTGGCAGTCTGTTCCACTCATTGATCACTCTAACTGTCAAAAAGTTTTTTCTAATATCTAATCTGTGTCTCCTCCCATTCAATTTCATCCCATTGCTTCAAAGGGAATGCAGAAGGATTATAGTCCTTAAAAATGAACGTAGGTGGATTACAGTCCTTTAAAGGGAATGTAGGTGGATTACAGTCATACAAAGGGAATATAGGTGGATTACAGTCCTTCAAAGGGAATATAGGTGGATTACAGTCCATCATAGGGAATGTAGGTGGATTACAGTCTTTCAAAGAATCATAGAATCATAGCATTGGAAGGGATCTCCTGGGCCATCTGGTCCAACCCCCTGCTCAAAGCAGGATTCGCTAAATCATCCCAGACAGATGTCTGTCCAGCCTCTGTTTGAAGACTTTTATTGAAAGAGAACTCACCACCTCTCGTGGCAGTCTGTTCCACTCATTGATCACTCTAACTGTCAAAAAGTTTTTTCTAATATCTAATCTGTGTCTCCTCCCATTCAATTTCATCCCATTGTTCCAAAGGGAATGCAGGGGGATTATAGTCCTTCAAAAAGAGCGTAGGTGGATTACAGTCCTTTAAAGGGAATGTAGGTGGATTACAGTCATACAAAGGGAATGTAGGTGGATTACAGTCTATCAAAGAATCATAGAATCGTAGAGTTGGAAGGGATCTCCTGGGCCATCTGGTCCAACCCCCTGCTCAAAGCAGGATTCGCTAAATCATCCCAGACAGATGTCTGTCCAGCCTCTGTTTGAAGACTTTTATTGAAAGAGAACTCACCACCTCTCGTGGCAGTCTGTTCCACTCATTGATCACTCTAACTGTCAAAAAGTTTTTTCTAATATCTAATCTGTGTCTCCTCCCATTCAATTTCATCCCATTGCTTCAAAGGGAATGCAGAAGGATTATAGTCCTTAAAAATGAACGTAGGTGGATTACAGTCCTTTAAAGGGAATGTAGGTGGATTACAGTCATACAAAGGGAATGTAGGTGGATTACAGTCCTTCAAAGTCCTTCATAGGGAATGTAGGTGGATTACAGTCCTTCATAGGGAACGTAGGTGGATTACAGTCCTTCATAGGGAATGTAGGTGGATTTCAGTCCTTCAAAGGGAAAGAAGGTGGATTACTGTCCTTCAAAGGGAATGTAGGTGAATTACAGTCCTTCATAGGGAATGTAGGTGGATTACAGTCCTTCATAAGGAATGTAGATGGATTTCAGTCCTTCAATGGGAATATAGGTGGATTACAGTCCTTCAAAGGGAATGTAGGTGGATTACAGTCCTTCAAAGGGAATATAGGTGGTTTACAGTCCTTCAAAGGGAATATAGGTGGATTACAGTCCTTCAAAGGGAATGTAGGTGGATTACAGTCCTTCAAAGGGAATATAGGTGGTTTACAGTCCTTCATAGGGAATATAGGTGGATTTCAGTCCTTCAAAGGGAATGTAGGTGGATTGCAGTCCTTCAAAGGGAATATAGGTGGATTTCAGTCCTTCAAAGGGAATATAGGTGGATTACAGTCCTTCAAAGGGAATGTAGGTGGATTACAGTCCTTCAAAGGGAATGTAGGTGGATTAGAGTCCTTCAAAGGGAATGCAATGTAGGCGAGTTACAGTCCTTCCAAAGGAATGTAGGTGGAATACAGTCATTCAAAGGTAATGTAGGTGGACTACAGTCCTTCATAGGGTACGTAGGTGGATTACAGTCCTTCATATGGAATATAGGTGGATTACAGTCCTTCATAGAGAATATAGGTGGATTACAGTCCTTCATAGGGAATGTAGGTGGATTACAGTCCTTCAAAGGGAATGTAAGTGAATCACAGTCCATCAAAGGTAATGTAGGTGGACTACAGTCCTTCATAGGGTACGTAGGTGAATTACAGTCCTTCATATGGAATATAGGTGGATTACAGTCCTTCATAGGGAATGTAGGTGGATTACAGTCCTTCAAAGGGAATGTAGGTGGATTACAGTCCTTCATAGGGAATGTAAGTGAATCACAGTCCATCAAAGAGAATGTCAGTGGATTACAGTGCTTCATAGGGAATTTAGGTGGATTGCAGTCCTTGAAACCATGCAGAAAAGGATTTCCAGTTTGTCAAGGAGCGCTTCCAGCTGATTCATTAATTACTCCGAATATTTCAAGGAATATCCAGTTTATTGTTAGACATACAACGCGTTTCGGCTATACATAAATTTAGCCTTCATCACCCTCTCACCCTTGTCTCGTAGACTCCATTGTCTTCAAAGACGATATTGATTTAGTCCTTGATACCATGACACCATCAGGTTTAAATGAACATTTGAGTTTTGTCCCATATTTCTAAATATGTTGTCTCTTATTTAGATTTTAATTTGTGTTTATTTCCATTAAATGTTATTTGTTTCTAACCCCTGATGATTCCTGAATCCCTTGGTGATATATTACATCATATATGGCATCATTATATCAATGATCGCATCAGAAAATGATCCTTTTGGTGGATAGGATCCTCCATCCACAACCTTGTGCTGCCGAGATGACAATCTATAGTTGGTATTTGCAATACAATTTTCTTCTTGGACTTGCTTTTCAAATGTGGGAATGAACTATGAAGCATTTGCTTGTTGTGGGGTAGCGTTCCCTTTACCCGCACATTATGATCTTATTAGTCACTATATTTGATCATAATAATAAAAAATGTTTTCCACTTGTAGACTCAGTGCATTAGGATTGAAACGGAACTCTGTCACTACTGATTAGCACTTTTAGGGGCAGCTATTAATTCACATTTACTTATTATATCTAGACATTATCGGGTTTGTCTCTCATCTAGTTCCTTTTTCATGTTTTTATTGAATTGATAAATAGGTACACTGTCACTTTAACTTGCACATAGCACTTTATACAGGTTCCGCTTCATAATTCATATTTAATCATTCTTATTTATGCAATATAGGTCTTATTGGCTGCTATGTATAGCAGTATTTGGTGACTGTATTCCTGCCCTTTCATTAGCCCACAATAAACATGGTAACAGGTTAGTGCACATGCCTGATGTGCAGTGAGACTAGAAACATTGCTGACGGCATCATTCATATGATACGGTGAGGTTATGTGACATCACAGGGGATTTCCTCTTACATGTTGAAGCCTCAAAGATGCACCATGACAGCTCTCATCATGAAAGCCTATGAGCTTGATCAAGACAAATCCTGGGCTCCTCACATCTGTTGATCTTACAGGTTGGATGAGAGGTTCTCATAAGTCAGTGCCAGGAACAGAAGGATCACGTGACTGTTACTTCTGTCTAACCAATGTCCCAGGTTTTCCTACAAAAGAACAAGAAGTCCATGGAATATCCTAATCTGCCTTCAGCTATGAGACCAGTGCCACATGATGACCCTCGTCCAGTAGCAAAGCCTCTAGAGACAAGGAGCCTAGTGGAGGCATCCAATGAAGATGTTGCTGTCCATGGGTCAGCGATGGGGAACAATGCTGATTCAGACATTGAGCCATGTATGTCTGGTGAGCCTCATCTTATATCACAGCCAGAACTTAATGACTTGTTCCAGAACTTATGTTTGCCAAAACCAAATGCAGTTACTGGCTTCAAGACTTCAAGGATGGCATTTGCTGTCACCCGCTACAAAAGTTTCTGTCTTTCGAAGCCGCTAAGATGTCATAACACAGTTTTTAGAACTGGTTGACAACCTGAGCTTTTGCACCGACATTGGTGGGTTGTTTGCAGCTTTGGATTGCTCGCATGAGTCAAGACAGTGGTGTCTCCTAATTGACTCATCAGTGTAAAGACTCCAGGCTGTCTTGTTACACAATGGTAATGTTCACCGTCCAATACCAATACTAATCAATAATTCAATATTCAAATGTTCCCAAGAATAACCGACGCTGAGATTAAGGAAGGCATTTTTGTTGGTCCACAAATCTGACACATCATGAATGACAAGCAATTCAAGGAGCTGCTGGCGGGGAATGAGAAAATTGCTTGGAAATCATTCAAGGATGATTCCCAGAATATTTTTCTCAACAACCCAACCCCAAATTACATCAAACTGTCATCAACCTTCTGGAAGCTTACAAAGCGATGAAGTGCAACATGTCATTGAACATTCATTTCTTGCATTCACATTTGGAATTCTTCCCTGTAAATCTTGGTGCCATTAGTAATGACCATGGCAAATGGTTTCCCAAAGATATTGCTACTATGAAAAAGCGTTATCAAGTGTCCTGGACTCCATCAATGCTGGCTGACTATTGCCGGACACTAATACGGGACGCACCAGACGGTGACTACAAATGACCTAATGCTTCATAATCCGTAAAACGTCATCTCATGTTTCACAACGTTTCTAAGTAACATAGTAACATAGTTTTGAAGGCTGAAGGAAGACCTTATGTCCATCTAGTTCAGCCTATTTTTAGTGCAGCTGTTCTGCATTGTTGATCCAGGGGAAGGCAAAAAACCCACAGAGTAGAAGCCAATTTTCTCCATAGGGAAAAAAATTCCTTCCCCTAAGCTGGGTCAACCATCTACCTATAATATTCTGTTATTCGTAACCTTCTATACTGTTACTCACAAGAAAAGCCTCCATTCCTTTCTTAAATTCATTCAGTGAGTTGGCCATCACCACTTCCTCAGTAAGAGAATTCCAGAGCCTCACTGCTCTTACCGTGAAGAACCCTCTTCTATGCTGGTGCAGAAATTGTCTTTCCTCCAAACGAAGAGAATGCCCCCTTGTTCTTGTCACAGTCCTTGGTACAAACAGTACATTGGAGAGATCTCTGTATTGCCCTCTGATATACTTGTACATATATATTAGGTCTCCCCTAAGTCTTCTCTTTTCTAGAATAAATAGACCTAATTTTGATAACCTTTCTGGGTATTGTAGTGAACCAACCCCATTTATCATTTTAGCAGCCCGCCTTTGAACCCTTTCAAGTTCAGTAAAGTGATGCAGACGATCTGAAATTATATTTCTGCTGGGCTCTAATGGGTTTATTATAATCACGTCACATTTTCAAGGAAGCAAAACTTTGGAAAAAATGTGTTGCCCAGTGTAACATGGAGATTTGTCATTTCCTAATGATATCATTGCATTACATATTTAGGATTGGTACAATCTAATATATTATATTTATTCAGATTTTTTTATTCAGATTTTAGGAACAAATGTGCTGGCAAATCCTGATAATGGAAAATCGTAGCCCCCGGAGATCCATGAGTCTGTCAGTGTGAGTATCACAGATGGAGATGTCTGTGTGTAATGACTCTATAGAATAGGTGACTCTCACTTTTTGTATTGAAGAACTGAAATCAATTCCCTTTTGATGATCTTCTAATGATGTGAGAGGCTCCTGTATAGAGACTCTCCTTTTTTCCATGATCGGGGCTCTTGTTTAGGAATCTAATGTACGGAGTGTGACCTGGTCAATTTCTTATGGACTAATATGTAGACTCATTTTATAGTACTGACCTAGAAAACAAGGATTCTGAAATCTCAGCGTTTTTTTAAATCAGTGGTTTGTCAAGTGTTTCAGGAGTTTTGCAGCAAATTTTACTTATTCAAGTGAATTAAAAAATGCATGTAAAAGCACAGCAAATACTTGTATTCAGCATGGGAAAAAAACAGACAGAGCCAGAAAACAGTCACATGCCATACGGACCATCAGAGTGACAAAGTGATGCTAGCCAATTGTGACATCACTGGCGATGCTAGCCCATTATGACATCACTGGTGATGCTAGCCCATTGTGACATCACTGGTGATGCTAGCCCATTATGACATCACTGGTGATGCTAGCCCATTATGATATCACTGGTGATGCTAGCCTATTATGACATCACAGGTGATGCTAGCCCATTGTGACATCACTGGCGATGCTAGCCCATTATGACATCACAGGTGATGCTAGCCCATTGTGACATCACTGGCGATGCTAGCCCATTATGACATCACTGGTGATGCTAGCCCATTGTGATATCACTGGTGATGCTAGCCCATTATGACATCACTGGTGATGCTAGCCCATTATGATATCACTGGTGATGCTAGCCCATTATGATATCACTGGTGATGCTAGCCCATTATGACATCACTGGTGATGCTAGCCCATTATGACATCACTAGTGATGCTAGCCCATTATGACATCACAGGTGATTCTTGGCCATTGTGACATCACAGCTCAGTCCCTACTTATAGAATGTTCACAGGGTCACTGGTGCCATTTATGGTTCTATAGTGACTGAGAGCGTTTGCAATTTTTCACTATGTCTGGATTATGTCTGAGCGATTTTCAGGTAGATGCTCTGTTGGAGACTCTTACCAACAATCTCCCTAACACTGAGCTTCTACCACCCGATGGCGTCCTCTGCTTCACTCACCGGCTGGTGGTGGAGCTAGTCAATGACTGCCTGACCAAAAACAATGAAGATAAACTAACATCAGAGTATCTGACGGATTTAAGTCACAACATCAGAACATTACTACAGCAGGTAAGTGGCGGACACTCGGCACAAATCTTCTCCATAGTCATAGATAATAATGGTGGGAGAGAAGCTTCTTCTTTCCTTCCATATAAAACACAACGAGTCCCTAGATATGGAGTCGTTGTATCTGCAGAGAGGAGCAGAGGACAAATACAATGGCCGCCTCCATTGTTTCCTTTCTTATCTCTGATTTTTTCTTTTTGCGTCTTTTCTTCTTTATAGGCTGAAAATAGATCTCAATATGGAGATTTGGCTTTTGTTAAGGAACTGGCCGAAGAAGTCCTGCATGTATTAGAAGGTCCGGCCTGCTCGCCGGAACGCCCGGTAAGGAGCCATCATCTTCTCTATCACACGTCCTTGTTTTCTGATCTTCTCCAGATCACCAATCAGATATCAGAAGATCTGGTGTCACATAATCCACATAAGTGAGAGACGTTTCTAAGAAAAGTTCTCATGATGGCGCGTGATTTGTAGAGTTACAGTTGGTGCATCAGTAAATGTTGGTTTACTCCTTCCTGATTCATGTATTTGGTGATTTAGTGAAATCTTCCACATATTAATTAACTGTATTATATCTATCAGGAAACACCAGAAGGCGACGACGAATATGGGGCGACTGTGACCACGGAAACCCCTGACTCTAATAGGAGTCAGCCGAAGCTGAGCAGCGATCTGATCACAGGTGAACCGATCACATAACCTCCTACAAGGAATCTCCAGATATTACACAGCAGGGAATAATGGCAGATCACTCTCTACTGCATGGAATGGGACCTGTCAGCACATGTTACATATAGGAGTGGTGGGATGACGGTGTAGGACGTTCCCCTATTATATACAGATATTACACAGCAGGGAATAATGGCAGATCACTCTCTACTCCATGTAATGGGACCTGTCAGCACATGTTACATATAGGAGTGGTGGGATGACGGTGTAGGACGTTCCCCTATTATATACAGATATTACACAGCAGGGAATAATGGCAGATCACTCTCTACTCCATGTAATGGGACCTGTCAGCACATATTACATATAGGAGTGGTGGGATGACGGTGTAGGACGTTCCCCCTATTATATCCAGATATTACACCGCAGGGAATAATGGCAGATCACTCTCTACTCCATGTAATGGGACCTGTCAGCACATGTTACATATAGGAGTGGTGGGATGACGGTGTAGGACGTTCCCCTATTATATACAGATATTACACAGCAGGGAATAATGACAGATCACTCTCTACTCCATGTAATGGGACCTGTCAGCACATGTTACATATAGGAGTGGTGGGATGACGGTGTAGGACGTTCCCCTATTATATCCAGATATTACACAGCAGGGAATAATGGCAGATCACTCTCTACTCCATGTAATGGGACCTGTCAGCACATGTTACATATAGGAGTGGTGGGATGACGGTGTAGGACGTTCCCCTATTATATACAGATATTACACAGCAGGGAATAATGACAGATCACTCCCTACTCCATGTAATGGACCTGTCAGCACATGTTACATATAGGAGTGGTGGGATGACGGTGTAGGACGTTCCCCTATTATATCCAGATATTACACAGCAGGGAATAATGGCAGATCACTCTCTACTCCATGTAATGGAACCTGTCAGCACATGTTACATATAGGAGTGGTGGGATGACGGTGTAGGACGTTCCCCTATTATATACAGATATTACACAGCAGGGAATAATGACAGATCACTCCCTACTCCATGTAATGGGACCTGTCAGCACATGTTACATATAGGAGTGGTGGGATGACGGTGTAGGACGTTCCCCTATTATATACAGATATTACACAGCAGGGAATAATGGCAGATCACTCTCTACTCCATGTAATGGGACCTGTCAGCACATGTTACATATAGGAGTGGTGGGATGACGGTGTAGGACGTTCCCCCTATTATATCCAGATATTACACAGCAGGGAATAATGGCAGATCACTCTCTACTCCATGTAATGGACCTGTCAGCACATATTACATATAGGAGTGGTGGGATGACGGTGTAGGACGTTCCCCTATTATATCCAGATATTACACAGCAGGGAATAATGGCAGATCACTCTCTACTCCATGTAATGGAACCTGTCAGCACATATTACATATAGGAGTGGTGGGATGACGGTGTAGGACGTTCCCCTATTATATCCAGATATTACACAGCAGGGAATAATGGCAGATCACTCTCTACTCCATGGAATGGGACCTGTCAGCACATGTTACATATAGGAGTGGTGGGATGACGGTGTAGGATGTTCCCCTATTATATACAGATATTACACAGCAGGGAATAATGACAGATCACTCCCTACTCCATGTAATGGACCTGTCAGCACATGTTACATATAGGAGTGGTGGGATGACGGTGTAGGACGTTCCCCTATTATATACAGATATTACACAGCAGGGAATAATGGCAGATCACTCTCTACTCCATGGAATGGGACCTGTCAGCACATGTTACATATAGGAGTGTGCAGCGAGGGTGGGGGTCCTCATTCATGTGATGATTGGGGGTCCGCCACCACTTACCTTACATTAATCTATGGATGCACCATACGTCCGTATTATTCCCGTTTACAGACGTCTTGTTATTTCTCCCTTATGTTGCAGTATTATGTATGTAGGATTGATATCGACTAATATATTTTATTTCTTCATCACTTTATCACTATTTTAGTACCATCAGCGCTGGCGAATCCCAACAGTGGAATCTGTGGGATCCCGGAGATCCAAGAATCTGCCGGTGTAAGTATTATAGAGCCATAGGGGTGTCTGTGTATCACCAGATCATGGGGTGTGAGTGACCCGTCCAGTATTATCCCCATATAACCATGGGACGGCTCTGTTCTAAGCGTAGATGACTCTATGGTGTTAGAGAATAGTATTTATAGTAAATGGAATCTGTCACCAGGTTTATGCTGCTGACAGATTCATCCTGAGATGTTTTCCTGCAGCTTCTAGATCTTAGTATTATTTCTTATTCTTTTTTAGGACTTGATAAAATCATTGATCCCGGCAGGAGAACCGCGTATGAGCGACTATGAAACATCTAAACTGATCGGCAGAGGAGGTTTTGGGTGAGATTTCTGTTCCCATAATCCCCATTTCTCAGGGTTCCCTATGACAATGCTTCGGCCTCTGTGCTCTGCCAGTCAGTGTTGTCATAGGGAAACGATTGGAGTCCACATCTCCAGGTCACTATTCAGCTCAGTTATATACAGCTGAGCGAACTGTTCTGTAACCAATCAGTCTGTAAGGAAAGGGATGATATAATAGACGACACTCCCCGGTCCTAGACCTCCTCTGCTCTTCTGCTTCCGCCTACACCAGTTTCCCTGTCCTCCGCATCGATCTTAGGTTTTTTGGGGCCCCATTATGGAGCTGATAAGAGTAATTGGTTGCACACGGTCACGTGAGGGGTGACACGATACTGACGGTAATGACATCTGCACCCCCACCCTCCACCATAACCATGTGAGTCCGATCACCGGCCCCAGCAGCAGAAGGAAGAACAGCCAAAGACCGGCACAGAGGACGGAGCACTGCAATGATGGATGGGCAGGGACGAGGACAAGTGGGTCTAATGTGTTTAATTAAATTTTAACCTCTTCCTGCCCCTCCATTTATTCTGCCTCGGGCTGTGGAGAAAGCCAAAAACCAACTTCTTACGACTATTGGAGCATTTTCAATTTTATCCAATTTTTATTTTTACTGAATCCTATCTATTGGTGGGTTATAGGGAATCTGCCCAAGATGAATTTCAGTAGATTCTCTCATCTACAATGTGACCTGGTGAGGGCAGACGTGGCGTGGTGCAGACCTCCCATCATCTATGGAGTGTTATTTCATGGGTTCTAGATGTGGATTTCTAGCTGGTATTAAACATTAGTATAAAAGATCATGGAATGACTTGTGTATATAGACTGTTAATAAGGCTTTATTATAAACCATGGATTCTCCTTCTCTTCAGGGCCGTCTACCTAGTGCGCCACAAAGAATCACAACAGACCTTTGCCATGAAGAAAGTGACCAAGAGGAGCCTGAAAACTCCTATTAGAGTGGACATGGCCTTTCTGGAGCGGGACATCCTAACATTCGCAGATTGTCCCTTTGTGGCCTCCATGCTCTGCTCTTTCCCTACGAGATCTGACCTGTGTATGGTCATGGAGTATGTAGGAGGTAGGACCCACACCTTGTGTTATATTCAGCCCATGTCTGCTGACATCTTATCACCTCTCACATCATTAAGACTTATCCCCATGGACGGTTACATCCCCACAGAGCATTTACTATAGGTTATCTCTTACCATGGTGCCCGGAAAGTCATTGATGTGTGGGATCTCCCTGTCGGTCCGCACTGAGCACGTCAATATCTCCAGCTGTAGACGAGATGTGACATCACTTTATGTCATTAGTTACTTGGACAACAATTTCATCATGACCTCAGACTAATATTCTGTACATTCTGTGCTTATATATTTTCTCCTGCCCCAATGTTTCTGCTCACTTCTCTTTATAGATCATGGTGTTCTGCTATATAAACCCCTCACCGGTCATATTTCCTTTCTTCTATAGGTGGAGACTGTCGGACCCTTCTAAACATGATGGGTCATTTCCCTGTCCCGTTGGCCCGCTTGTACTTTGCAGAAGCGGTCCTTGGTGTGGAATACCTGCATAGTTACGGTGTGGTGCACAGAGACCTGAAGCCGGAGAAGTAAGTGCATACCTGTAGTATAACAAAGGGGGGAAGTTATCCCTTATCATCTCACGGACAATAAAGCTAAAATCATCTTCTCTTTCACAGCTTCCTGATAACATCTGCTGGACATATTAAAATTAGCGACTTTGGACTTTCAAAAGTTGGTGTCATGATACCACACACCAACATCTACAAGCAATCAGCAGAGGACATCTCCAGAGAGTTCCAGGATGAGGAGGTCAGCATTACACACAGGAACTTAGCTTGTTCTGTACAAATCTCATAACTCTATTTTCTCTTCCCCACATTCTTCATTTTTAGACAGCTTTTCCACTGATATTTTATCTTCTCTAATTCTGTTATTATGTCAAGAACTTGTCATAATAATCGTTTCATCGATTCTCATCTCTATCTTCTGTTGGTTTCCAGGTGTGCGGCACCCCGTGGTACACAGCCCCTGAGGTCATCCTGAAGAAAGGCTACGGAAGACCTATTGACTGGTGGTCAATGGGCATCATATTATATGAATTTGTCCACGGCTATACACCATTTGATGGGGATTTCCAAACTGGGCTGAATAAAAATATTGTCGGTGGTAAGTAGAATAATCCCATCATTGCTTTGCCTGGCTACATGGCTTTAGTTATTTCCTTTGCTTTACCTTATAGTCCAATACAGAGGATTTATTTTCTGTAACTTTCTATATAACAGGAGATATAATTTGGGATACTTATCAAGCTACTCTATCCGATGATCAGGACCCCATCACTCAGCTGCAGGACCTCATCACTCAGCTGCTCAGTATAAATCCTGTGGATAGCCTTCTGCAGGACCTCATCAGTCAGCTGCTCAGAGCAAATCCTGTGGATAGACTTGGGACAGGTAACAGATACAATAATATCAATGTTCACTTGTTACACCGATGACGTATCACTCATGTCCATGAGGATCATTACTTCTCTATCAGCTTCATCATTTATAGTTCTCCCTACTAAGATTTTCATTCTATTTCCTACATGTCTGCTCAGTTGTGTAATTAGTTCTAATTAAGATAAACTGTTCAGATATGAAGCTGTCTCTGACAATGTCCGAATCACTTTTGTTTTCCTTTATCCAGGAGGAGCTTTTGAGATCAGGGGTCATCCATTTCTTGTTGACTTAGACTTTGATTCCCTTCTAAGTCAAAAGCTAGTGTACGTTCCTCAGCTTGTGGACACCAGCTTATTTACCAGTAAGTAGAAGGAGCCATCATCTAGACTAAGTGTCTGTTTGTCTCGTCTTCCTTATTTTGTGACAATTGGTTCCCATTAATAAATGGTGACTCTATTATACTGACAATCTCTAATAACACTTCATTACCTATGTCTTGCAGACCTTTGGGATATGAAGAAACATCTGGTCTCAGAGGATGAGAAGGCCACAAGTGAGGACAATGAGAGCCTTGACTTTAAAAATTTTACATCATCTTCTGAAAGGCTTTTTAAAGTATGTGATTAATAAATCAAAAATATGTATAAAAAGACCTATGAAGGTAGACATACAATTATTTCATATCTTATTGCTTCCGCATGTAGCTCCTTACCACCGCTAACAGAATGAAGATTAATGAGAATCCCAAGTCTTCTCCAGATTGTACCCTAGAATCCAGCACAAATATCTCAGAAATGTGAGTAGATTATGGGGCTATTACTGGGATCTCTAGGCTGATTATGTGCACACCAAATATGGGACATAAATATCATAATATCAAATGCAACATCCACCATCCCATGGTTAGCAGTCAATGTGCTTTTGGCCTTAGTAATTGCTGGTGATAACAGCCTATGATCGAGGCCAGTCATGCATTTTTAGAACTGCCCACTCTGAAGGAGAGATGTATTATTATATGCCAAATATTCATGGTAGTTGTTTTCCACTCCACTCGATAAAAGTTAGTTTTGAGCAGAAGACCTTCCCCGCTATGGCAGTCATATGTCCTATTAGGCCTTATTGTCGGTGTTCTTATAGTGAGACAACCCCTTTTATAATGCGTTTACTTGTGATTTACATGTTTTTCTTCTTCCAAACAGGCAGAAAGAATCTGTTCCCTTATCTGATAGCGACAACGCTATTTGTTTCTTGCCATTCTTGTTCCAACTGTCAGGTATGTCCATGTCTACAGCACCTACAATGGGAATGTTGACTTCAAGGCTCCAATATTTCCACATGGTTTTTCTGTAATAGGTCTCTTAAGTTTTCCATGTTTCATGTATAAATGGTGACCATGTTATACTGACAACCTCTAATAACACTTCATTACCTATGTCTTCTAGATCATTCTGAGATGAAGAAACATCTGGACTCAGAGGATGAGGAGGATCCCGAGTCCCCTCCAGAGTGTGCACCAAAATCTAGCACAAATGTCTCAGAAAAGTAAGTAGCTTATGGGGTCATTACTGGGAGCTCATCACCAAATATAGGATATAAATACCATAATATCACATGCAGCATCCACCATCCCATGATTAGCGGTCATTGTGCATTTGGTCTTAGTAACTTCTTCTGATAACAGCCCATAATTGTGGATGGTTATGCATTTTTAGTGCTGCCCCCAACACTGTAGGAGAGATGTCAAATAATAAGCCAGATATTCTTGGTACTTGCTTTCTGCTCCACTCCATAAAAGTTAGTTTTGAGCAGAAGACCTTCCCCACTATGGCAGTCATATGTCCTATTAGGCCTTATAGTCGGTGTTCTTATAGTGAGACAACCCCTTTTATAATGCGTTTACTTGTGATTTACTTGTTTTTCTTCTTCCATACAGGCAGAAAGAATCTGTCCTCATATTTGATAGTGATGATTCTGCTTTTCTCTTGCCATCCTTGTCCCATCTATCAGGTATGTCCATGTCTACAGCACCAACAATGTGAATGTTGACTTCAAGGCTCAAATATCTCCACATGGTTTTTATGTTTTCCATGTTTCATGTATAAATGGTGACTATGTTATACTAACAACCTCTAATAACACTTCATTACCTATGTCTTGTAGATCATTCTGAGATAAAGAAACATCTGGACTTAGAGGATGAGGAGGATCCCGAGTCCCCTCCAGAGTGTGCACCAAAATCCAGCACAAACGTTTCAGAAAAGTAAGTAGCTTATGGGGTCATTACTGGGAGCTCATCACCAAATATAGGCCATAAATACCATAATATCACATGCAGCATCCACCATCCCTTGGTTAGCGGTCATTGTGCATTTGGCATTAGTAACTTCTGGTGATAACAGCCCATAATTGTGGATGGTTATGCATTTTTAGTGCTGCCCCCCAACACTATAGGAGAGATGGCATATAATATGCCAGATATTCATGGTAGTTGTTTTCTGCTCTGCTCTATAAAAGTTAATTTTGAGCAGAAGACCTTCCCCACTATGGCAGTCATATGTCCTATTAGGCCTTATAGTCGGTGTTCTTATAGTGAGACAACCCCTTTTATAATGCGTTTACTTGTGATTTACTTGTTTTTCTTCTTCCATACAGGCAGAAAGAATCTGTCCTCATATTTGATAGTGATGATTCTGCTTTTCGCTTGCCATCCTTGTCCCATCTATCAGGTATGTCCATGTCTACAGCACCAACAATGTGAATGTTGACTTCAAGGCTCAAATATCTCCACATGGTTTTTATGTTTTCCATGTTTCATGTATAAATGGTGACTATGTTATACTGACAACCTCTAATAACACTTCATTACCTATGTCTTGTAGATCATTCTGAGATAAAGAAACATCTGGACTTAGAGGATGAGGAGGATCCCGAGTCCCCTCCAGAGTGTGCACCAAAATCCAGCACAAACGTTTCAGAAAAGTAAGTAGATTATGGGGTCATTACTGGGAGCTCATCACCAAATATAGGACATAAATACCATAATATCACATGCAGCACCCACCATCCCTTGGTTAGCGGTCATTGTGCATTTGGCATTAGTAACTTCTGGTGATAACAGCCCATAATTGTGGATGGTTATGCATTTTTAGTGCTGCCCCCCAACACTGTAGGAGAGATGGCATATAATATGCCAGATATTCATGGTAGTTGTTTTCTGCTCTGCTCTATAAAAGTTAATTTTGAGCAGAAGACCTTCCCCACTATGGCAGTCATATGTCCTATTAGGCCTTATAGTCGGTGTTCTTATAGTGAGACAACCCCTTTTATAATGCGTTTACTTGTGATTTACTTGTTTTTCTTCTTCCATACAGGCAGAAAGAATCTGTCCTCATATTTGATAGTGACGATTCTGCTTTTCTCTTGCCATCCTTGTCCCAACTATCAGGTATGTCTATGTCTACAGCACCAACAATGTGAATGTTGACTTCAAGGCTCAAATATCTCCACATGGTTTTTATGTTTTCCATGTTTCATGTATAAATGGTGACTACGTTATACTGACAAACTCAAATAACACTTCATTACCTATGTCTTGTAGATCATTCTGAGATAAAGAAACATCTGGACTCAGAGGATGAGGAGGATCCCGAGTCCCCTCCAGAGTGTGCACCAAAATCCAACACAAACGTTTCAGAAAAGTAAGTAGATTATGGGGTCATTAGTGGGAGCTCATCACCAAATATAGGACATAAATACCAGAATATCACACGCAGCACCCACCATCCCATGGTTAGCGGTCATTGTGCATTTGGCTTCAGAAACCATTGGTGATAACAGCCCATATCTGCCGCCGGTCGTGCATTTTTCGTGCTGCCTACACTGTAGGAGAGATGTAGTATTACATGCCACACATTCTTAGTAGAAGGTAGCGTTGAGCAGAAGACCTTCCCTACTATGGCAGTCATATCTCCCATTAGGCCTTATAGTTGGTGTTCTTATAGACAACCCCTTTTATAATGTGTTTACTTGTGATTTATGAGTTTTTTTCTTCCTAACAGGCAGAAAGGATCTGTCCCCGTATCTGATGGAGACGACGACGCTATTACCATCTTACCATCCTCGTCCCCACTATCAGGTATGTCCATGTCTACAGCAAAAGCAATGTGAATGTTGACTTCAAGGCTCCAATATCTCCACATGGTTTTTCTGTAATAGGTCTCCTTTGTTATTTATGTTGCCCATGGGCCCATACTGCATCTCTATTTCACTAATTTTGCACAGGAGCTTTTTCATGGATTCTGTGAGATGCGTTGTGGGATCCAATAACCTACATCATCATAAGGCGACATTGTCTCCTATAGTAGAATATCGCTCATCAGTGATGCACCACATGGCGGCACACAGGGCGCTTACTGCTCTATATCAGTGACACATCTAATGCCCCTCAGATGGGATTATGTACATTATATAGGACTTATTCTGCCCTATTATGATATAATACCAGATTATCAGGACTATAGGAGACAGGACTAGAACAATCCTACTATATACAGGAGACAAAGCAGATCCCATTAGGATATGGCGTTACTGAGGTTTTGTTTTTTACTTTCTGATCAGATTTTCCAGCTCAGACAGAAAGAATATCTGCAACAAATCTGAGTAATAAAGAAGAAAAATCAGAAAAAGGAAAAAAGGGGAAAAAGAGACGAGGTAAGTGTGAGAATCAGCCCCATGCTGTGTGATGTCAGTGAGAATCACTCATGTGGAGCAGATGTCATCTGTCAGTGATGGGATTAACACATGTATGATGGCTGACAATGACCCCTGACCTCTGTGTGATAATATTCCTCTGCCGTCCGGCCACAGTGACCGCACAGTAGTATCATGTCATATGGAGTCCCATCACTTACATTATATTTACTTCTCTTCTCATAGGTTCCATCTTCCGCCGGATCTTATCATCCTGCCGGCGTGGATTATCCAGGGCTGCTCGAGTATTTGCTTGTTGTCACTGTTGCCCTAGAACATCTGAAAGACAGGAAACCTAAGCATCCAGCGCCCTGAAGCCCAGCAGATCCACCATCACTGCTGGGCACAAAAGCGGGACTAACTCCTAGCCGCGGTCTACGGACCAAACATTGGGCATGGGCAGGGCCTTGGGGGCAGATCCCAAGTGCGCTCAACCATGTGAAATTGGAATCATGGAAAAGTTGACAGTGATTTCTCATCTTTACAACAAAATTTACAAAACCATTTTTTTTAGTGACCACCTGTCCCTCTGATTTCCCTTTGAGGGGTTTCTATGGCAGAAAATACCCAAAAGTGACACCATTCTAAAAACTGCACCCCTCAAGGTGCTCTAAACTACATTCAAGAAGATTATTAACCCTTCAGGGGCTTCACAGGAACTAAAGCAACGTGGAAGGAAAAATGGACACTTTAATTTTTCCAACAAAAATGTTCTTTTAGCATCAATTTTTTCATTTTCACATGGGCAACAGGATAAAATGGTTCGCAAAATTTGTTGAGCAATTTCTCCTGAGTAAACCGATACCTCATATGTGGTCATAAACCACTGTTTGGGCGCACGGCAGGGCTCGGAAGGGATGGAGCGCTATTTGACTTTTTGAATGGAAAATATGCTGGAATATTTAGCGGTTGCCATGTCGCGTTTGGAGAGCCCCTGTGTACCTAAACATTGGAGCTCCCCCTCAAGTGACCCCATTTTGGAAACTAGACCCCCAAGGAACTTATCCTGATGCATATGAGCACTTTGAACCCCCGGGTGCTTCACAAATTGATCCATAAAAATGGAAAAGTACTTTTTTTTCACAAAAATTTTCTGTCAGAGACACCGCACTGAACTTGCTCACTGAGCCAGTGCGCGTGTCCTGAGTAAAGCGAACAGTGCTCAAAGATACCTGTGGAGCGGGCAGCAACCGAGTAGATGTGTACTTCACACCCGCAGGACCTGAAGCACGTGACTGCTAGGGGCGTGGCCTAAACTCCACAGAGCTAGGAGCTGCAAGACAATTCCTAGCAGAGTAACTGCGAGACAAAGTTACCAATGGGCATAGACAGTGAGAATAGTCAGGACGTAGCCAATGAGTCACACACAAATATAGCTGCAAGGTACCAGAGGGGCGAGCACAGAGTAGTCAGGTCACAGGCAATGAGTCATACACAGATAGTTGCAAGGTACAAGAGGGGCGAGCAGAGAGTAGTCAAGTCACAGGCAATGAGTCATACACAGATAATAACGCAGTACAAAATCAACAGGCAAACTCACAATGGGAAACAGAATCGGGTCAGAACCATATAAACAAGCTATAGCAACAAACAGGCACACGGGGGTCAGTACACTCGGCCAAAGGCAAAAGTATAAATGGCAGGGATTGAAGCTACCCAGAGGTTTATGAAGCTCTCCCAGAACCAGAAAGAGGCCACAATCATTAACCCCAAGTGTGCAGGTCAAAACCTGCACAGAGCTCCAGACATTAACCCCCGGTGTGCAGCTCAAAAACCTGCACTGGGATCATGACAGTACCCCCCTCTCAACGGGGGGCCTCTGGACCCCCAGGCTTCCCCGGGTACTTGGCATGAAACGCCTGAACCAGGCGATCTGTATGTACCGAGCGAGCAGGGACCCATGAGCGCTCTTCTGGTCCATATCCCTTCCAGTGGACCAGGTACTGCAAAGAGCGGCGCACTCGCCGAGAGTCCACAATATGTCCGACCTCATACTCCAATTGACCCTCCACCAGCACTGGAGGAACAACAGTCTCGAGTTCTCTTTGACAGATCCTGCTGGTTTCAACAGAGACTTATGGAACACATTAGATATTTTTAAGGAGGCGGGGAGACGCAACCTATATGCCACAGGGTTGACTATCTCCATAATCTCGTACGGACCAATGAACTTTGGTCCCAACTTAACTGATGGTACCTTTAAGTTGATGTTACGCGTGGAGAGCCAAACCTTCTCTCCCACCTGAAACATGTCTCCCGAGGCTCTCTTTTTGTCCGCAAAATATTTGTATCTCCCCTGGGCTCGAGAGATATTACGCCGGACTTCAGCCCAGAGGTTTTTTAACCGTTGAACGGACCCCTCTGCTCCTGGACAACCAGAATCCACCCGAGAAAACTCCCCAAAATGCGGATTAAAGCCATAGTTAATCAGGAATGGGGACATGTTGGTGGACTGACTCACCCGGTTGTTAAAAGCAAATTCAGCCAACGGTAACGCATCACACCAATCCTCCTGTCTGGCAGAGGTCAGACACCTGAGAATTTGTTCCAGGGATTGATTGGTGCGTTCTGTCTGACCATTACTCTCCGGGTGATATGCCGACGAGAAGGAGAGTGAGATGCCCAATTTCATACAGAACGCCCTCCAAAATTTGGCCACAAACTGCACACCTCTGTCAGACACAACATTCAGGGGTACCCCATGCAATCGGACCACATGCTGCACAAACAATCTTGACAACGTTTCTGCTGAAGGTAATGCTGCCAAGGGAATGAAATGGGCCTGTTTAGAAAACCTATCCACCACCACCCAGATCACGGTATTGCCCCTGGAAGGTGGAAGGCCGGTAATAAAATCCATGGAAAGATGAGTCCATGGCCTATCAGGAACCGGTAAAGGTATGAGTTCCCCAGCCGGTCGGTTATGCGAGCTTTTGGAACGGGCACATATGTCACAAGCAGAAACAAATTCCTTGACATCGGACCTTAATGAAGGCTTGATACCTGGATGAGCACTCAGCCTAGAATCATGAAACTCCTGCAGAAGTCTAGGCCGCAATGAATCTGGAACAAACAGTTTATCGCTTGGCCTGGTTGCCGGAGCTAGGGCTTGAGCCCTTAGGATTTCTTGTTCTAACTCAGTTGAGACCCCCGCCACTACCACCCCTGGGGGAAGAATGGAGGACGGCGGCTCAGGGGGAGATACTGGATCAAAACTTCTGGACAGGGCATCCGCTTTAACATTTTTGGACCCCGGTCGAAAAGAAATTGAGAACTGAAATCGTGAAAAAAAAAGTGACAAACGGGCCTGTCTAGGAGTAAGCCTCTTAGCAGATTCAAGGTATGCCAAATTTTTGTGATCCGTGACAACCGTGATAGGGTGAGCTGCCCCTTTCAAAAAGTGCCTCCATTCCTCAAACGCCAGCTTGACCGCAAGAAGTTCTCTATTGCCTACATCATAGTTTTTCTCAGCTGAAGAGAACTTCTTGGAGAAGAAGGCACAGGGTTTGAGATTGGTAAGGGTGGCCGGACCCTGGGACAGCACAGCCCCCACCCCCACTTCAGAAGCATCCACCTCCACAATGAATGGTTTGGACGGGTCAGGTTGCACCAACACCGGGGCAGACATGAAACATTTCTTAATCGCTGAGAAGGATTCCTTAGCGAGTACAGACCAATTTTTTACATCAGCTCCCTTCTGGGTAAGATCTGTGAGTGGTTTCACCACTTGTGAGAAACCTTTAATGAATCTCCGATAATAGTTCGCAAATCCTAAGAAGCGCTGGAGCCCCTTGAGATCTCGAGGCTGAACCCAGTCAGCGATCGCCAGCACCTTCTTAGGATCCATACGAAACCCCTCAGAGGACACAATCAACCCCAAAAAAGACAGCTCCTTTACAAAAAATGAACATTTTTCCAATTTGGCGAACAATTGGTTCTCCCTGAGTCTCTGGAGAACTGTCTTTAGATGTTGCAAGTGAGATTGACTGTCCGGGGAATACACCAAAATATCATCCAAATAAATAATAACAAAACGGCCTATCAGATCAGAAAACACAACGTTGATGAAATTTTGGAAAATAGCGGGTGCATTAGTTAACTCAAATGGCATTACCAGGTTCTCAAAGAGTCCTTCTGATGTGAGGAATTTCGTTTTCCACTCGTCCCCTTCCCGAACCCTTATCAGATTGTAGGCCCCCCGCAGATCTAACTTGGAGAACCATTGGGCCCCAGCTAACTGGTTACATAAGTCTGGGATGAGGGGAAGCGGGTAAGAGTTCCTAACCGTTATCTTGTTCAGTTCCCGAAAGTCGAGGCACGGCCGCAAACCACCATCTTTTTTCTTCACAAAGAAGAACCCTGCTGCCACAGGTGACACAGAAGGCCTGATATGCCCTTTGCGGAGACTCTCAGCTATGTACTCCTTCATGGCTTGGCGCTCTGGCCCAGACAAATTGAACAATCGAGCCTTAGGTAACTTGGCTCCGGGTACTAAATCAATGGCACAATCATAGGGTCTATGTGGTGGCAGCGCCTCAGCCTCACTTTCGGAAAAAACGTCTTCGAAATCTTTCAGGTACTCCGGAATACCTTCCAGATCGACAGACGACACAGACACGGATTTAACAGCGTTAACAAGATGTCCCCGGTTACCACATTTATTATTGCATCCCCATTGAGTGATTTCCCCTGTAACCCAATCAATGGTAGGATTATGGCGTTGAAGCCAAGGCATCCCCAGTACCAGTTCTGCAGGCAAGTTATCTAGCACCAGACAACTTAGTTTCTCCACATGAGTGGAACCCACTTTTAGAGAAAAAAGTTCAGACCTGCAACAGATACCATCTTGGGTAAGAGGAGATGAGTCAATTGCCACAAGTTTAACAGGATCATGAAGCCTGACTGTCCCTATCTTATTAAGTGTCATAACCTTGGTATCAATCAGGTTCACAGCCGATCCGCAGTCAATAAAAGCAGTAGTCTGAACAGGACCATAACCAAGTTCCAGTTCCACCTGCAGCACCATCTTTGCACATGAGGAAAATTGTACCTGAAGGTCTGGGTAGCCTCCTCAATTACTACCCAGACCTAGTCGTTTCCCGCCATCTTGGAGGATGACGGACAGGAGGGGCAGTCCTTCTTCCAATGTCCAGATTTCCCATAATAGAAGCACAACTGCTTTTCCCGGCGGCGTCTTCTTTCCTTTCCCTCACAGGTGACAGTGCTCACCTCCATAGCCATAGGAAGAGCCTGGGTCTCATCTCCACTGAAGAATAAGGGCGATTCCCGTTGCATAATGCCTCTAGCCCGCAGCCTGCGATCCATGCGAACCGCTTGGACCATGGCATCCTCCAGGGAGTCAGGCGGAGGATGGAGTGCCAAAGCATCCTTCAGACGTTCACACAGGCCTCTGTGGAACAGCCCCTGAAGGGCGGCATCACTCCAGGAAATCTCCGCTGCCCAACGTCTGAATTCAGTACAGAACCATTCGGCCGAGTGCTCCCCCTGACAGACACTCATTACTTTGTCCTCAGCCAACCGCACTCTATCAGGCTCATCATAAATAAGCCCTAAGGCTTCAAAAAATGCATCCACAGACATTCTCTCAGGGGCAGAAGAGGAAAGTGAGAATGCCCAGGCTTGTGGGGACCCCCTAAGCAGGGACATCACCACCCCCACCCTCTGTTTCTCATACCCAGAGGAGCGGGGTCTCAAAGAAAAAAAAAGCTTACAGCCCTCCTTAAATGCCCTGAAATCATCCTTTTTACCAGAAAATATATCTGGCAATTTAACCGGGGATTCAGGTGGGACTAAAATGACATCTCTATTCCCCACCTGCTGGAAGCCTGCGGAAAGTACCCCCTGAACTGAGTCCTCAACCCGCCGTTGGGACTGGGCCAGAGCTTGGTGTTCCAAACTAAGCTTCTGCAGTGACTGAGTCAAGCTTTTCACCTGCTCAGATAAAGCACACATTGGGTCCATGCTGCAGAAGTGAGGAGAGAAAAAAAAATTGTAGGCCAGTTATAATGTCAGAGACACCGCACTGAACTTGCTCACTGAGCCAGTGCGCGTGTCCTGAGTAAAGCAAACAGTGCTCAAAGATACCTGTGGAGCGGGCAGCAACCGAGTAGATGTGTACTTCACACCCGCAGGACCTGAAGCACGTGACTGCTAGGGGCGTGGCCTAAACTCCACAGAGCTAGGAGCTGCAAGACAATTCCTAGCAGAGTAACTGCGAGACAAAGTTACCAATGGGCATAGACAGTGAGAATAGTCAGGACGTAGCCAATGAGTTACACACAGATATAGCTGCAAGGTACCAGAGGGGCGAGCAGAGAGTAGTCAGGTCACAGGCAATGAGTCATACACAGATAGTTGCAAGGTACAAGAGGGGCGAGCAGAGAGTAGTCAAGTCACAGGCAATGAGTCATACACAGATAATAACGCAGTACAAAATCAACAGGCAAACTCACAACGGGAAACAGAATCGGGTCAGAACCATATAAACAAGCTATAGCAACAAACAGGCACACGGGGGTCAGTACACTCGGCCAAAGGCAAAAGTATAACTGGCAGGGATTGAAGCTACCCAGGGGTTTATGAAGCTCTCCCAGAACCAGAAAGAGGCCACAATCATTAACCCCAAGTGTGCAGGTCAAAACCTGCACAGAGCTCCAGACATTAACCCCTGGTGTGCAGCTCAAAAACCTGCACTGGGATCATGACATTTTCTTTTAGCATCAATTTTTTCATTTTCACATGGATCCTAAAATTTGTTGGGCAATTTCTCATGAGTACACCGATACTTCATGTCATGTTTGCAGAGCCCTTGATGTGCCTAAACAGTGGAAACCCCCCACAAGTGACACCATTTTGGAAACTAGACCCTCCAAGGAACTTATCTAGATGTGTGGTGAGAACTTTGAACCCCTAAGTGCTTCACAGAAGTTTATAACAAAGAGTCATTGTTACAGAACCCCCCAGCACACCGAATAGGAGATGTATGCCCTTAATGCAGCAACCGACCTGCTGCCACCCCCTGGGCAGAAGTAAGCAAGATATGCCACTTCTGACCTCCCCCCACCTTTGTAAATCCCACGGCTATTGTAATGTACGTCTGGCGTCTTAATTGGAGCCTGTTATCTACTGGCCTGACACACATTCATTGTCCTGCCCTCTGTATGTATATATATTCTGAGACCGATGAGTAAAATGTGTCACACTGGAAATACATGGAGTAGCAGTGATCTTTTATATGTTCCCATGTTACAAAGCCATTCGAACCAGCGTCCTTTATTCGGCAGTGAGGAAAACCAGAGTGGACCTCCTGAGAAACGGGGTGGTAATGTAAGAGGTATTACAGCACAGAAGACCCCTTTACACTGGTGGCAGCAGCGGAATATGATATCCCGTCTATAGGAGTAAAGGACTGAATGGAAAACAAATACCAGAAGTTAAAGAGGAATACATTAAAAGACCTGGTGGAAGCTCGAGGGTTAATCGCCAGCAACAAAACAAGAGCAGATTTGATAGCAGCCATCATGGAACACGACAGTGCAGCGCCCCCCAATGTGAACGTGGAAGAGACTGAATTCCAGAGGGAGGTAAAGAACAGACTGGCGTTCTATGGCCCAAACCCTGCAGTAGAGATCGTACGAGAGGTGATGGCTGATGTGCGTACTGATCTGAAGGAAAAGATGGCAGAGCGGACCAGGATAGAGCTAGCCAAGATGGAGATGGCAGAGCGGACCAAAGTGGAGCTAGCCAAGATGGAGATGGCAGAATGGACCAAAGTAGAGCTAGCCAAGACAGAGCTAGCCAAGATGGAGATGGCAGAGCGGAGAGAGGAGAGTCAGTGAGCAGGGGGAGCTCTGGCCTCCGCCCAGGTACCGTCAGCAGTAAGCCACAAAAAAATCCAGTATAATGCCTTCCGACAGTTGGGGGAGGCAGAGGAAGACATTGATGACTTTCTACAGGACTTTGAGCGGCAGTGTGCCCTTCATCAAGTGAAGCCGGAGGATTGGGTTCAGGTTCTGGCTAGCAAGCTGACAGGCCAGGCAGCGGACGCCTATCGCACGGTACCTGATGAGAACTGTATGGACTATGAAAGGGTCAAAGAAGTGATCTTGGCCCGGTATGTGCTGGCAACAGAGGCATACCGCCAAAAGTTATAAAACAGGTAACAGATACCCACGCTGAATGGGTCTGTAAACTACTGCGGTCACTGCTACAGTGGGTACAAGGGAGCCAAGCAACCACTAAGGCTACTTTCACATGTCCGTCGGTGGCATTCCAGCTCCGTGCGGCAAAAAGATGGAGTGCCGGATCCAGCAGTGAACTGAGGGACCGGAAGTATATGCGGCGCATCTTACGGCGCCTGACACGGCTATGTTGCGGAGTCGCCGGGGAAGAAAAGGATCCACGAGCCAGTGAACAGGGTATGAAAGAGAGAGAACGGGGTATGAAAGAGAGAGAGAACGGGGTATGAAAGAGAGAGAGAACGGGGTATGAAAGAGAGAGAGAACGGGGTATGAAAGAGAGAGAGAACGGGGTATGAAAGAGAGAGAAAGAGCGGGGTATGAAAGAGAGAGAGAACGGGCATGCGCACAGGGTAAAACCGTGCATGCGGTGGCCGGATCAGATAGAAGCCTGATCCGGCGGCCGGAATGTACCATTGAGAAACATTGTCCCGCAGAGCCGGAAGGGCCACATACGTCCATGTCCGGCTTTTTTCGCCGGACAAAAAAACGCTGCAGCACCTGTCCTGTCCGGCCGCCGGACAGAGGAATTCAGCCGGATCCAGTAAAAACCGGAACAAACGGAAGCACATGCGGCGCGATCCGGCGCATGTGCTTCTCAATGACAAAAAAACGCATCCGGCGGTAAAAAAAACCGGATCCGTTTTTTTACACACATGCCGGATTGTGCCTGACGGCACAAACCGGATGTGTGAAAGAGGCCTTAGGAGGTCGTCCTCCAGCTCTTCTTGTTAGAGTGATTCTTTACTGGACTGAACTCAGAGACACAAGAATCGCTTCGGGACAGACAGCCAATGACTCTTGAGGAGGCCGCTCATCTGGCCGATGAACATCATGATGCCAGGAGGTCTCAGTTCAAAGGATCAAAGACTGTCACTAGGGGCCCTCCCATGAGTCTGGAGGCCCCTAAACCACAGAAGATCGTCGGGGACCAGCTAAAACTCCGGCTTACCAGAGTCCCCCTGGGCCACCTGCAAAGACAATGTCCCAATCGGACTCAGCGTACCAAGTGTCCAAAGGCGGGAATGGCTACTGTCAACCGGGCCACTGTACACAACTACCAGGGCGAAGCTAACCCGGCATTGGGGGCTATGACTAATCCGGGGATGGAAGAGTTGGAGGAAGTGCTGCATGAAGTAGACCCCGTGCAGGCAGCCCAGGCAGATAATCGACAACAGCATCGACAGACGGTGTGGGTTAATGGGTAATGTATGCAGGGACCAAGAGATTCCGGAGCAACTTTGACCCTTGTGAAGCCTCATTTCGTCCGGGACCAAGAGAAGACAAACCGGACAGTGGCCGTCCGTGTAGCAGGGGGAGCCATACATCAACTGCCCACTGCCAGGATTCACCTGAACTGGGGAGTCGGGGATGGCCTTGTTGAGGTCGGCCTGATGAAGGATTTGCCTGCAGTCGTCTTACTGGGAAATGACTTGGGGCCCATGTTGTCTGCATTCTCAGTCATCCCTCTGGCTGAGACCTATCCTGTGACCATCCAGAGACAAGCTCAAGCTGCGGAGGTGGAATCACACTCAGAGGAGGCCCAGGTAAGACACCCCAGCCCTACACGTATCCCCATAGCCAGACACATTTCTTGGGCCACCCCAGCTGAGTTTAAAAAGGAGGTACTTGAGGATCCCTCATTACAGGGGTATCGTGGGAAGGCACAGGAGGGGAGAGGAGTACTGGAAGTGAAACAGTTTATATGGCATCAGGGACTCCTCTACCGGGTTACAGAGCAGTGCCACACAGGGACGAGCCCCACTATAAAACGACAGCTGGTAGTTCCCAAGAAGTATAGGCAGGAGCTACTGCGAATCTCTCATGACATACCCTTGGCTGGGAACCTCGGCGTTAGTCACACCAGGCATCGTCTGACACAAAACTTCTTGTGGCCGTGGGTAACCTATGATGTTCGTCAGTACTGCCAGACCTGTGACAGTTGCCAGCGCATTGGCAAAAGGGGAGATCACTGCAAGGCCAAACTACACCCCCTCCCCATTGTGGAGGAGCCATTTTTGCTGAGTAGCGGTCGATCTGATAGGGCCGTTAGCCAAACCCAGTCTGTCAGGGAAAAAGTATATATTGACAGTGGTAGATTATGCCACACGGTATCCAGAGGCGGTTGCATTACCTAACATACTGGCAGAGACAGTGGCGGCTGCCCTGCTCCAGGTTTTCTCACAGGTTGGATTTCCCCGGGAGGTTATCTCGGACCAGGGTACCCAGTTTACAGCAGAGGTGACCAACCAACTATGGAAGCTGTGCGGCGTAAAGTCCATTAGAAGCGCCCCGTATCACCCGCAAACCAATGGGTTGTGTGAACATTTTAACGGAAGATTAAAACAACTCATTGGGACTTTTACCAGGACCTACAGGGACTGGGAGAAATTCTTGCCACACCTCCTGTTTGCCTATCGGGGGGTGCCCCAAGAATCTATGGGGTTCTCCCCATTCGAACTGTTATACAGGAGGCGGGTAAGGGGACCCCTAGACTTAGTGCGAGAACACTGGGAAGGGGAGGGAACCATAGAAGGGATACCTATCGTTCCCTATGTGCTGGAATTCCGGGACCGCCTAAAGGAGCTGACTCAGGCTGAACGTGGGAACATGCAGGCGGCCCAACAGCGCCAGCGTGTATGGTACGATCGGAGGGCCAGAGAACGCACCTTTGAGATAGGACAGAAGGTCCTGGTGTTAGAACCAACAAGGCAGAACAAGTTCAAAGCTGCATGGCAGGGGCCCTACCAGGTAGTGGGGAAAATAGCCGACACCACCTACAATGTCGCCGATTGTGACGACCCCAGGGTTATCCGCATATTCCACGTGAATATGCTGAAATCCTACCGGGAGCGCCCTGAAGAGGTAGTGGCCATCTCTGCATCCAAAGCAGAGGATTTAGCAGGACTCCCCTTGACTGATGTCTTAGGGGAGAAGACTCAGTCTAAAACATGGGTCCAGGTACACTTGGGAGAAAACCTAGGGCCCCGGGAGAGACAGCAGGCAGAGGCATTGTTGAGGCAGCGACAGAGGATGTTTTCAGAGAGACCGGGGTACACCCGCCTGGCACAACACAAGGTTGAGACCCAGGATCAGACCCCCCTGAGACAACCCCCCTTCAGGGTCCGAGTCTGTACGAGAAGGGATGCGACAAGAGATACAAGAGATGTTGCGTTTAGGGGTCATTGAAGAGTCAGATAGTCCCTGGGCATAACCCGTAGTGTTAGTGCCCAAGAAGGATGGGACTACCCGGTTTTGTGTAGACTATCGCAAGCTAAATGAGAAAACGGTGACGGATGCGTATCCCATGCCGCGTGTGGATGAGTTGTTAGACCGGCTGGCGGGGGCAAAGTATATCACTAACGCCACGCTTCTAGTACTGCACACGGGGCGGGTCACTAACGCCACGCTTCTAGTACTGCACGCGGGGCGGGTCACTAACGTCACGCTTCTAGTACTGCACGCGGGGCGGGTCACTAACGTCACGCTTCTAGAACTGCACGCGGAGGGGTCAGTAACATGACGCTTCTAGTACTGCACACGGGGGGGTCAGTAACGCCACGCTTCTATTACTGCACAGGGTGGGGTGGGGGGTCAGTAACGTCACGTTTCTAGTACTGCACACGGGGGGGTCAGTAACGTCACGCTTCTAGTACTGCACAGGGTGGGGTGGGGGGTCTGTAATGTGACGCTTCTAGTACTGCATGGGGGGTCAGTAACGTGACGCTTCTAGTACTGCAGCGATGACAGTGCACTCCATCAACTGTCCACTAGGGGGAGCTGAACAATCCTGGACCTAAACTGTTTCCTTTTTATTCCCAGGACTATTGAAGGGATGTTCCGCAAACTGAACAACCTGTCGGAGCGGCTGCACCAGTCCTACTTCTACCTGCTTCCTTCCCTCTCTGGATCCTTCATATGATGCATGAGATGTTTTACTGACGACTGGACTTTTTTTTCCCTGTATGGGAATAAGTTTCAAACTTTCTACTTTCAGGAACATGGCTCCCAAGTGACGTGGTGCAATGATGACAACGCTGCGGATGGATAACAGTTCTTCAGGAGCAGCAGGTTTTACCACAAGAGTGAAACTCGGACAACTCCTAATAAATGGGACATCATAATAAAAAGATTAAAAAAACTCTTTACTTTTATTCAAGAGTTGTAATGTTATGTACAAAGACTGTTAACTACTCGCTTCACTAATCATACAAAACCTACAAAAGACAAAATGAAAAAAACCCTGCTGGAATTAAAGAAGTAAAAAGCAAAAGTGCGTGTAAATGCTGCAGAGTTCTTAGTAATACTGTATTTGATCTAACACGGCATAAAAGTCTAGTTCGCCCCAGTCCAAGAGGTGGGGATTTTCTATAACAGATATCTAGAATTGAATCCAGAAGGATTTTTCCTCTGGACAGTATGGCTCCCAAGGGCCTAAACTATGAAATTGAACTTTATGCCTTTGACACTATTCTCTATTAGATATTTCTAATTAAGGACAAATTCAATTTTAATCTGGTGAAAATGGTAGAATTGGTGCAGGGAATGCATAGGGGTCCTCTATTTACCCTACTATTAGTCACTACTTAATAAAATCCCCGTTTTTAAAGAGAGCTTCTCCAATATTGCCTTTTATATCTCCTAACAAACACCTCTTTTATTGCTTACTAGGTGTTTCATTTTATACTTACATTTATACTCAATTTTTTAATTATTTCCCTTTTGAACACAATTGTAATAAAGTATACATATAGTTTTAGATTATTTTTTATTTTCATATCCGCTCAGTCTTCCCAATATGTGGTATGCACACGATATTCAATCCTATTTTCTCCATGACATTCATGTTGTAGCCTTGAGGTCCTGTAATTGCCTCCATAGAGTAGGCGTATCATTACGTGAATGGTGTGGGCGGATCCAAACCGGGAGGCAGGGGGTTATAAGGACGGATTAGGGCCAATGCCTGTCACTTTGAAGAAGAGGGACCGCGTCGCTCGAAACGCGTCGTTCAGCACTGACCCGTGCCACTATCCGTCCAGCATAGCAGCCAGCTACGTAACGCCCCCATCTTCCTGCAGTTTGCTAGCGGCAGTGCTTCGGCCGGAGCCCGCCGCCAACTTCTGCTTTTCTACGCCCTTGCACCTTACTCCCTGCATACTAAACTGCCGTCAGCAATCAGCGGTACGGGGGAGCGCACTCCTTGGTGTTATATGTTGGACCATTGTCGGGTAACTGAACGCGGTATTTTATTCAGCATCTACATACAAGTAAGTGCCCAGCATACCGCTATCCATCATTAGCGGTGAGAGACCAGTATTAGTGCATTACCACGGTACAATTATTTTCGCACTGTTTTCAGGTTTTTAGAGTATAAGCGCAGTGAATTTTCATCCAGTATTTGTTTAATGGCATAAAAGCCGTCCCACCATCGACAAGGTGACTGTGCAAGCTGGGGTGTGGCCTCCCTCTCCTGAGCTGGAAATTGGATTTAAAGGCTTCCCCTGACTGGTGTCCAGTGGTTGGCACCCGGTCCTTGTCTGCCCTTATTCACACAGACGTCAACTTTGACATATGATAAGGTTGTTAATATTAGTCATTGTAGGACCGCCCCGACCACAGAGTCACCTTGTCGATGGTGGGACGGCTTTCATGCTGTGTTAGATCAAATACAGTATTACTAAGAACTCTGTAGGATTTACATGCACTTTTGCTTTTTACTTATTTAATTACAGCAGGGTTTTTTTCATTTTGTCTTTTGTAGGTTTTGTATGCTTTTTGGCCATGTGAACATGCATTTATATGCTGCATGTGTACCAACTCAAACCAAGCTCAATTTTTGTGTTTTTAGCTTCACTAAGCAGCCAAACTGTTTTCAGCTGTGCTAATATACTTGCACAAAGTACCATAAGAACACTGGAGTGATGGTTGTTGGAAATGGGCCTCTATACATCTATGAAGATATTGTATTACACACCAGATGTGCAGCTAGAATAGTCATTTACCACATTATCAATGTATAGAGAGCATTTCTGCATCATTTCATGTTAGCTTCATTGGAAAAAACTGTGCTTTTCTATCAAAAATAAGGAAACTTCTAAGTCACACTAAATTTTTACAGGGTAGTGTATATACACCGCACAGTACCACTCCTCCAATATATATATATACACTGGACAGTACCACTCCTCCAATATACAGTGGGGCAAAAAAGTATTTATTCAGTCAGCAATAGTGCAAGTTCCACCACTTAAAAAGATGAGAGGCGTCTGTAATTTACATCATAGGTAGACCTCAACTATGGGAGACAAACTGAGAAAAAAAAATCCAGAAAATCACATTGTCTGTTTTTTTTTCATTTTATTTGCATATTATGGTGGAAAATAAGTATTTGGTCAGAAACAAAATTTCATCTCAATACTTTGTGATATATCCTTTGTTGGCAATGACAGAGGTCAAACGTTTTCTGTAAGTCTTCACAAGGTTGCCACACACTGTTGTTGGTATGTTGGCCTATTCCTCCATGCAGATCTCCTCTAGAGCAGTGATGTTTTTGGCTTTTCGCTTGGCAACACAGACTTTCAACTCCCTCCAAAGGTTTTCTATAGGGTTGAGATCTGGAGACTGGCTAGGCCACTCCAGGACCTTGAAATGCTTCTTACGAAGCCACTCCTTCGTTGCCCTGGCGGTGTGCTTTGGATCATTGTCATGTTGAAAGACCCAGCCACGTTTCATCTTCAATGCCCTTGCTGATGGAAGGAGGTTTTCACTCAAAATCTCACGATACATGGCCCCATTCATTCTTTCATGTACCCGGATCAGTCGTCCTGGCCCCTTTGCAGAGAAACAGCCCCAAAGCATGATGTTTCCACCACCATGCTTTACAGTAGGTATGGTGTTTGATGGATGCAACTCAGTATTCTTTTTCCTCCAAACACGACAAGTTGTGTTTCTACCAAACAGTTCCAGTTTGGTTTCATCAGACCATAGGACATTCTCCCAAAACTCCTCTGGATCATCCAAATGCTCTCTAGCAAACTTCAGACGGGCCCGGACATGTACAGGCTTAAGCAGTGGGACACGTCTGGCACTGCAGGATCTGAGTCCATGGTGGCGTAGTGTGTTACTTATGGTAGGCCTTGTTACATTGGTCCCAGCTTCTTGCAGTTCATTCACTAGGTCCCCCCGCGTGGTTCTGGGATTTTTGCTCACCGTTCTTGTGATCATTCTGACCCCACGGGGTGGGATTTTGCGTGGAGCACCAGATCGAGGGAGATTATCAGTGGTCTTGTATGTCTTCCATTTTCTAATTATTGCTCCCACAGTTGATTTCTTCACTCCAAGCTGGTTGGCTATTGCAGATTCAGTCTTCCCAGCCTGGTGCAGGGCTACAATTTTGTTTCTGGTGTCCTTTGACAGCTCTTTGGTCTTCACCATATTGGAGTTTGGAGTCAGACTGTTTGAGGGTGTGCACAGGTGACTTTTTATACTGATAACAAGTTTAAACAGGTGCCATTACTACAGGTAATGAGTGGAGGAAAGAGGAGACTCTTAAAGAAGAAGTTACAGGTCTGTGAGAGCCAGAAATCTTGATTGCTTGTTTCTGACCAAATACTTATTTTCCACCATAATATGCAAATAAAATGAAAAAAAAACAGACAATGTGATTTTCTTGATTTTTTTTCTCAGTTTGTCTCCCATAGTTGAGGTCTACCTATGATGTAAATTACAGACGCCTCTCATCTTTTTAAGTGGTGGAACTTGCACTATTGCTGACTGACTAAATACTTTTTTGCCCCACTGTATGTAGCAGAGATGTTGTATGTATGCATATATATGAACTGTAGAGTGATCATTAATGTTCGTGCTGTGAAACTATATGTGAATAAAACAATTTCAGCAGAGAAGCACTCACAATAGATTTATTACTTCCATATTCTAATCTAGTGCGTGGAAATTTTTAATATTCACCCCTCCACTTTACACCATTAGGGAACATTTGATTAGTAGAAAAAAGTTTTGTTTTTTCTGCTGTCTAAACCTTGGATGCATCTTATGGTTAGTTGTGTTTTATAGTCTGAAAAATACCATATATTAGAATGAAAAATATATTTCCTAAGCTAGATATGTCCTGGCACCTGTTACAACGATGTCATGGTGGGTGTGGGTATATAAAACAGGTACCACTTACCTGGGTGTGGGTATATAAGACAGTGACACTTACCTGGGTGTGGGTATATAAGACAGTAACACTTACCTGGGTGTGGGTATTTAAGGCAGGTAACACTTACCTGGGTGTGGGTATATAAGACAGTGACACTTACCTGGTTGTGGGTATATAAGACAGTAACACTTACCTGGGTGTGGGTATATAAGGCAGGTAACACTTACCTGGGTGTGGGCATATAAGACAGTAACACCTGGGTGTGGGCATATAAGACAGTGACACTTACCTGGGTGTGGGTATATAAGACAGTGACACTTACCTGGTTGTGGGTATATAGGACAGTAACACTTACCTGGGTATGGATATATAAGACAGTGACACTTACCTGGGTGTGGGTATATAAGACAGTGACACTTACCTGGGTGTGGGTATATAAGACAGTGACACTTACCTGAGTGTGGGTATATAAGACAGTAACACTTACCTGGGTGTGGGTATATAAGACAGTGACACTTACCTGGGTGTGGGTATATAAGACAGTAACACTTACCTGGGTGTGGGTATATAAGACAGTGACACTTACCTGGGTGTGGGTATTTAAGGCAGGTAACACTTACCTGGGTGTGGGTATATAAGACAGTGACACTTACCTGGGTGTGGGTATATAAGACAGTGACACTTACCTGGGTGTGGGTATATAAGACAGTGACACTTACCTGGGTGTGAGTATATAAGACAGTAACACCTGGGTGTGGGTTTATAAGACAGTGACACTTACCTGGGTGTGGGAATATAAGACAGTGACTTACCTGGGTGTGGGTATATAAGACAGTGACACTTACCTGGGTGTGGGTATATAAGACAGTAACACTTACCTGGGTGTGGGTATATAAGGCAGGTAACACTTACCTGGGTGTGGGTATATAAGACAGTAACACTTACCTGGGTGTGGGTATATAAGACAGTAACAGTTACCTGGGTGTGGGTATATAAGACAGTAACACTTACCTGGGTGTGGGTATATAGGACAGTGACACTTACCTGGGTGTGGGTATATAAGACAGTAACACTTACCTGGGTGTGGGTATATAAGAGAGTGACACTTACCTGGGTGTGGGTATATAAGACAGTAACACTTACCTGGGTGTGGGTATATAAGACAGTGACACTTACCTGGGTGTGGGTATATAAGACAGTAACACTTACCTGGGTGTGGGTATATAAGACAGTGACA